>NC_054594.1:29669762-30269762 GCF_004785595.1 Juglans microcarpa x Juglans regia | reverse complement strand
AAGATGATTTCTTGAAGTCTTTGTCCCGTGAAAGCTGTGATATTGAAGGGGGTTGCTTATAGGCCCTTTCATTGGTCTACATATTTTACTGAAGATGAGGAACCGACGTTGGTTCTAGTTTGGATCATGTTGCCCGGGCTGCCTCCGAATCTTTATCAAGAATCGTTCTTGCAGAATATTGTAGCACCGATTGGACTTTTCTTGAGGAGAGATAATGCGACACGCTGTGCGACTCGCATAGATGGTGCACGGGTGTGCGTTCTGATGAATATAGATCATGAGCCGATTCACTCCATTTGGATTGGGACGCTGAGACATCCAACAAGCATTTTCCAAGAAGTTGATTATGAAACATTGCCTGCATATTGTTCTCTTTGCAAGGTGCAAGGGCATAACTTAAAGACGTGTAAGGCAAACATGAAAGAAGGCAAAGAGAGTAAGAGGCTGAAGGTTATTAAGTCTAGTAGAATCTGGGTGCCAAAGGATAAAGAAGATGCAGCGAAGTTTAATAAAGATCATTCGGGGAAAATCTTAGAGTCCCCTATTTTGGTATTGGAAGACGTTGAGATTGAGGTGCCTGTCTTGGATGGAGGAAAGGACGTAGGGAAGTCAAAGTTGGTGACTGAGAGAGATATCGAAGATATGGAGGCTCCCGTGCAGAGGAAAGATTCGTTGAGTTGCGGAGAGGCCAGCGGGACTTTACCAGCTGAGGAGTTGGTTGATTTTTCAACGACAATGAAAGATTCGTCTACTGAAGTTCCTGTACAATTAGAACCCAGTAGTGTGGAACCTAGCGGGAATACACCAGTAGCGGATGATGCTGTGCAGCTAGAACCAGTAATGGAGGATCTTAGCGGGAGTATACCAAGAATGGAAGTTACAATGTAGGTAGAACCCAGTAGTGTGGTACCTAGCGGGAATACACCAGTTGCGGATGATGCTGTGCAGCTAGAACCTAGAATTGAAGTGGGTCCAACCGAGACTATACCAGTAGCGGAAGGAGATGTGCAGTTAGACCTGCCAGATTTGCAGATGGCGGTTTTCTAGCAGGCAGTTGCTATGGAGTCCAAATCGGAGGATGAAGGTAATTATCCTCACCCAGGTAAACAAAAAGATGAATTTTCGGATTCTGATTTAGTAGTAAAGAAGTCACCAAGTAAGCGTATGTTACGTAGGTCCTATAGGGATCCTAGCAAGCCCTCTCAATAGAAGAAATGTTTAATAAAGTGTTGTTTTGGAACATCCGAGGCCTTGGTACCTCCAGAAAACATTTGAGGGGGCTGGTACGAGAGCAGCACCCCATTATTCTGGTTATTGCAGAACCATTTAGGGATGATACTCATTTGAGTTATTGGAAAACGTTTCTAGAATTTGATGAGTGTTTGTCAAATGCTAGTCAAGCAGGAAAGATTTGGTGTTTTTGGAAGTCTGGTTTGAAGGTGGATGTAATGGGTGTTTTAGATCAACATCTTACTTTGCTTATTAATTCAAGTTTATTGATGTCATCGGTTTATGCAAAGTGCCGATTTTTAGATTGGAGGTCTTTGTGGATTGATTTACTTGGAGCAAATAATTTGCAGTTTCCTCATGTGACTATTGGGGATTTTAATGTCTTACGTAATGATAATGAGAGAAGAGGGGGAAATCCAAGGATGCTTATTGCAATGGAGGATTTTTGTTCCTTTATTGATGATGGCAGATTTGTTGAGTTGCCTTTTTCAGGTAATGGCTTTTCTTGGTGCAACAGACAATTAGGTATGGCCCGTTCACGGGCTAGACTGGATAGAGCTTTATGTAATTCCAAGTATAAGGATCTTTATCCGTCGGGTAGAATTCAGTATCTTCCTAGGAGGACTTCCGATCACTCCCCTATGGTTTTGGGTCTTTCGGTTTCATCTACTAAGTATGGTCATACTTCATTTAAATTTCAATATATGTGGATTAATCATGAAGACTTTTGGAGATGTGTTTCATTCTTGGTAGGTGGAGGTAATGGTACAGGTTTGTGAAAGCTTGCCGCAAAATTGAAGAGGTTAAAACTGGTTCTTAAATCTTGGAACAAGGACGTGTTTGGCTAGACAGGAAAGCATATTAAAGAATTAGAAGCAAAAGTGGAGGAAGGTGAATTTAGGCTACAAGAATGTTACTCAGAGGATGTTGAAGTAGACGTTTTAGCTAACAAGGTTGAGCTTGATGTCTGGTTAAAAAGGCAAGAGTCTCGTATTGCTCAACAAGTCAAACAAAAGTGGGTATCACATGGTGAGGTTTCGACTGCTTTCTTTAAAGCTTTGCAGAATCAAAAGCATAATATGGTGATGGAAATGAAGCTCTCTGATGGCAGAGTGCTTACCTCACCTGAAGGTATCCATGAGGCTGTGTGTGTTTATTTTGAGGATTTCCTTAAAGCTAAGTCAACAAGTTCATTGCCAGATTTGGTTGGGTTAATTTTAGAGGAAGTTTCGGAGGAGGAAAATCAATTTTTTGATAGTAATCCGTCAGTTGGGGATGTAAAAGATGCACTTTTTTTATTCCTGTGGATAGTAGTCCAGGGCCGGATGGATTTGGCTCAGGTTTTTTTCAGCATTGTTAGTCCTTGGTGTATCAAGATTTATGGGAAGCTGTTAGTGATCTTTTTGGCGAGGCTCCCTTACCAAGGTTTTACTCTGCCTCTTATATTGTCTTAATTCCAAAAGTTCAGAATCCTACGTCGTTTGGGAATTTTAGGCCCATAAGTCTCTGTTCAGTTGTTTATAAAATTTGCTCTAAAAATTTAGTGAACAGATGTACTTCAGTCTTCAGTAGGATTATTTCTATGGAACATGGAGCTTTCTTGCCTGGTAGCAGTATTTTTGAAAATATTAGTCTTACTCAAGAGCTTATTCATGATATTAATAAGTCAGTTCGAGGAGAAAATATTATGATGAAAATTGATTTTGTAAAAGCTTATGACACGATTGACTGGGGTTTTTTAATTCATATTTTGAAAGTTTTTGGTTTTTCTCCGAAGGTCTGTCATCTGTTAGTTCAATGTGTTACTACGCCTTGGTATTTTGTGGTAATGAATGGCACTGCAAAAGGATTTTTCAAGGGTGGATGTGGTCTCCTTCAAGGGGATTCTCTATCTCCTTATTTGTTTATTTTAATAGAAGAAGTTCTCTCTCGGCTGTTAAAAAAGAAATTTGAGTTGGGTAGAATTAAATGTTTCTCCCATCCTAGACATGGTCCTATTATTTCTCATCTTTTTATATGCCGATGATATGGTGATTTTTGCAAGTGGAGGGAGGTCTTCAGTTTCAGAGATTGTTGACGTTCTTCGCATTTATGCTGAGGGGTCAGGTCAACAGGTAAATAGCGCCAAGTCATCTATTTCTTTTCTCTAAAAGAATTAATTCTGTTAGACGTAGACATATCTTATCGAATACACAGTTTTTAGAAGGGGTGTTCCCGGTCAGGTATTTAGGGGTGCCAGTTGTTTCTGGTAGATTGAAGTTAATTTATTTCCAGGATGTTATTCAAAAAATTCGTAAGAAGATTGAAGGTTGGAAGTTGAGTTTTCTTTCCACAGGGGCGAGAGTCATTTTATTAAAGCATGTGTTGTCGAGTATTCCGGTTCACTTGTTGTCTGTGATGCAGGTTCCGAAATTAGTGTTGCTCCAGTTTAATAAGTTATTTAGCACTTTCTTTTGGGGCTCATTTAATGGGAGTCCCAAGAGGAAATGAATTAAATGGGAAAGATTATGCAAACCTGTGGATGAAGGAGGGATTGGTTTGCGAAGTTTTGTTGATGTACAAGGATCGTTGCATCTTAAATTTGCCTGGAATTTGTTTAGTTCAGATTCTTTACGGAAGAGATTTTTTTGTGCTAAATACATGCATGGAAAGCATCCACTGGAGCTTAGTCCATCCAGAGGCACTAAGTTTTGGAAAGCAATTGTAAAAGAGATTCTTGTTGTACTTTCACGTTCCAAGTGGAAGATTTAGGGAGGGGAACGTGTCGTTCTGGAGAGACAGCTGGCTTAATTTTGGACCTCTAATGGAGTAGTATCAGATGGTGGGAGATCCAGAATTGAAGGTGAAGAATTGTTTGATTAATAATAATTGGGATATGGAGAAACTTGAGCAGCTAGTAGGATCTGAGAAAACGGAGGAAATAGTCAATGAAATTAGTAGTAGGAGGACTGGTAAGGATCAGCTTATTTGGTTAGAAAATTCGGATGGGTCTTTCACGACTAAAACCGCCTGGTCTTTTGTTCGGATTTGTAATCCTATTTGTCAATGGTCGGATTGGATTTGGAATTCAGCTTTACCAAAGAAATTTTCTATGCTTATGTGGAAGGCCTTAAACTCATGCCATCCTGTGGATGATCGTATAAGGAGACTTGGTGTGTCTTTAGTCACGAAATGTGAATGTTGTCGGGAAGGTGCCATTGAGGATATTAATCATGTGTTATATAGTGGAAATATTGCTAAGGCTATATGGAAGTTTAGTTCAAATACTTTGGGTATCCCATTTGTCCCGTTCTGATCTTGGAGGGCAATTGTTGAGGCTTGGTTTCGAAGAGCATCGAAGTCCTCTCAGTTAGGTACTCTTATTGGAGTTATACCTGTCATCATCACATGGAATTTATGGAAGTGGCGATGTACAGCACGGATGGAAGGTAGGAAGGAGAAGGTTCAGGTTCTATGGAGATTGATAAAGTATTGGATTAATTGGGTAGGTATTAAGATTCATAAGGATTCCCGGCTTGGGGAAAAGGATGTACAGATCTTGAAGTCTTTGAATCTTTCAATTAATTCAAAAAAAAAAGGAGGTTTTAACGGCAGTAAGATGGGAGAGGCCTAAGAAAGATTGGTTTAAACTGAATGTGGACGGAAGTAGTATTAATAATCCTAGAATTTTGGGTGCCAGAGGAGTAGTAAGAAATGAGTTTGGGAAGATGGTTTTTGCGTTTGCTGAATCCATTGGAAGTGGTAGCAATAATCTTGCGGAAGTTATAGCCTTGCGAAGAGGGCTTGAGCATTGTAAAAGATTGGGGCTTAATAATATAATTATTGAATGGACTCGCTTTTGGTTGTTAATTGGGTTCAGGACAGAAGATGTAGTCTCTGGTACTTAGAGGATTTTTGGGAAGGTACTATGAATATGTTGGCAGAGATGAATTTTTCTATTAAGCATATTTATCGAAAAGGGAATAAGGCTGCAGATTTTTTGGCTCGGTTGGGAAGTAATGGGCTCTCCTATGAGTGGTTAGGGCAGATGGAAGTTCCTCTTCTATTAAGAGGTATACTAAGAACAGATTCATGTGGATTGGCTTATCTCAGGAAGTGTGGATGTCTTTAGTATGGGTAGTTTCGTTCATTTGTAATTTTTGGTTATATTGTTTGAGTTTTTGTATTAGTGTCTGGTGCTTGGGGCTTAATTGTCTTTCATATTATTGTAAAGCCCGAGTACATTTGATTGTTACGACGGTATTCCTCCGCCACAAGTGATGGCTTATTAATAAACTTGGGTGGGGGTCACTATTGGACAGGTGATTACTCACTCTTTAATAATAATAAAAAAAAAAAGTACATTTGGGAGGCAACCCAAGTTTTTATTTTATTTGATTTTTTTTTAATTCTTTTGCTTTCATCTTGCAGGTATGAAGAGGTAATGAGATCTCTAAGGAGTACACGGCTGCACCTATAATTCTTTTGCTTCATCAACCAACTCCAATAAAGAACACTAGTTTTATTTTTTTTTTTTCAATTTCATTATGAACTAGTTTTATTTTCTAGAGTTTTGATGTAGTCTATCATTAAACACACAATTTATATTCTAAGTTATTTTATTTTCATTATTTCCATGATTGAGTGTTTATTCCTTGTTTTAATGCTTTCAATTTTCTAGCTAATTATTGTTCGATCTATTGAATCGCAATGAGACCGAGAGGTGGTTTGTGATTAAAGCTCTATGATTAAGCAGCATTAGTTGAGCAAAAGTAGAGATAATTTACCACGATTAGTGTGATTTTTAAGAAAAATTCAAAGAACTTAATAAGTCTCCAATTAGTTAAATTCACATAGAGATATGAAGTTATTAGTTGGAGATATTTTTGGTATTGTTCGAGAGAAAATATTGAATAGGTTGGGGATTTTTATTATCAACTTAGGATAATTGAGATTTTATAACAAGGAAGAATAAATTGTGTGGGATTTGGTAGGTGAAATCAAATGTTCTAGATCTATTCTTATTATGTTTAAAATCTTAATTTTAATGCTCTTTTTTCAATTTAATTTAGATAATCTATTCTTCAAATTTAGGTTTTCCAAATAGTAATTAATTTAGTCAATTTCAATACTCAATAGCATAATTATTCCCTGTAGGTTCAACATCTGTTTTCTTTAAAAGCACTTTACTACTTGTTACGATTCTATGCACTTACAGATATTTTTAGTACAACAAAACTCGAAACCATATGAGCCTAATTACTATAAGTGCCTAGGTGCATCATTGTAAAGTCACATTTGGGTTGACAAAACAACATGCTACAATGTACTTTTAAAACATATCATGAAGCTCATCAACAAAATCATATCAATTTTCAAAATACCAACACCTTTAGGTAAAAAGTGATTTCTAGACTAATGCAATCTTATTAACTACCTCATGCCATTTTCCAAAGTACTCCACAATATAACACCTTTTGGCAAGATATTGTGTACAATAAAATTGAAAAAATGCAATGCTACCCTTTTTTTAGAGAAAACGAATAAATATCAATGTCAATGTGTGTGCCACTTTGGCAGCTACCACCTATTTTTTATTTCAAAAGATTTCTTTTAATGGGAAAATAAAGATTGTCTTAATGCCCAAAAATTCAATCACAAAATGATAATTGTGCAACAAAATCATAATCTTCAATTTATCACAATCAAAGTCAAAGTTTAAATGTGGTTGAGAGACAAAAGATTGTATGGACAGATCAGGCATGTATGATAAGTTACAAAAACAGTATCTAAATAAGCATATCTTTATAAAAGAATGTTCATAACAAGTTACAAAATTAATATGCATCCTAAAACACTCTTATAGAGAGAGTACATATATGCATAGATCATATAAGATACTGAATATTCACTAGAAAATTTTATTATAATAATATATTCACTGTAGCCCCTCGAAAAATGTGTAAATAATATTCAAAATTATAAAACAGTGTCTAATGATGGTCCTAAAATTTTTCAAAAATCATATAAAATCTTAATATGGCACGTTAATAAATACTGGAAAAGGAAACAAACAAAAAAGTGTCCATTTGAGCTCTCAGCGCCGCATGTGCCACCTGGTGCGCGTGGGCCTCGTCATGGCTGGAGGTGAAATCATCTTCAACCTCCAACCGGGCCTGAAATGGGTTGCGGGCTACTGTTTCAGGTCAACGAGTTGCAAATTTGGATTTTTCTCAATTCATTGCGGTTTTGGGTAAAAAAAAAAAAAATTTATTTAGGGGAAAAAATATTTAGAACCCGAAAAACACATATACTGTATTTTAAAACAATGGGTATCGATATTTGATATAGATTTTCAACCTTTAAAAATGGGTATGACCCTAGCTTTTGTAAAACACAAATTCGGGACAAAAAGAATAAATAGAAACATCTGCAACTAGTAGACAACATCCCAGAAACATGCTTTGATAAACATTTGATGAATTAAAATAATATTTTAATTATTAATAAGGAAATCAATTTTTTTCATCAAATAGAGTCCAAAAATTAAAAGGTTTAATTGAATCCTTAAAACATAATAAAAAAAAATCCGATTAATATATCAAAAGAACAAGGAGATTGAGAGGAATAAAAGTCCTAACATTTTGAAATTTTTCAACAAACTAATTTTGATGAATTTGATTAATACTATTCGGATTGTATTGGAAAAAAAATTCAAAAAATCCAAACTTACGAACAATTTTGTTTTATATATATATATGAAGGATGTTGATCCTAGCATGTCGTCTCTGATACCAATTTTTTCTTTTTTTTTGAAAATAAACTATTTCATTCATCATAGTAGTTGCTTGATACAAGGGGGACAGTCCTCAATCATTATGCAATCCTCTTGGCAACTAAGAGCAAATTTTGCCAAGTGATGTGCAATTACATTAACTTCCTTGTGGACGTGTAAGACAGACCAAGAGAGGAACTTAGAAAGCAAAATCTTAATATCTCTAACGACAAGGCCAGAATCACTCCAACTATCTTCCTTGATTTGGATTGCCTTCACCACCAGCAAGGAGTCACCTTCGAGTATGACATGCTGAAAACCCAGATCTGCACAGAAGGAAGAGGCTCTTCGAGCTGCTATGGCCTCACCAAGAAGTGGATCCGGGAACAGGTCCATCGAAGAACATAAGGATGCCATAACAGCTCCTTCTGAATTCCTAACAATTACACCAATCCCCACCCTTGAGTTGATTTTATCAATGGCAGCATCCCAGTTGGCTTTGAACATATCTAATGGTGGAGCAATCCATCTGTTAACTCTAGTAGCTTGGGTTACTTTCTGTTGAGTACCATTCTCAATCCACAATTTAATAGAACTCAGTTCTGATTGGATAAGATTTGATAACTGATAAGGGGATTGGAATTGCTGTTCAAAGAGCCAATTATTCCTCCTACTCCAAATGATTTTTGCAGTAACAGCAAATTCTATGAATTCCAATGAATACCAATTGATGATTGTGATTATTGTTCTTAATATGATTTATATTATATGCAGCAGTCTCTGATACCAATTGTTGTATATAATATAAATCATATTAAGAACAATAATCACAATCATCAAATCATAGTTTAGAAAATATACCTATGGAAGACATCTTGAAAGCAAATCTTGATACTCCACAAATATTCGCAGCCAAATCTTCCTCTCCTTACTCCTCACAAAAGTATTAGCCTTCAATGGGGCAAGCCAATACACACACATGGAGAGAAGAGAGGACCTAGCCATATATAGAAAACTTTTGGAGTCCTCTCATTGGAGACTTAAATTTCCAGAACCAAAAACCCTTAAGCTTCCTACTAGGATTTAGGAAATTTTTAGAATAAAACTTTTAAGCTTCTTGGCCTACATATGTAATTTACCACATTAAATATGATATAATCATATATTATTAAGGTGCAAAAAATCCCAAATGATCACTCAACATATTGGGTTTAACTAAAGTACTATTATGAACTATATATCTAACCTGTTTTTATAAAACACAAAATATGCAATCAAATGAAGCCCATATTTTGAAAATATTCTAACTAGAGGAAGGTGAGGATACTTCCTACCAAAGCCAAATTAGCTACCCGATGTCCACTCTGCCAAACTGGTTGTGAAACTCTATAGCACATTTTGTGTCTTGAGAGTCACTTCTCACGAGTTATTTAGAGGTTATCCCCCATGGCCTTTGGGCTCTCTAGCTGCAGTCCATTTCCCCTCTTCTTCTTTTTTAAGCAATGCGTGGGAGACGAGATAAAGTGGCAAACTTAAGTTTGCTATTCTTTGCATTGACTTTCTTTACTGTTAAAAAGTCTCCAACACAAAGTGAGGGAGACTAGAGGTTGGTTCTCTCCGATCTATAATAGCATCCTATTATAAGTTGAAGGCGGCCTAGATGGGCCAGTGGAGAGAGCCAGCAAAGGGCGTCAAAGCGAAGAATAGCATGCATATAAGTCGATAGGAAGAGATAATGTGCATGAGTCCCATTTTATATTCAAATTCATGACCTCCCAGCCAAGCCACCAAATCACTCAAGTGGATGTTGTCTAGTTAGCAAAAAAATAATCAACAAAGTAAACAATGACTACAAAGAGAATCCAAGGACACATTATTGATCCATGAAGTGATCTCAAAGATGCCTTTCACCTCGAATTTTTAACTGGCAGTGAGTCCGTCCTTCTCAGCCATTGCTGCAATTTACAAAGCTCCAAAATGGTGCAATAATCTATTCTTGGACCAAGTAATACTATATACAGTCGTGGAGTGCACAAATACCGTACAGTCGCTTTGAAAAATAGTGGAGTCAATTATTAAAATGTTATTTTTTTTTCCTTGTGAGTCTTGTATTTATTCACTTTTTTAAAGTAATTGCGCGGCACTTGTGCAGTCACGACTGCAACTATCATTTCTCTTAAGGATAATAACGAAATTGAATTATTGATTTAATATAATCTCTAACAGCTCAATATTTGCCACTCTGAAGAAAGAAGTCCTCTCTGTATTGCCGAAAGGCCTAAACAAAACATGGAACATCCAAAATCTTCAGTTACATTCTTCTCGCTATAACAGCCTTTGGGTCCGTGGCTCTTATCACTCTTCATGTCAATTCACACACACAAGCTTATTAAAGCATGATCGACCCTTTTTTTAAATTTTCTAACTCAAATCAGATTGTAACAAAAACACAAACAGATAATTTTGACAATAACAACACCGAAGATCACTCTTCTTCAGCAGAAACCACAAAGGAAACAACGGTCAACAAAATCACAATCTTCAAAGTTCAACAAAATGACAGCAAGATTATAACCAAGCTGCTACAAGACCTATACGTTGTAAGGAGACAAGTGTAGTCAATTTTTTGGAGGACAAAACAACTTGAGAAATATGTAACCGAGATGTTTAATATGCTCTCAAGAAGACAGTAAAGCTTTTGTGTGTGAAGAGCTGAGCTGAACAATTCGTTGCTTACCAATGCACAACTTCGCTCTAAGATTCTACGGCAAAAGGGAAAATCTCTTGGGACGTGTTCACGGAAGGCTTACATGTCCGCTATGGCTGTTGGGTGTTCTCCTTAAACTGTAATAGGAGAGGGAAATTTCCAGGAGTACCAAGTCAAGTTTGAAACTTTCCTTGCCAAAGTATGGACCCTTTCTCATGAAATGTGGTAGTCATGTCTGCTCGTAAGTTCAAGAAAGACTTGTTAATTTGCAACTTCCCCATAATCACTAATAAAATCCAGTTCCACCTAATAGATAACCAATATGGGACTAACCACCTCAATGGATGCTCCAGTTTCACATGGTTAGTCTTATTAGGTGGCTGTTAAAGATTGAAAATTGAAGAGTTTAGATGGGAAGCAATATCATCTAGAAACAACAAAAAACAGAGTGGCCCTATTATGTTATGAGAATTGATGTTAGAAAAGATATAGTGTAAAAGTCACCTTTTTTTCAAAGTAAAATTTTAATTATAGGCGTGACCAAGTACATAAGGTGTTGAAATAGAAAACACCCTATATACATAGGGTGTGTAAGGGGGTTTTCCCCCCCTATCGGCCCTTAAAACAAGCCAATGAGATACGACCAGGGAAGTAAGTCAAAGAGCCCGGTTGAGCTCAGTCAAACCCAACGACCCTCCTCTAAAAGGAGTCAATGGGCCTTTTTGCAGAGTACTCGGCCCAAGAGAAAACCCCACCTATGAGAAACCAACGCATAGGGAAAGTGGACAGTAAGGGTAGATGAGACTCGTCGCCCTGACACCACCCCGATGAAAAACTACCCTCGAGAACCTACACAGGCAGGTGGGTGAGAAATATGGAGAACTCGTGATCTCCCGATAGTAGGCATGAAGAGGCTTAATAGAGAACGCTTCTAGGTAAAGTGAATCAAAGAGCCACGCCGCATTAATGGCACCATTCACCGGACTACATGCTGCATTAATGACATTGCCCCAGAAGCCACTCCGCATTAAAAGATTTTGACTAAATAAACAGTGGAAAGGACACGGCCCCCTCAAAGTCAGGGATAAGTTGTCCCCACCAGAAACCTAGTATATTTTGGCATCAGACACTCTCTGGCCACCACCAAGGCCCCCCATTCTTCGTGTTTGCTTAAGTGTGCAGGTGAAAGACCGAAGACTCGAGTTGCTGGAACCCGACCCAATGGAGTGCAAAACACGATGTTAACATTGACGCCATCTGTGGGATAACTATAGACTTCACGTGTCCTTGATATGCTTGTGACAACACATTCTCAGACAACTCGGAGATAAGAAGATGCGACGTTGACAAACATAGAAGCAAGGCTCGTCGCAATGGAACAACTTGTGGGAAAATTAATTACCAAGGTGGAGCCCCTCTGAAAGGAGAACGAGATGCTCAAAGTAGCCACCAATGAGCCAAAAAAATGAAGCGGAGCCAAGCAACAATGAGCATGTGGGATCCAGGAACACAGGAGAAGGAGGTGATGAAGAGGAAGAAAGAAAAAACATGCATGACGAGCTACATAACCTCAAGGGGAAGTATGAGATGGAGAAAAGGATGGGCACGTCGTCATTGGTGGACCAATTGCTCACCAACTCGAGCTTGCCCTACAGTGAGGAGGTGATGGTTGCGCTCATACCACTAGAGTTCCCAACCTCTCAGGGAGTGGGAGAAATCTGTGGGGAGCAGGAGCTGGCATGGGAATGTTATGTGTAGGAATTAAAGCCCGGGGGCACTAGGGTACATGTGGTCCACACCTCGACTGATGACCACGGTCTCCCACCCCCACCCAAGCACACCTCAACATATGGGGAGATCCAAGTGGAGTAGGAACTTAGGAAGGTAGAGATGGACAAGCCTCTGGAGTTGATCCCCTTGAACCTGAGCCACCCGAAAGCCACCACTAGGATTGGCAGCAGGATGACGCCCGAAATGAGAAGCGCCATGCAACAGCTCCTCACAGAATACTAGGATGTTTTAGCCTGGAGTCACAAAGACATGCCTGGGATCGACCTAGAGATCATATAGCATCACCTAAGCGTGGACCCAAAAGCTAAGGGAGTAAGGCAGAAACGTTGAAACTTCAACGCAGAAAAAAATGTCGCCATCACAACAAAAGTCAATCGGTTATTCACGGTGGGCTTCATATGGGAGGCCCATTACCCAGACTATCTATCCAATGTGGTGTTGGTGAAGAAGCAAAATGGAAAATGGAGAATGTGCATTGACTTCATCGACCTGAATAAAGCTTGCTAGAAAGACAGCTTCCTGTTACCCTGGATCGACCTGATCGTCAACTCCATGGCGGGTCATTGCATGCTTAGCTTTTTGGACACCTACTCTGGGTACATCCTAATATGCATGAATCTGAACGATGAGGAGAAGACTTCATTCATCACCGATCGGGGATTGTACTGCTACTCTGCCATGCCATTTGGGCTGAAAAATGCGGGGGCCACCTACCAGCAGCTAGTCAACCATATATTCAAAAATCAGATCAGGAGAAACATGGAGCTCTACAAGAGCGATTTGCTGGTCAAAAGTGGAACCTCCAAGCAACACCTGTACGTCCTTTGTGAAGCCTTCACGGTATTAAGGCATTACTGAATGAAGTTGAACCCAACAAATTGTGCCTTCAGTGTAGGATTCATGGTGACTAGACGAGGGATAGAAGATAATCCAGAGAAAATGGAAGCCATACTCTGCATCACCCCTCCTTGAAGTATAAATGAAGTGCAGAAACTAGCAGACGGGTAGTGGCCCTTAACAGATTCGTATCAAAGTCCACCGGCAAGTGCCTATCATTTTTCAAGGTTTTGCAGAAGGCACAAACATGGGATGAATAGTGCGAATACGTGTTTGAGGCTCTCAAGAAATATCCGATGGGCACCAACATAGACCTAGTCTTAAATATCCTTTGCAAGTTCTAGATGAGCCAATTACAAGATCAAGAGCTAAGAGATCAAGAAAGTAATGCAAGAATTGGTGCAACACACTTAGGATGAAGCTAGCAAGAGCCCAACACACAAGATGAGCTTTAAAGAAGAAGAACCAGTTTTGATCCACTTGATACAAGCTGTGGAAGATATGACTTAAAGTTATTGTTTGGGCCCATTGTTATTGAAGGCTTTCAATTTGTTTAAATCGTTTAAAGAATTTATTTTATTAGTTTAGAATAATTGGGCTTAAGGATGTTTGATCCACATATATTTTATTTTGTTGAATTAGGATTTCAAGAAGTTACTGTAGCCGTAACACTATTCATTTAGGGGTAGTTTTGGAAGAAAGGGCTTTATTTTGGCTATAGTTTTAATTAGGTTTTGGTTTAATTCCCTTTGTAACCTCATTTCACTTAATTTATGAAATTTGATGAATTTATTTATTGTGAGTTGGGTTTATCTCCTCTTGTTCTTGAATAAATTTTTAAACTTATCAAAGGCAAATCACAACCTTTGTGACGTTCTTCCTTATAATTTAGGTTCTTGAAATGAGTTCCTCAACGGCTCTAAATTTTCCATTGACTTGATTTTGGCTTTCTTGAGTGAGTTTTCAAATTGATTATGGGTTCAAGGAATTCCAATCCCATGGGTTCATATCAATACCTCACCAACCCTCCGTTCCTCTGCCAACCTAGATGCGGAGAGACTTTGGTCTTCTACCTATCAGTCTCCTTACAGACGACTTCCTTGGCCTTAGTACGAGATGAAGGTGGGGTCCATATGCCCGCGTACTACACTAGTTGGGCATACCGAGGAGCAGAAGCCAAATATCAGCACATAGAGCAGCTCGCCTTCGATCTAGTGGTGACCACCTAAAGACTTTGCTCGTACTTCCAGACCCATCTAGTAAGCGTCCTCACCGAGACCCCCTTAAAGAAGATCCTTCAACCCCATCCACTTGCTCCTTAACACCACGAAATACTATTAAAGAGCAAGTGCTAGCAGATTTTGTATCAGAATTCACTAACTTCCCGGAAAGGGTTGAGCATGCACCTCCTATGAAGCACTGTCAGGTCTTTGTTGACGATTCATCTTGCAGGGCTGGAGGGGAAGTGGGGTGCATATAGTTACAGATGAGGGTGAAGAGCATTATGCTATCAAACTGGCATTCAAAACCACTAACAATGATGCAGAGTACGAGGCACTGTTTTCGGGTCTAGCGGTTGCCAGATTTGTGACGCCCCCAGATTCTGCTTGGGATCGAACGGACACCTAAAGCGTCAAGACATGCAACACAAAGTTACCTGCCCCGTTCATGACATATAAGATGCAATGTTCCTAACATGCATCTAGCATTATGCAATATTCGCAGCGGATAATTTTATTTTTTTAGCAATACTAAGCACCAAACTTATAATATCCCAAATAGTTAAAACATAACCCATGCATACTTAACGAAATAAACATCCACGATTACAGTACGGTCTCGGAAGATTGTAATCTCAAAACAACAAAGACCTAGCTTCATAATTACATTGCCAAAATACACTATTGGGCTAGTTCGTTAAGTAACTCGCGTAACTCGACTAACGATGCTGGAATACTATCCAAGGACCTAACTATGAAGGCTGTAAGCTCCGCGTTGCATCTACGGCATCTATTCAACCTCCTCCAGTCTGCCAGTGTCTGTACCCTGTTCTGATCCTGACACATTGCCTACCATTAGGGGGAATAGTATAGTAGTTGGGGCTACCATGGTGAGATTTGATTACGAATCTCATCAAGTTAACAGGAAACTTTCATACAAGTTAATGATGCATGCATGGCAGTAAAAGCATGAATACATAATCAAAGTCATAAGTAAGCATAACATAACTTGACATATAGCATGACATAAATGACATAACTTGAACTAAAACTGAAACTTAGCTTGACGTGACATGACTTGTACGTGAACTTAAAACATAACATGGACTAGCAACATAGAGAGGGCAAAAATAGAGAGAGGGCGACTTTGCTAGGGTTGTTATGGTGCTCGCTGTCATCTGCAATTTGCTGCCGCCGATAGTGCAAGGTGATGGGATTACACGTGTAGAGCAGTCGTTACCATTGATGGGGAACATACGTCCTGTAGGGGCGTCATCTATAAGGGCGTTCGTGGATGTGGTGGTTTCAAAGCCACAATTGCTTCCAGAGGTTGGTATACCTCTGCGGGAACCACAATTTCAAGATGGGGAAATGTTTTTCCCGTTCTCAAAGTCTGAAATTCAACAATCTGTTGAGCCATTTCATTATTCGGTGGTACTGAAATTCTTGCGACGTCGTCCATCACTGGACCACATTCGGGGTTTTATAAAGAATCGTTGGTGATTAAAGTCTCAACCAGTGGTGGGTCAACTTTGCAATCCAATGAATGTTTTAGTGCGGATGTCAGAAGAAGAGGATTTTCTCAATGTTATGGTGAGGGGAAACTCGGAGATTCACAGGGTTCCTTTCCGGGTTTCACATTGGAGTCTGGATTTTGTGGAAGAGGAAGACTCGCCTTGGGTGCCTATGCGGGTTATCTTGTGGGAATTGCTGCCAAACTATTTTCAAGAATCAATGTTGAGTAGTATTGGTAATGGATTTGGTAGGTATTTGAAGAGAGATAATGCTATGGCGTGTGTGACTAGTCCAGAGGCAGCTCGTATGTGTGTTGAGATTGATGTTTCGAAGCCACTGCGAAAGTCGTTTTGGTTGGGGCCTCCTGGATTGGCCTCTAGCCATTATCAAGAGGTAATATTTGAATATGCTCCATTGTTTTGTGCGTGTTGTAGGAGGCAAGGGCATTTGGAGGTTAATTCTGTGAGGAGGGAACGGAAGTCAAGGGATAGAAAAGACAAGAAGGTTGATATGAAGGATGAAGGTAAAAAACATCAAGGGGAAAAAGTATGCAAGGTCGTAGGGGATTGGGTGGAAAATTTTCAAATCCCAGCTGCTGAGAACGATGTTGGAGAGGCTTCAAAGTCGAGGCGAGAGGTTATTATTTCATCCATCCAGAATAGAAGAACAGTGAATACAGAGGTTTCTAAGGAAAATTTGTATGTGTCACGGTTGGGGTGGTGTTTAATTTATGTCCTATTGCTCTAGAAAAGAATGTTGAAGTGGAGCTGACTGATAGTGAGCAGATGAATGCTGGTTTTCATATTCAGAGAGATGTATCTAAGGCTGAACAGGGTGGAGGTCTAGGACAGGATCAAAGGCAAAAAGGAAATTGGTGTGATATGGTAGAGGAGGAGATGGAGTTTGAAATTCTGAAAAGTTCCAAAAAATCTGAAACTAGAAGCGCCCTGCATCTAGTTGATGTGGCTTTGGAATTTGAGTTCGGTTTGGCTGGGTTGGGTGGTTTAAGTACAGAAGAGGTGGATGAGGAGGAAGTGAGGAGTCGGGTTGTTACTGATGGGGAAGTAGAGGATGAGCTTAATGAACTAGCTGCAAAGTGTTTTGACTCTGATCCTGATATGCAGGTACCGTTGAAAAAAGCTAAGGGGATAAGGAAAGAAAAATCTATTGTGGTTTTGGTACACCGTACTCGTTCCAAAATTTTTTTGTAGTTTTTAATGAATATTCTTACTTGGAATATTAGGGGGATTGTTTTGTCGAAAAGTAGGCTTCGGCGTATTTTAAATAAATGTCGACCTTCTATGGTGGCTCTGTTAGAACCTTTTGTACAGTCAAATAAATGTAGTAGATGGGCAAGATGGATGAATTTGCCATTTCACTTAAATAGTATGGATTGTGGTGGAAAAGTCTGGATTTTTTGGGCGGCAGATTTTGAATTCGAGTTGATCTCAAATCAAGCTATTAGTGGGTGGTTTGTCCATGGTTAATATCGGGTACTTGCAACTTTTGTTTAAGCAAGTTGTTTCCAAGCTAGACGTATGAAACTGTGAGATTTTCTGAGAAGTTAGCAACCTGGTGGGTGTCCTTGGTTTGTTGGGGGACTTTAACATTATTCGAAATGATAGTGAATAGGTGGGAGGAATTTTGCAAGTATCTCGGGCGAAATCGGAATTTAATGAAGGTATTCATGATTGTGCTTTGTTGGATTTGCCTTATGAGGGAAATCGTTTATCTTGGTATAATGGAAGGCTAGGTGGAAGAAGAATATGGGCTCCGTTGGATAGGGTGCTCATTAATATTCAGTTCTTAAATTGTTTTGGGGATATTCATGTCAAGTATTTATCTCGTACTTCTCCGGATCATGCTCCAATGATGGTGAAGCTTATTAGAGATCAAGAAATGATTATTCGGCCTTTTCGTTTTCTTTGTATGTGGGGCTCCCATGATGAGTTCATTCCTCTTGTTCAAGAGGTCTGGAATACTAGAGTGAATGGTTGTGCAATGTTGCAGATAACACGTAAGTTGAAATTATTAAAAGGGGCTTTGAAAAAATGGAACAAAGATGTTTTTGGTCGAGTGGAGGTGGAGTTGAAAAGATTGGAAGACTGGATTATTGGGTTGGAGGAAAATGTTGCAGGTAATTTTTCTTGCTAAGTTGAAGCTGAGCTATTGAAATATAAACAAGATCATTTGGAGTGGGTGCACCGTGAGGAGATCCTAGCTTGTCAAAAATCTCAGGTGAAATGGCTTGTTGCAGGTGATTCTAATATAAGTTTTTTCCATGCTTCGATGAGAATAAAGAAAAAGAAAAAGAAGATAGAGAGGATGAGTCTTCTCGATGGTTCTTTTCTAAATACAACAGATGAGGTGCATGAAGAGGCAGTAGATTTTTATAAGAATCTGTTGTCAGTTGCGCAAGTGACACGAGATTCAACTGGGCTAAACTTAATTGAACCAGTGGTTTCCTTAGATGAAAATGACGCATTGTGTTCAGCGCCTTCTATGGAAGAGGTTAAGTCTTCACTGTGGTCTATTCCTGCTGACAGTAGCTTGGGGCCAGATGGATTTTCAACTAGTTTCTTCATGTTGGCTTGGGATGTTGTTAAATTTGATCTTTTGGAAATGGCCAAGGATTTCTTTGACGGGCAGCCGTTATCGACTTTTTTTGGGGCCACAAATTTGGTATTAATTCCAAAGGTTGATGAGCCTTTGGGTTTTGGTCAATTTCAACCAATAAGCTTATGTTCGGTGGTATATAAAATTATGGCAAAGATTATGGCATTTTGGTTGACTCCGATCCTTCATAAAATTATTTATCCTGAGCAAGCAACATTCATTCGAGGTCGGTCTATATTTGATAATATTTCTTTGGCTCAAGAATTGGTAGAAGGCATGAATCGAAAAGTACGAGGTGGAAATGTAATGCTGAAAATAGATATGGTGAAAACATATGATCGAGTAAATTGGAGTTATCTTTTAGAGATTCCTTGTAGATTAGGTTTTTCTGAGAAATAGAGGAGTATTGTGTTTAACGCTATATCGTCTCCGTTTTACTCAGTAATGTTGAATGGTTGCTCCAAAATTTTTTTAAGGCATCGTGTGGACTTCGACAAGGTGATCCACTTTCCCCTTATTTGTTTATATTATCTGAAGAGGTTCTTTCTCGTATGATTAATCAAGAGTTTAGTTTGGGGTGCATTCTATCTTTTCATCCTAGTGGAGGTTCATTGATTTCTCATTTATTCTATGCAGATGATCTCCTAATTTTTGCAAATGGGGGAAGTGAGTCTATGAGAAATATTATTGAAGTTTTACATAGATACAAAGTGATGTCAGGACAGCTGATTAATCCAAGTAAGTCTTCATTGTTCTTCTCTACTTCCATTCCGACTAACAGGAGGAGTAGCTTGAAAATGATTTCAAGATTTGAGGAAGGAAGTTGACCATGCACATATTTGGGAGTTCCGTTATTTACAGGAGGTATAAAGTTAAGAATGTTTGATCCTCTTTTGGCAAAAGTTCAGAAGAAATTGTCAGGGTGGAAAAGCAAAGTGCTCTCTTTTGGAGATAAAATTGTGTTGATTAAGCATGTTTTGAATAGTATGCCTATTCACATGCTCTCTATTTTCAACTTACCAAAAGGTGTGCTAGCCAAAATTGAGAAGTTATTCTCTGATTTCCTTTGGAGTTCGTCGGCTGATAATAAAAGGAAATGGATAGCATGGGAAAAAATATATTTGCCGGTTGAGGAGGGGGGCTTGGAATCAGAAATTTGTATGATGTTCAACAGTCATTGATGATGAAATTTGCTTGGGAATTGATTAAAGGGGGTTCCATGTGGTCAATGCAGTATTCAGTATTGCATGTGGTAATTCTCATTTGTATTCAGTATTGAATTTAAGAAAGGGATCTAGATTTTGGAAGAGTGTAATGGTTTTAATGCCAAAATTGACAGGGAACTCGAAGTGGCTCATTCGAGATGGACAATGCAGTTTTTGGATGGATAATTGGTTAGGAACAGGACCTTTGATGCATTCAATTCCGGTAGTAGGAGATGTGAATCTGAAAGTTACAGATGTTTTTGATACTAACGGGCCAAAAGTGCAGGAATTGCAGTAATTGATTCTAGATGAGATGATGAGAATTATTAATGAGTCTGGAATTCAGATTCGGCAGGGGCAAGATTTTTGTGTATGGAAGCATGAGGTGGATGACAAGTTCACTACAAAATCAACCTGGGAATTAATTCGACAGAGAGGTGAGTTATGTCCATGGAAAAAATGGTTATGGAAAAATGGGATACCAAATAAGATGTCCTTTTTCTTATGGCGAGCGAAGAGAAAGGCTATTCCAGTGGATGACATTATTCGAAACATAGGTATTCCAATGGTATCGAGGTGTAAATATTGTGTTAAATCTCAAGTGGAAACCTTGCACCATATTTTATGTGAGGGAGAAGGAGCTCAAAAGGTATGATCCTTTTTTGCAAAATTCTGTGACATTAATGTATCACATATTAGAAATTGGGAGGGCATGTTGAAGATTTGGTGGCAAAGGGCATCCTTGAGTTCGCAGGTGGGTTGGTTGAAAGGGTTAATCCCTATTGTGATTTCTTGGGAATTCTGGAAAGCTAGATGTGTAGCTAGAATGGAAGGCTTTAACTTCAAATCTGAGAATGTGATTCGGGAAGTAAAAATGGGCTTGAGGAATATTTCTATTAACATGAAGAGGTTCTGGCACATGGGTGGAGATGATAAGGTAATTCTAGAAACTTTGATCTATCCGATTTTGCCTATTGTTAAAAAAAACCCAGTATTAATTTTGTGGAGGAAACCAGTGAGAGTGAGGTTAAAGTTAAATGTGGATGGTGGATGTTGTGGTAATTCGGGTGCAGCAGGAGGAGGAGGAATCATTCGGGATTCAAATGGGTATGTGGTTGTTGGCTTCTCTAAATATTATGGCCATGCTACTAACAATATTGTGGAATGTAAAACTGTTTTGGATGGTTTGCATTTATTGAGTCGGATTCTTTAGTTATAATTCATTGGTTGGCGTCGAGTGTGTGTAAATGCTGGTTCCTTTGGGATTACTAGGAAGAGATCAAAATATTAGCATGTGAAATGAATATTCGGTTTAGGCACATATTCAGAGAAGCGAATCTGGTAGCAGATTTTTTGGCAAAACAAGAGACTAGAGGTGTGGTGTCAGATTTTTCTGGGTTGGATTCCATTCAAGGTTGCATCCGAGGAGTTATTCGTATGGAAAAAATTGGTATTCTGTATGTTAGAGTTTAAGTGCACATTTTTGTATTATGGGTTTATTCGGGCTGGGAAGTTTTATTTTGTTAAGATATGGGAAGTGGTTTTTCCTTGTAAAGGTTTGGTTAATGGGGGAGTTTATGGTACGGAACCTGAGTAACAGAATAGGATTGAATTATTTGTGCGCTTCTCAGGTGATTTGATTTGTTTACTACGATAGCAAATCACAATCCACAACGCACAATATACGTGGTTCGACAAATTACCTTCGTCCACAGAGCTGTAGAAATCTTATTAACTAAAGGAGATTACAATAACTCAATCTCAACTCACATTCTTTAGGGCTTTTTGCTATCTTTTACACAATATGCACTTATTTAACAATTGTTCTCTCTCAAAATATGCTGAAAGTCGTACAAAACAAGTCTAATATGATATATTTATAGCGAACGACACTGGAAACCCTAATTGACAAAATCTGCGTACTTCCCTTGAGCGGTGTGTTGAGCACCCTCGAGCGAACGATCAAATCAATATTGGCTTGAACGGAGTGTCGAGCGGGGGTTAGGATTTGTGTCTCACTCAAGCTCACTATCACGTGAGACTCGAGCAAACTCTCGGACTTGAGTTTTGCTCAACCTTATTGTCGAGCGCACGTCGAATGAACTTCACTCGAATGCACTGTCGAGTGCATATCAAGCAAACACTTTGTTTCTTAATTTTCAGCTCCAAAATCAGTCTCTACATCCACCCCTAACAAATATAACATGTTTCAAAATGTTTTAGACATATGGTTACCAAATAATAATAGTCTTTTAATAGTATAAACTCTACTACCATAAACTTTAATTTAAAAGTTATATTACCCACCGCAAGTCCGAACATGCACTAACAATCTCATCTTAAATAAAGTACTGAAGGTGTTTTACAATTTTGTCTAAAAAAGAAAAAATAGAGCAAAAAGGTATCAAAATTCGATTACCAATGCTAGGAGGAAAGAATTCGAAAGCACCAATCTTTGACTTTTAAAGTTTGAGTTATTTTCCTCATTTTTTGTGTTCAATGGTAACTTTTACTCACTAATAATATTAGAATAAATCTACAGCTAGCAACAAAAGCCACCAAATGGTGGCTACCATTTGATTTTTTCTTTTTTTTACTTAATGATTAAATAAGTATTTTTTAATGATGTTGTATTTTTTAAAACAAAAAATGTTTAAAAATAAAAAAAATAAAAAAAAAAAGGCCATTTGACCTTATTGGTGAAATGTCTCCTGCTACACCCTCGGTGGTAAAGGTAAAAACCGACCCTATCGGTGCGGTTTTTTACCAAAACTGATGCCGATTGCTGGAGGGGATTTGTATGAAACAACCGACCATACTAGCCGATGGAGAGAAGAAATACCGGTCGTATTGACTTCGATGGTTCTTGATCCCCCTAGCGGCGAGGTTTGTCTGAGAGAGAAGAGAGAGAAAGTGTTGCAAAGGAGAGAGAGAGAGAGAGAGAGAGAGAGAGAGAGAGAAACTAAGAAATTGGAGAAGAAGTGGGGAGGGGAAGAAGCCGAGCTCAAATCGAAACGATGTCGTTTGGTTTCAAATCAAATTGCGTCGTTTCACTCATTTTTTTTAATATGTTATGTATAAAATAACGCCGTTTGGTTTAAGACCAAACAACATCATTTCACTTGTTTTTTTTTTTTTTTGTATATTTTAGGTCTAAAATAACACTGTTTCACTTAGACTTAAGTGGAACAGTCTAAGTGAAACGACGTCGTTTTAACTACGATATATATATAAATATATATATTTATTTAATCAACCGGTTCGGCAGTTTGAACAAGGTTCAAACCAAAACTGAACTGGCCGACATCGATTTTAAGAAATTTTTAGTGTCGTTCGACTAGTTCTCCGCCAGTTTCGGCTGGTTCTGTGCTCCAATAGTCGGTCTGCGTCGGTGTCGACCGATTTCATCGATTGTTGTTTAGTCCTAAGTTAGTGGGTGTAACAGGACTCATAATATTATCTTACTCGTAAAAGAAAATTGATTTTTTCTTGATTATTTTGGATGGTTTTCTTATAAGAAAGAAGGATAAATATATATATATATATATATATATATATATATTATATATATCAGCATCTTTCTTCAAACGTAAAGAGAGAGAAAGAGAAAAGCAATGGGGGAAAAGATGTTGCGTGAGTCGCACCTTGGGGGCAAAAATGTAATCTAAAGAGTAGGAGTTATGCAGCTCTATGATATTTGAAATCTGCAAGCTACATGATTGGTCAAAACGGCAAGTCTAACACCCGCAACCGGTTTTGCAATTACAGCTAGTTCGCACTTCAAAACTCCTTACCATTGAATCCTCTCCACTGCCTTGACCAGTTGCCAGTCAAACCTCGAGAAGAAGGAAGAGTTTGAAGGGAAGGCTCTTGTTGAAAGCTTCTTTGAATTAGGCTTATTCAATAGGCCCCTTATTTTCCGCTCTATACAATTAGGGTTTCCACAACCTCAGGTTTCCTGAGCAATTTCTCAACAATTCAAGGTTAGGGATTTGTGCTCTCTTTGATTTTCCATAATCCGTTCACACATATTTCTATCTTTATCAATCAGGTAAGTTTTAAGGGGTTTTAATGGGTTCCTTGCGTAGGTCATGTTGAATGTAAGTATGCATATATATAGAGGTTATATGATCCATAAAGGTCGTGCATATTTTTGCGGATTGTTTACTACTATTTGGGCTCTACGGTTTTCTTGTTTATTCGTGCTTATTTTGTTTTCAAAGCAATTAATATATTCCTGAGAAAAACAATCTTTCAAGGCTTAAGATAAGATTCATGTTTTTCGAACCTAACCATACAGGCATGGCAAGTTAGGTCTGAGTTGGCTGGCATTGCGAGGGTATGCAGAAGGATGATTTTCTTTTGATTTTTCTCCCATGTTTGCGTTTTGGTTAGGGCAAGGTTCTTTTGTTTGGTACAATATTGCTTTTGCGATATACGTTTACGTTCTGGCACTTTTTTGTGATATTTAATGCCATAAATTAATTAAAGACAGTTTTTAGGATAAAAATTTTGAACTTTTGATTCATTTATTTCTTGAATCTTCATGTTCCTAAGGAGTGAGACACGTGGTTAGGAGTTGGATTGTGGGTTTCACTTCAAGCTCTGAATCTGAATTTGAATTTTCTAAAGCATGATATTTGATAATTGCCCCTATAAGATAACATTTTAACAATTTGTCCACTTTATTTATCTACTTATTCTGATTTATCTTATAGATTTCTAGCAAGTTTTCTATTGTCGAGACAATCTTTAATTTTCGATTCAAACCAATCCGGATTCAGAGTCGCTGGAAGCCTTCCCGTATTGTATTGAGCTTTATTGAGTAGTTGCACGAAGGAGCACTGCAATTAGGATATCATATGGCTAGTGCTGATTGCAAGAGTGAGCTGGAATGGGTTGAGAGAGTGAGATCAGGGGGAGCTGTACCGCTTCTTGAGCCTGATAACTGTCCGAATGGTTGGGCTTGCCCACCTGGAGACAAGTTCATGGTCAGAGGTCCGGATTACTTTTCAACAAGAGTGAAAGTTCCTGCTGATGAATATCTTCTAAAGCCTATTGGCTTTGATTGGATTAAAAGCTCAACAAAGATTGGGGAGGTCTTGAATCATCCAAACAGCCGAGTTAGAAAAGTTATTGAGGATGAGTTTCCTGATGGCGATAAGCCTTTTGTTTGGGCTTTCAATCTTCAAGTCCCAAGCAAGGATAATTATAGTGCAGTGGCATATTTTGCGACAACAGACCCTATTCCGGAGGGGTCTCTGATGGACTTGTTCTTGAAAGGTGATGATGGTTTCAGGAATTCCAGACTTAAGTTAATAGCCAACATTGTCAAGGGTCCTTGGATTGTGAGAAAAGCAGTTGGGGAGCAGGCTATATGCATAATTGGGCGTGCTCTTTCCTGTAAATACTATTTAGCAGATAATTTCATAGAAGTTGATGTGGATATTGGGTCCTCCATGGTTGCAAGTGCCATAGTTCATTTGGCGTTTGGTTACATCACAACACTTACTGTCGACCTTGCATTTCTCATTGAAAGCCAAACACAATCAGAGCTCCCAGAAAGAATATTAGGTGCTGTAAGATTCTCCGAGCTGAACCCCACTTCTGCTCTGCCAATTGAACCATCATCTCATATAAATGCTGCCAATTTGCAGTCTTCTCTGCCAACACGATTATGGAAGTCAATTGGGCAGGGTTTTACACATATTCTTAATCCTAGTGCACAAGAGAGTGATTCAACCGGCTCACTACATGTTAATGGGAATGTTGATCATGAAGGTGGTATCAAAGACGCTAAGAAATGGTAAGTATTAAATGATTAACACGTCGAGAAATTCTTCAGTTTTGACTATGGGGTGGTTATTATTTGGTCCAAATTCTTTGGAAAAGCCTGCACTAGCTTAACTCTTTTATTTATTTATTTTTTATAGGAAAAGAAATTTAATAAATATGAATTAAAAATAGGTGTTGCCTAAGTACCCTAGATTCTGATTTGTGCTTATGTCAGTCATTTATTTTTATGTGTGCATATATAATTTTTACTTTTTTTTTTTTATCTGGCTGAACGGAGAAACTACTACTACGTAAGGGGTTTGTAAATATTTGAAATAACTCTGAATCAAATTTAAAATTTTGGACCAATAAATTTAACTAGAAGGCTCCCCCCCCCCCCCCCCCCCCTCTTCTCTCTCTCTCTCTCTCTGCCTCCCTCTCTCAAACAACCCAATTTTGTGCCTGATCATCATGCTATATTCCAGAAACTTGCCTTTTTAAGAAGTAAAGTTCATGTATGCACGTCTAATTTGCCTCTAAATTTGCAACTTCATAATATGTTTTTTAGCATTCAATTCCTTCCGTTAAATCTCGACTCTGTTTGCTGATATCTCATGACATCTTGTCAAATCTATTCTCAATGCGTGTGCATTTCTGATTTATTACCAGTGGAAATTACCCTTCCAGGCCAAATATTTCTAGGGGTGATTGACAGCACCAACAAAACTATGGTCGTTTCCTTTTTGTTGGTGAAACTTAAAGGTAACTCTGTCATATCTATCGTTGCTTTCGTTGGCACAGTCTTGACTTTGAACTCGTTAATACAAAAAAGCCATTCAAATGTTTTCCCTGTGTATCTCCTCTCTTTTACCTGTACATTCTGTGGATAATGACATGCGATTCATATCGGCAGATCAATTGTGATGACTGAGTCTGGATTTCCTTGTTAGTTTCCAACTTTGTTGACCTGGTCTTAGCATTCACAGCGACAACTGCTTGACTTGGCCATGCCTTCTGCTCTCTCTCTCTCTATCTCATGTTTTTTAATTTCCATCTGTATATTAAGTTATATGACTAAAGGCAGGTCAGTGAGGCATATTCTTCATTAGCAGGATTTTAGGTTTATTGGTTTTAGTAATTGCCTCTATTTTTTGTAATTATAATTATTGTTGTCTGTTCAAAGCTGAAAGTACATATGAAGTGTTGTAGGTTTTTCTTTTGTGATGAACCATATAATGTGTCAAATGTATTGATTTATTAATCTGCCTTCAGAATTCTGGTTTGTATCTTTTCACATTCAGTTAAGTTTATCTGCTTCTCTCATGAAATAGAAGCTTAACTGCTACAGAATTTGTTTAAGCTGCTGCTTACCTATTTTGACATTTTTTTAGTTACTGTTTTCAGTTTTGACCATGTATAAAATATGAATTCAGACCTATGTTTATAATACTATTCTTTTTAATCAAGAAATTCTCATGTATTTTTTCTAAACCAGCCAGCAAAAGGCTCAAAGAGAAATTGGTAGGTGAGCATTTTGGTCCAGAATACCTCACTGAAATAAAAAGAACAGGTGACCTGTTCTTGGAGTATTTAAATACAATTACTACAACTTGCTCCAAGCCAGCCATGTTCTTGGATGGAAAGAATTAAGAGGGTCCAGTTTGGGGTCTTCTAACACATTAAGCCCCGTTTGGTTTTACAAATAGTCTTCAACTCATCTCATCTCAACATCAAAACATCATTCAAATGAAAATATTTTTTAATTTCAAATTTTTAGCTTTTTTATCAAATCATTACATAATCATTACAGTTTTTTCAAATTTAAAAAAAAATAACTTTTTTAAATCTCAAAATAAAAATTATATTATAACAATATTTTAATTTTTTAATATTTTTATTCAATTTTTTTTCTTATTATTCAAAATTTTATAAAATACCTTAACTTAAACTATTTTATTACAAATTATTTTACGATTATTTATAAATTTTTTATTTTATTTTATTTCATCTGTGTATCGAAACGAGAGTGCAAAAGTTGTTGGAGCAAGGAATGGCCCAATTTCTAATTAAAAGCCGTTTCTAACCTTTCGCCTATTGCCCTTGAACACAGAAGCAAGCAGCCTGGCCTATTCCAAGACATTTCACTTCGAGGCATTATGGTTAGTGTTTCCCCAACCTTTCGCCTATGTAAGAAAATTGAAGCAACTCGAGCATCATTGAGGAAATAGAATAAAATATTATTATGAAAACTTACAAGATTTAAAAAAAAAAAAAAAAAAACTTGAAACCATGTGGAGAGGATAAAATATTATAGGTCCAAAGTGGTTTTTTAAATCCAGCTCAAGGTTGATGGTCTCATCAAGAGGGAAGAAAGAGAATTAAGAAGGGGGAGACAAAAGGCTGAGGAAGGATTAGATGTCAAGAGGAAAATGGGAGATGTGACATAAAGAAGAAGGGATGTGACATAAAGGAATAAGGAGGAGAAGATAAAAGGGAGGAAACTAGACGATTCAGGGGCTTCTGCTTCCAAACTTAAATTTCTCCTTTAGCTTCTTTAACCTCGCGACCAGTGCACCAGTGACATGATCTCTTCCAAACAATAGATCCTTGATCTCTATTGTACAGTGAGGATGAAAAACTATGAGAGTTTGTAAAACAACAATATTATAGTGGATTCTCTCCTTCCCAAATTTTCGTGGATATAGGCATTATTCCGAATCATGTAAATTTGTATCTTCATCTTTTTTATTTTTCCTGTATTTATTTCTTGTTTGCTGTCATGGATATATGCACAGATACCGTATAGCCACACTGGACCATCGCCAGGAGCTCCACACTACACTGATCGAGGCCTAAATCGTCAAAGTGGGTCAAGAATGACTCTTCCTCCCCTTCTGACTATTGTGCGATAATTAGGCATTAACACCATGCTTTGGGGCATTCAATTAAATGAATGGCAGTTTGCTTTGGGGCATTCAGTTACCACAATAACGGATAGGGTTATTGGCCTTATCTTATGCACGTCGTTCTCACACCAGAGAATCAAAGTAAGATCATAGCCCTTTCTTGATCTCGAGCTTAATATTTTCATGCACATACTATTAAAATAAATCCAGAAAACTCCCAATATCTACAAGCTTAGTGTCGTAGTTGGCTATTGCCAAAGTTACTACCAAGGCATTGCCATGAAGATGTTGCCCTCTAGAGTCATCGATCTTCTTCAGTAAAAATGTACACCGAGATCATATTTTTGAGGCCATTTTATGCTCGAACGTGTGCCCAACACTAGCCATAGAAATGAGTCAGAAATTGCATTCCAAGTTCATTGTATCCATTCGAGAAACTTGAGACAAAGATTCCCTAACCTTCTCTAACTGACTGGTTCCGAGGAAGTGCATCAAACTCTTCATTCATGGTGGCTTGCCAAGTTGGGTCTTTGACTGCATAAGTAAAGCATATCGGTTCAATAGGAGCATCTTGTGAGTGTTGTAAGGCCGCAAGTTGGGCCAATAAGAATATCCAAAAGTTTTTAAAAAGGAGTAATCCGGATTCATGGAACAAGCACTCGAGGGGAGATTTATGAGAAAATAGGCCGTTTGAAATGCATGGTACCAATAGATTTTGAGTGTTCGGTTGTGATGTACTTACGCTGATTAGAGAAACATAGTGAGTATGTAATAAAAAGGGACAAACTATGTCCAAGAGAGGCTCTAAGCAAGCTGTAAATGGGATGGGAGGGGATGAATTGACAGATAAGCGCCCAAACTACATTCTACTCTCAAACTAACTGGTAGTCCAAAGTAATATATACGTTTGCACTTAGAATGAGATACCACATCGTTGCACATAAAGATTGCACTTTAATTATCACAAAGCAAAGTGGTGTGATGTTTAAGGTGAATATGAAGATCCTGTAGTAGGTTAAGCATCCAAACGACCTATGTTGAACTAAGAGCCAGGGACATATATTCGAATTCTGCACTTGATCTTGGAATTGTAGGCTGCTTTTGTACACTCTATGAGATCAGATTGAACCTCAATAGTTAGCATAACCAGACGTGGATTAGCGAGTACCTGGATAGCCTGCTGAATCTGCATCAGAGTAGATAGGAGTTCTTGAGAACTTTGAGAAAAAATGTTGAAGTGGAAATGTAGTATGCCTTTGATGAATCTAATATTCTATTAACGATAGAAAAATTATCTTTAGTTGGAGCATGAATGAACTAACACAATGTGTTAACAAAGTATGAGAGTTCCAGCCATGTGAAACCAAACTACTTAGGGCTCCAACAAGGGATCGATACAAGGTGGGGTTCTAGAAAGGTTTACCTACACTATAGGTTCACCGTCCAACAACCATTGGAGTGGAAACTAGTTTGCTGTCAACCAATTAGCACGAGAAAGTAGATCAAGGACATACTTCTTTTTTATAGGAAAATATTTGCATTTCATATTGAAACCAACGAACAATTACAGATAAAGTTTATCCAGCCAAATAGCATGGCTTACATGAAGGGGCACACTCTGCCACCATACTTCAATATCAGTAATGTTCAAAAGCATTTTTTTTTTTTTTGCAAGTCTGTGGGCTGCCTCATTAGCCAATCTGTTCACATGTTGTGCATCAATCTTTTTGTTTCCTGCATAAGTGTTCTTTGAGGGGTGTAAGAATCAATACCATTCTGAATTTCTTCAACCATCATCAGACTCTAGGATCAGATTTTTTATTTCCATATTCACACACAGTTGTAGTCCTCTGAACATAGCCAAGATTTCGATGGATGCTGCTGGTTCTGGGACTTCCTCCTTCAACTTGCTAGCAGCCATCACCACATCACCCTTTGAATCTCTCAAAATAACTCCCACTCCAGCTTTCTTCTGATCATAGAACATGGCCCATCAACATTTAACTTTAAGTAGCCTACTGGATGGGAAGACCACTTACAATCAGATTTCTGTTGGACTCCTTGCATCTACTTCAATGGATCAGACATACGTCTCTTTGATAAAACAGACCCAATCACCTGTTGTGGATGCAAACAAACTTGATCATGCACCATCTTATTTCTTCTGAACCAGAATCCCCAAGCCATCAAAATAAACTCTGTCAGCTTCTCACTGGTACCATGTTCCTTGCTAGCCAATGCCACTTGTTGAAAAGATCTGTTCTGATCAATCTTTTGAATAGCAGGAAAATATTTAACCCTGTAATCATAAATTGAAGGGAAAAACAGCAAGGCATGTAGCAGATCTTCCCACTGGTATTTGCATAAAATACATTGGCCATCCACATTGATCTGTTTTCTTCTCAGATTGTCATTTGTAGGTAGTCTCTCCCTACATACTCTCCAAGCAAAAATTTTAACTTTTTGTGGAACCCTTAGCTTCCAAAGAGCAGACCAAAAGGATTTTTATAAACCAGTAGTCGAGGATTCCCCCATTTATCTGAGTTGTGCAACTTTTAAAAAATCTATAAGCACTCTTCACACTGAACTTACCACTTTTCTCATGATTCCAAATTCATTTATCAACCCCATTACTAGTACTTGGATTCAGCTTCAAGATTTCTTTAGCAATCTTTGGATTGAATAGAGCTCTAACCTTGCTAACATCCCACCATTTTGTATCACTTTCAATCAGACTTGCCACCTTCCCATAAATTAATGCAGACACTACATTATGTAGCATGCTTCTACTGTCAATCTCAGTTTCCAGGTTTTGAAAGCCTAGGATCTAAGAATCCTTCATAATATTATAGAAAGGCCATCTCCTACACTCCACCTGCCCCCTTTAATCAAAAGATCATTTGCTTCCCAAATCCCTCTCCAAGCATAAGAAGGGTTCATACCTAATGGATCATCCAGCAAGTTTCCTGTTGGGAAGTATTTAGCCCTATAAATATTATGGAAAAGGCTATCTGTGACTTGCAACAATCTCCAGCCTTGCTTTGCCAACAATGTCATGTTAAACACTCTCAAATCCTTGAATCCCAGCCCTTCACAAAACTTTGATTCACACATTTTTGCCCAGCTGACCTAATGCACTTTCCTCTCTTCTTTCTTCTGATCCCACCAAAACCTGGCCATCATACTCTCTAGATCAGAACACATGGACTCTACCAAACTTTGACTTATTTCACTGACCTAGTTTAAGGCTACAACTAGAAATCATATCCATAACTTCATTCAAGCTGCACTCGCAATTACCAAATCAAGGACGTACTTGATTTGACATAAAAAGAGATTAGAGTTATTTTGTTGAGCTTTAATGTCCAAAAATTAAAGCAGAGCAAAGAGTCACGATACTTCATTGAAGTTTTTTAGAACGTTGAGAACCAATTGTGTGCAGTAATTGAGTGTTGTTGTAGATGACAACAATATTGGCAACATAGGGTAAAAAATAAATAATGCTTACAGGCTGGTGATAGTCAAAGCTTGAAATGTCAGCTTGGCTGCAATGAAAGTTGAATTCAAGCAAAAAAATTTTGAATGTGAGAAACCAAGCATGTGGGGATTGTTTCAATCCAGATAGCTACAAATATGATTTGATGACTTGAAGTCCAGATAGCTAGGAGGTTGTTCCATGGACGAAAGGACCCACGGAGAAAATATTTTTGATAGCTACCTGTCGAAGAAGCCAATGTGTTTGAACAACAAGAGATATACTGCTTTGGACGATGACAACTTTGATAACTAGGCTGAAGGTTTCATGAAAATCATATCTAGGAAGATGCGTGCAGCCTTTAGCAACCAATTGAGCTTTATATCACTCAACGATGTCATTAGGCTTGAGTTTGGTGCGAAAAAACCAATGGCAATCAACACATTCTTGTTTAGAGGTCGGGCCACCAAGGTCGAGGTGGGATTGTGGTAGAGAGCATGAATTTATTCTTCCATGGAAATTACCATTCAGGATGTTTACTAGTAATTTTAAAACCTTTGGGTTCTTTAAAGACCAAGAGGGATTGTAAAAGTATAGATCATGGAAGAGTCGAGGGAGCATGATAGGCTTTGTTAGTTTTGAAAATGCCTGCTTTCGCTTATTATCACCATGGGTTGCGTGTTGAGAGAGGTGAAGGATGGCAAGGGTCCTATAGCCGGCCCCATAGGCTATGGAGAAGAGGTTGTCGGTGGAAGAGAAGATGTTATGCTTGCAAGTAGTGTATGAGAAATAGAGACTATAGTTTTTGGGGTAGAAGAAATTTTTATGATGTTTGACAAGGAATGTGAGTGATCAAGAGCATAAGAAAGGCAAGCAGAAGGCTCAGAAGAAGAAAGAGGCAAGTAGGATGTGTTTAGAGCAGAAGACCATGAGGAGAATCAGAATGCACAACAATATGAGATGGTTTGAAGGAGACAAAATGTGGCATGTCTAGAGATGTAGACACGTTTTTTGGTATTATCAAGACACCGAAAGCATTCGTGAAGTTATTTGTATCCAAGACTGATCATCCGGGATGGATTTTTCCTCAGCCTAATTCAGAACCTGGATAATCGGATTCCGGCCTAGAACAAACCCGGTCAGTACCCGCATAGCAAAATCCGAGTATGCCCAGTTCGGGTACCGGATTTTAAACTTGGAACCTGGTTTAAACCCAGTACCATTTTTTTTTTAACTGGATTCAACTTCGTAGATTTCCATAACAAACCAATGTTCACTACTTTGCTCTCTAACGGCTCAATTCCCAAATGTCACTACTTCCTAAAAGTCAAAATAAATACACAAGAAGAGAGTCTGTTGTTTCCCACACGAATTCCAGTGCTTATCTACAACTATACCTTTTTGTTCTGGCACTCACTTTTTAGCTCCCTCACATTTTGTCTTTATCTATACCTTTTTTGTCCTTGTTAAATTGTTGCCTTCTTTTTTCCTTCTTAATGTCGTCTTCATCGCCACCTTCTTCTTCATCCGAAGACGAGAATGGCAATTGTAATGGCAATCCCAACAAAAGAAGAGTGGGAGATTTGGGTAATCTCTTTTGCGTAGCATTAGGAAAAAGAAATACTATACTAGTTATCTGATTTTTTTTTTTTTTTGTGAATTCTAATGTAAAAAAAAAAAAAACCCAATCTGGGTTTTAAAATACCCGGATTCATCCGGGTTCCTACCTGGGTTTGACCCGGGCTACCTCAGTTCGGTTTTCGGCCCCAATTTGTAACCTGGGTTCCGGTCCGGGTATATCCTAATTCCCGAACTGAAAACCTGGATGAACAATGTTATTTGTATCCAAATAAAACAGAAAGGGGTACTCCTCGACGCAAATTTGTGGACTTTATAATCATGTAAAGAAAGCACAAGCATCCAAAGGTTTTGAAAGTTGAGTAGGATGGTTTCTTGCCATACAAAAGCTCATAGAGAGCTACCGCTGAGTACGTAGTGGTGTTGGGAGATGTTTGATGGCGAAGAAAGTTACACTTTGAAATAGTTTTATTTTGGAAAATAATTGAATTGTCAACAAGTTTGTGAAACTGAATGAATGTATTTAAGGCTATGTTTAGGTATAAATCTATCTCAATTTATATTAAATCAATTATTAATGAGATTCATTACTTTTTTAACTTCTCATAAAAAGTTAAACATATCTCAATGAGACTTACAAAACATTATTATTCACAAATTAACTCAAATTGTCTGCAATCACCTCATAACACTTATTAAAAACTAATCCGAGATCATAGGTCATCACATAGTGACCAATCATAGATCGACACATGGCATGTAAATGCCACGTCAAAACACTTATTAAAGCTAATATAAATAGATTTACATGCCACGTCAAAACACTTATTAAAGCTAATATAAATAGAACAAGATTCTTAAACAATAAAAAATTAAAAATAAATATATTTTAAAAAGCCAAAAACTAAAAAAAAATAATAAAAATATTTAAAATTAAAAAAAAAAAAAAATTGGGTCAGGGGAAATGGAGAGCCACCCCTCAGTGGTATAAGTGGTCATGCGCCGCACCTTGGGGAGGCTCCCCCCTCGACAGGTCGGCCTACGGGCCACCCATAATCAGCACGAGATGGCTCACCAGCCACCCTGAGGTCTAATATTGGGCAGCTGGGGCTGCCCCGCAACGCCCCTATGGCTAGAATCTAGTTTTACATAATTCTAGTCTTATTCATTTTTTTTTCAGGATAATCTTATAATTTCAAAATAATAAATTTTTTTATTTCATTTATCATCTTTAAATTAATTATTACAATTTTCAAGTTTTATTCTTTTTTTTTTTTTAAATTCTATTGTAAGATTAATTGTTTAAGTTTTTTTTTTTCCTCCTTCTTCTTCTTCTTCTTATTTATCATTTTAGTATGTTTGAAGTGGAACACCCTGCTCCCCCATGGTTATGAATAAACTCATTTTTAGAAATCTTGGAGAAAAATTGTGTTACTATTGAACTTGACTAAAAACAATATTTTATTTTATTTTAAAGGAAGTGTCAGGTATAAAGATTTCTTATAATAAATAAAATTATTCTTTATTAAAAATACTGAAAATATAAAAGAGACTACATGGAAGCACTTATTAAAATTTCTCAAACTTTATACTATCAAAATCATAACTTAAACTCTTTGTGTATAATCTAGGCCTTAGCTTTATCTCCCTAGGTCAAGTCTTATCATGCAGCTCCACCTTCATAAATATTCTGACATAGGATGGTTTAAAAACATAAAACAAACTAAAATGAGTCAAAAACTCAGTAAGAAATCCGTTATAAAGTAAACATACAAAACATAAGGTTTTTCATAATATGTTTCATGCTGAGAATTTTAAAACATGATCATTCATACATATGCTTATTACATGCATGACTTATCTTGACCTATCTTACTGGTAATACACTTAACCATGTGTGCAGAGTTGTGCATCGGCCCGACGTCATGTGGATACAAGGGAAACCATTAATAGTATTCTCGCATATACTGAACCATGCTTAGGTCTATAACTTGCACATCCACTCATAAATCGCATTAGTACCATGCATCTAAATGGCCATCTTATTACTATTCTAAACTTACCTTACACTTGATCTTATGAAAACTTACATGCCTTATGTAACGTGAGATTCATGGGATGCAAAATATATACAAAACTAAAATATGCAGAACGAAACATGATCATGAATTATGATAAATGACGCGCTTGTAAATATTACGACATGCATGGTATATGAACATTGGCTTCCAAAGAACCGACTTTAATAATAACTAGTTAACGTATGTTAATCCTAATTTTATGATCAACGTGCTTACCTCATGGTGCTACTTCCAAAATTTCATTTCGTAGCTGGTTACCTATACGAAATATTATGCATTCCTAAATTTCTAGAAAGACATGTTATAATACTCTAATTACTTAAATAGATACCATTGAAATAATTTATTAGTTATTATGTTTTATTAATAAATACAAGGGTCACATAATTATCCTTAACATATTAATTTATAAGATTTAAAGAACATTGTAATAGAACAACTAGTTTACAATCTCCCTTCTCTCTCTAAGATGAGTTCTCTCTACTTCTAGTATGAGTACTTCCCCTCTAAGTAGAATCCCCTGCCTAAAAGACAAAACTCTCACTTAACGTTTTCCCCCAGCCTCTGAACTATACCCACTCAATACTTCCCAATAGACACACCCTCCACCTTTTTCTATTGATATGAACTCGTGGGAATGAAATCCCTTGAATCTACAATCAATTTGAAAACTCATCTAAGAAAACCAAAATCAAGCCAATGGAAAATTTAAGAACTTGTTTTAAGATCCTAGATTATATGAAAATCTAGACCCGTTGAATAACCTGTCTCAAGAACCTAAATTATAAGAAAGAACACCACAAATGTTGTGATTTGTCTTTAATAAGTTCGAAAGTTCATTCAAGAACAAAAGGAGATAAACTCAACTCACAATAAATAAATTCACCAAATTTCATAAGTTAATAAAAATAAGACTATAAAGAGTATTTAGACCAAAACCTACTTAAAACCCTAGTACAAAATAAATCCCCATCTTCTAAAAATACCCCTAAGTGAATAGTATCACGGCTGCAGTACTCGGTTACAGTAACTCACATATCTCAATCCCCCAAAACCTTATAAAAACTATAAAGTATTGAACCCTAAATTAAAAAAAAAAAAAAGAAAATAAAAAACCTCGATGACTCACGAGCAGGCTAGGAGCATCCTAGGTAATAACTTTAAGATTTATAGAAGTTTTATTTTTTTTTATTCTTTTCAAAATAAAAGTCTACAGAATCTCTCAACCTGGCTATGATACCAAATTGTAACACTCCATTCCTGTAGGCTAGGAGTGTCACGTATTTTTCATAAAATAAACCCGGCAAGAGATCTCATATTTCATAAATGAAATTAGAATTTATTTTGTAGAAAAATGTCTAATAAAATGTCTTCCAAAAAAATATTAAATGAATAAACTTAATAAATTTATGTCATAAACGCAAATTTTATTCTAGAAAGTCTGAAACTAAATCAATTGCTCCTTCTAATCCTGGCTTGCCTACTCGTATTCATCATCCTCACTTGGGTGGTTAAAAATATGAAAACAAACTAAAATGAGTCGAAAACTCAGCAATAAATCCATCACAAGATTCACAACGTAAACATAATAAAGATAAGGTTTTCATAAAATTTTTCATCAAGTTTAAATTCATGACTATTCATACTGATGCTTATGCTATGCATGACTGATTTATCTGAATTAACTGACTGATTTATCTGATTTAACTGATTTATCTGACTGGCTAACACATTTAACCATGTGTGCAAGGTTGTGCACCGACCCCACGTCCTGCAGCCACGAGAGGAGTCGCTGATAGTATTCTGGCATACTATGGTAGACCACGCTTGAGCCTTGGCTTGCACACCCACCCTGAAACTGAACTACATTGGTACCATGCATCTGAATGACCATCTAATTAACTGATCTTATCTTATTTTGCACTTGAACTTAAAATAGCTTATGTGTTGTATACACATGAGATGCATGACATATTACATATATAATTATAATTTCTGAATTTGAACATGATGCGGAATGACATAATCGCATGCTATGCTGGATGACATGTTTGCATATGACATGAGTGGTGCATAAATAATGGCTGGCAATGAACTGGCTTGAATAATACTTATATATAAGTTAAACTATGATAATCCCGATTTATGATCAAATTATTTACCTCGCTGAGCTTCTTCTTGAATATCAATTCATAACTCGACACATATACGCAATAATAACTATCACCAAATCTGTTTGGGAACAATATGTACTAATATCATACTAAATTAAATTCACAATCTAAAAGATAGTCAAATAAATCTTTTGTTTAACACTATAATCAATAAATCCTGGTATTTAAATTACTTAAATACTAATGACATATTATAATTTAGAAGAATACTTGAGCTATTTTAAAATAAGTCATAAAACTTCAATTCTTAAAATAAGTTTCATTTCTTAACATAATTATTAAATCTTATAAGAAACTTAATAAATACTAATATTGTTTAAATATTCTTAACATAATAATTTTATTAAAATTCTACTACATAGACAAAGGAATATTAACAAAATATTAAGCTCAATAATATACTTTAAAATATAATTCAAATTCTTTAAACACTTCCTTATAAAAATAGCCTTTGACAAATATATTTATTTAAAACACCGACTTTTAAAATATTAAGCCCAATAAAATTAGTAAAACTGATGTTGAAATAAAATAAGATCATGCCCAATTTAAAATACAAGTCCATTTAAAGATCATTAGATAAATAAGAGTCCATTTAAAGACCATTTAAAAATAAAGAGTTACAACCTGGCCCATAAAAACATAAGCTCACTTGAAATAAGCGCCGCATATTTAGGGCCCACTGGTCCGTGGTGAATCAAGGTTTCCTTAAAAACTAAGCCAAAACACACGGAGAGATCAAGAAGAAAGCCATGCGAGAGTAAAAATAGAGGCTCACCGAGGGCAACGGCGCGATTCGGCGATTCTGGGCGATTGGAAGTGGTCGACGGCGTGACTGGATCTTCTGGCAGAGTGGTGCGATGCCAAGTGAGGAAGAGAGAGTTTAGAGAGAGAAACTGTTAGACCGAAAACAAGAGAGAGAGAGAGAACTGTAAAATTGAAAAAAAAAACTTGGGGAGAGAAAGTGGTGACCGACGGTGATGGGCTTACTGGAAATATGCGGATTCGACGGAAAGGAACTAGCCGATGGTCTCTGTGTTGTCCGAGAGGTGCTCTGACATCCTTAAGGTGGCTGGCGAAAACAACTTGGACTGATTTCTCTGGGCAGGGAGGATGTAGTGGCTGCTGGAGAACAAGGCTCACAATTTTCAGCTTGAAGGGAAGTGTTTTCTCTATTTGCTTTCTGTGTAACTCTGGTTTGAAGTGTGAGGAAAAATTTAATTTCCGGTGGGGGTTCTAGCCGTGGGGTATCGTGGGTTTGTTGATGGGAATAATGTGAGGAGGAAGAGAGGATTTAAAGTAGGGCTTGACGTGAAAGTTGATCTTCTATTAGGACACTCTACAACTAAAACACTGAGTGACGTACGAGCATGGCGATTTTTCTTGTGCTTTTTTCAAAGGGTCTTCGTGGGATTTTGAAAGTATTGATGATACGATTTCAGAGTTGGTTTTGCCATTAGGATTTGGATTTAACAAAATAGAGAATAAGGATGAGTATGAGGTTAAGATCATAAAATCAAAAGATGAGGTTCGGTGGAGATAAGAAGAACTAAGATTTAAATTCAAACTAAAACTCTAGACGGACGTAAAATTTGATAAAATCTAGTAATAATTATTAGAATTAATACTCAAACAAAACTCTAGTAAATTCAAACAAAAGTTATAATAGTAATTATTAAAAATTAATAAATATAAAATCTGATAAGATTATAAAATAATAATAATAGAAAGAAAAAGAAAAAAAAATTACTAGAAGATTTACTTATATACCCCAAATCTATCACTAGTATGTTACAAAAGCACATGGCACCGAAAATTACTAAATGGAAAAGACCTTCATCAAGCCCAAGCCTCTCATGTTAACCCTAAGATGGCCCCTGACGTTAAACCTCAGTCCCACAACTCCTCTTGTTTTGATGGTATGGCCACAGTGGCAAAGCCAAATCTGCCACCAAATCAAATATGAAGATGCTATGTTGGAACTGCAGAGGGATTGCCAGACCCTCTACAATATGTTCTTTAAGGGCTCAGATCAGGTCTCACCAACCTGACATTGTTTTCTTAGAGGAAACCATTTTGAATGATGTAAAAATTAATAGTGTTGTGAATAGTCTAGGTTTTTCTTTCTTTTTGCATGTTCCTCCCTTGAAAAAATCGCGCCGGGGGGGGGGGGGGGGGGGGGGGGGGGGGGGGGGGGGGGGGGGGGGGGCTATGTATAACTCTAGTAATGTAATGGTGTACTCCAATCCTCTGATCTTTGTTCACTGCCCTGCACAACATAGAAAAAAAAACATACTTTTTCAGATCTGCTCAATAGTAGCCTCAAAATTTCCTAGTCCCATTTAGGTCTAGGGAACTTCAATTCAATTCTCAACCAGTCTGAAAAATTTGGTGGGAAAGTCTTTGCTTCCTCTTCACATTCCAATGGGTTGATTAATTTCATGAATCAAAATGGCATGATTGATCTAGGATTCTCGGGCTCCAAGCGCACTTGGTCTAACAAAAGATATGGTAGCAAACATATTAGGGAAAGACTTGATAGAGGGGTTGCCAACTCACTCTAGACTAATCTTTTCTCGGATGCAAGGATCCTTCATCTCCCCATCCTATCCTCAGACCATGCCCCTCTTCTCTTAGATACTAGTGGAATAAAAAACTCTAACGACCCTTCAAATTTGAAGAATTCTAGGCTAGGGATCCTAATAGTCTGTCAATTGTGGGAAATGCTTAGAATGTAGTCATAGAGGGCTCCCCAAATTTTGTTCTTGTCCAGAAGCTTAATGCAGTCAGGATTGCACTAAAAATCTGGAATAGAAATCACTTTGGCCACATCCAAACTAAAATCAGAGAGTTGAATCAGCAACTCATGAATGTCCAAAAGCAGTATCCTTCTGAGGATTCTATGCTTCTAGAAGGATACTATGCTTCTTGAGAATAACCTGATCACCTATCTCAATTAACAACTCAAAAGAGAGGAAATTCTCTGGAAACAAAAATCACGGCTTCAGTAGCTCACAACGACGGTCCTAAACACAAAATTCTTTCATATGACCTCCACCATGAGAAGAAGGAGAAATCACATTCACAGTCTCAAGGACCAATCAAACCAGTGGGTCCATGACACTCCCAGCATTCACAAAATGTTCTTGGATCATTTCCAGAACATTTACAAAACTTATGACCTCAAGTGACAAATGAGTTGGATGATTTATTCCCTTACAAAATCTCAATCCAAGATAACAACTTCCTCTGTCAAATCCCTGATAATGAGGAAATTATCTCCACTCTAAAGCAAACACCTTCCTCAAAGGCCCTTGGGCCTGATGGCTTTACAGGCTTCTTTTACAAATTCTATTGGGATATTCTTTTACAGGCTTCTTCATCACTGGCATGGCATAAAAGACCTTAACTATACCCATATTGTCCTCATTCAAAAAAAACGACTCCCAGAGCACTGTGCACCATTTCAGGCCCATTAGCCTATCCAACGTTTGCTATAAAGTGATAGCAAGATTCTTTGCTAACGGGCTTAAAAACATGATCCACAAAATCTTTTCCCCACACCAATCTATCTTCATTCCTAGAAAAATAATCCAAGAGAAAACTATTATAACCCAAGAGATTTTCCATCACATTAAAAAGAAGAGGAGTAAGAGGGGGCTTATGGCTATTAAGATTGATATGGAAAAGGCTTTTGATCTCGTGTAATGGAGGTTTCTTTTAAGCACGTTAAAAAGACTTGGTTTTCACCCCAAATGGATAAAGTGGATTGAAGAATGTATCACTACGGTCTCTTTATTTGTCGTAATAAATGGGGAGCTAGTAGGTCATTTGAACCCTCTAGAGGACTAAGGCAAGGTGACCCCTCTTTCACCATTCCTATTCATCATTAGAAGTGAAGTTCTATTTAGGCTTATCATCAGAGAAGAGAACGAGGCCAACCTTTAGGGCATCAGAATAAGCAGAGATGGGCTCCCCATAACCCATCTGCTTTTTGCAGATGACTTAATTCTCTTCAGCAAAGCCTCCACCCATATTGCTAATTCTTTCCTCAGATGTCTGGATAAGTACCAAACATGGTCTTGTAAAAAAATCAACAGAAATAAGTCTTTCATCCAATTCAGCAGAAACTCACCAAATCCTGACACCAAATCTATCAAAGAAATTCTCGACCTCAAGAACTCCTCTCCCAGAATAAAATACTTGGGGCTCCCCTTAGATCTTGAAAGGAATTGTAGGAATCATTACAATGAAATGTTGGAAAAAGTCCAAAAGAAACTCTCTGGTTGGAAATTAAAACTATTATCCCAAGCTGATAGAACAACCCTATTCAAATATGTGGCTAGCTCCATTCCAACCTACTAGATGTCAAGCATTCTAATCCCAAGGACAATCTCAAAAACAATTGATCAAGCTCTTATGAAAGTTTGGTGGGGATATGATCCAAAAAAAAGCCCCATAACTTCTCTCCAAAATCTTGAAAGTCCATATGTAAGCCAAAATCCATAGAGGGCTAAGGATAAAGACTCTCCTAAGATTTTGGTGGGGATTTAATAAAACCTTGCTCTGCAAGCTGGGGTTGGAATCTCTCAACAATGACACCAAATTATGGAAGACCCTTATCAAGGAGTATGTGAAGCAAGACTCTTGGCTGTCCATATAGGGGAAACCTTCAGATTCCATTTTTTGGAAGGGTTTGCTGAAACAAAGAGACTTCTTAGCCTCTAGTTTGTGCATACAAATCAACGTCAATACCAAAGCTTGGATTGATCCCTAAATTCCTTCCCTATCTCCACCGCTTCCAATCCCTTCATCTCCTAACATAATTCAAGACTCTCAACTGAAGGTGGTTGAATTAATCCTTGAGGAACCTAGGAGATGGAACACTCTTCTACTTAATGCTCTATTTTCCCAGGACACTGCCCGTGAAATAGAGAAAATCCCCTAGTCCAATTTCATTTCCACCACACTAAGAGACAAGCTCAAGTGGAAACATCATTCTTCAGGAAACTTTTTGTCAAGTCTGCTTATGTAGCTTTGGTGACCAAACCAGTAGCAATACACCTTCTCATGTCTGGAAAAAAAAAAATCTGGAAATTGAAAATCCAAGACAGATTAAAGCTTTTCATATGGAAAGTCTTTAATAACATTCTCCCCACCAGGGTCCTTCTGAAAAATTGCATATCACTCCAAGAAGGAAAATTGGTCTGCCCCATCTATAACTCGGCTGAAGAATCTACCTCTCACTTGTTTCTTGATTGTCCTTACTCTAGAGTATTGTGGAGACAATCTCATTGGCTCCTCAATCTCTCCTCCATTGGCAATCAAGATATCAACACTTGGATCATGTGATCCTAAATCCTAAAGTCAAACTTCAAATAGAAATAGTTGACACCCATAAATTCTAACTTTTTGTTATGGTGGTCATGGACAACCTCTGGTTTTACAGAAATCAAGTGGTTCACAATTCCAAAACCTTTCCATAAGTTAGTCTGTAGCACAAGTCAACCAGTCCTATAGGAACCATTGTAGTGCTTGGGAATGGGATGAACAAAATCAAAACATTGAATAAATCCCTCCTCCCCCATAACAAACAACCATAACATTTGATGTAATAGTTAGACCAAGTGGTAGCACATTAGTGGCGATAGGCAGATCACACAACAAAGACATATCATTCATTGTAGCAACCCACTCAAAAAGTTGCAATCCGAACCAAGGTGAAGCAATGGTAGCATACATCAGAGTGAAAAAAGTTCAAAGAAAGCAATTGAAGGAAATTAGAGTTGAAGGAGACTCCCAAAGAATAATAACAACCATGATAGATTAAAAAAAAAAAAAAAAAAGAGTCAAGATTGGATAACAGAAAGCACCAATCGAGACACAAGACTCATGTTGAACAATTTATAATTTTTAGAGGCGTTAAAATTCATCGATCCCAAAATCAATACGCGAATGAAATTGTGCAATGAGCAACCTCCAAAAATGTAATTGGAAGCATATCTCTTATTGAAATTTCACCATGTCTATTAGATTTTTATAGTAGAAAAAATGTACCACTCTCTTGTGTATAAAATTTTATAGGTAATGAAGCTCTCTATTATTACTGAGTACTTTTCCTGAAAAAAAAAAAAAGTTACAATATTTAAAAACAAACCCACAATAAGTTAAGCCCAAAATAAATTTTAAGCCCAATATATAAATAAGCTACACGTGTGAAGAGACTCGAAATGGCTACGGCTAAGAGATATGGACGGGTAGTATAAGCTTACAGAAAGCTACACAATAATTTAGTCCTTATTTATTTTTAGAAAATATTTTATCTCGTTTTATTTTATTTAATTATTATAATTTTTTTAATTTTTAATATAAAATAAAATAAATAATTTAATTTTTTAAAATTTTAAAATAAAAATAATATTAAAAACTATATTTTAATAATTTTTTATTTAATTTTTTAATTTTAATCTTAACTTATCTCATCTAATTTTATTTCATCTGTAAAAACAAACCATCTTACTATAAAAGAAGGTAAAGGTAATAATATAAATGCAATAATAACATACGATTTTTCATAAACTTCTTCAGAGGAATTAGTTGAAACTCATAAGGTTTCATGCTGAGAGAAAGAAGAAGAGAGAGCGATGAGAGAAAGAAAGAGAACGAGAAGGACAAATTGAGAGAGAGAGAGAGAGCTTATTGAGAGAATGGAAATGTGGTCGGGATTCAAATCAGAGGCAATGGCGGGGCAGAGGCGACGAAACAGATCTGGGTCTAAGGCAAAGACGAAGGCAGCAGGTTCTGGGTGGATTGAGTAATTTCAGTCATCATTTGGCTGAGAAAATACAGTGGAGAAAAGAGAGTGGATTTGCAACAGGGGGCTTACCCTGATGAAGGAGACACGACAGATTTGGGCTGGCCTGCGTCGAGGTTGCGACGGTGGTTGGCTGTCCGGATCCCTCTGTGCGTAGTGGTGGGTCTACTGAGGTGAGATAATGGTTTTGGTGTCTCAGTTTGTTTATTGTGTTTATTCGAGGTGATACTGTTTGGGAAAATAATAGAGGGAAGGAAAAATATATAGAGAGAAATTTGGGAGAGGCTTGAAAGAGTTCAACTTGGACTTGGTTAATGACTGTCGTGACACTAGTTTGCTTAAAACTCGGTTTCCATAAACCGAAAAAAGAATTCAGAATTTAATGGTCCATAAAATATTAAATAGATTTAAATCCAATATTGCTTATTAAAATTTCATATTTTACCATAATAAATTTTAGACTTTGAGAGTATTCTGATATGACTCATTAAACTTATTTTAGGTCCAATAATTTATTTATATTTTATCTTTAATAATATTTAATAATACTATACAAGGTGAAGTTTTTTAAAATAATTTTTCATTTTTCTAAATAATATCTACGACTTTTTGAAATATCTATCTGAACTTCAAAGTTTTTTTTCTCCATTTTTCATTTTACTATATTCTTATTCTGATTTTGAAAATTTTTATTATTTTTTTTAATAAGTCATGTGCTGACATGATATTTACATGTCATGTGTCGATATATGATTGGTTTGTACGTGGCAGCTGTGCCATTAGATCATGAATTGATGATAGATAGATGGAATGACTTAATTGCAAAAAGTTGTGTAGCAGAAAGTAAATTATAAAAATTTGAGACCTAGGTAGTGATTTTTACACGGCTTAAAACCAATGGACTAATCTTGTAGTTAACCCAATATTATAAGGAAATTAAAGATACTAGAATTTTCGTCATTTCTCATGAGTTCAAACTCATTTCTTCCTCTTTGCTCTCAACCAACCTTATCTCTTTGTTAGTGTGATATTGTTGCCACCACCGTCTCGCCACTTTATAATAACTCGATTCATGATCAGTACCCAAATCCTCCGATCGATTTCTCGAAGAAAACATCAGCTATCCGTACACGCCATCAATTCAACCAAATGTATTCAAGAAAAATGAACATCTGTAACATATTATTGATGAGAATGATTATTTACGATGAAAATAGACTCATTTTAGTATTAAATAGTCATTTTTATAAAAAATAACTGGTCACAAATAAGTAATTTTCTTATTGTAATATTTATATTTGGAAATACTGTAAATAACCAAATATATTTATCATCATTTTAAAAATGTTGGGAGTAGAAAATTTAAATATAAATTAAGGGTAAGGATAAATATCATGTATCCGCAAACCAAATCACATCGACTAATTTAGTTTTTAACACTAAATAATTATAAACCTCGATAAAGATGATCATATATAGTATCTATGGCTATCTGTTATTGAGTATCCAAAGTGTTAACCTTTTTTATTGCATATTCTGGCTTGATTTAAGTATCGAAGTTCTTGAAGGTAGCTAAGTCTTCGGTGCAACCAAAGCCACCAACCCAAAACACATTTCCTCGTCAGTTTAACCACTCTCCCCATTTAAAAATAAGAAGAATTACAATTGGTCATGTACTCCTATAAGTACATGAAATAATACGGAACAACGCCAATATCTCTGCATTATTAATTCCAACCGCCATTGCCAAATGATCAAGATCATGAAATGACCGGTCTTCAAAATGCGAAATGCCAAAGTCCGCCCGGTCATGAACATGCCCGACAAGTACTACTGCTCCAGCAAAAGTTCTGCTGCTGCAAACGAAGTACCGCTGCAATTCATGACAGTAGTTAATAATTGCCAAGAAAATGTCGGCGGCATCGGAAGTAGTGGGAGTCTGATCCGGCATGGTCGTGATTTCTGGTATGCAAGAAGGGCGTTTCTGAACAGTTACCATTTCTCAGAAGAGAAGATAGGTTTCAAGCACAAGCTGAAGAGGTCGGTGAAAGAGCTCAGCCAGGTGGCCGCTGGGGTTGTAAGAGACTTTCGTCGGGAAATGTCTAAGAGAAGGCTTGGGATTAGGGTTTACAGGCTTACTGTCTATTTGCCATCTCTCTTCGTTCTCGCAACAATGCGTTGTTTTACGCCATGGTTCAATAAAACAGATCAGTACCCTTTGCCCTGACCTGTTACATATACTTGTATACGTATGTGTGTGTGTATATATATATATATATATATATATATATGCATATATATGCATATGGCTTAAAGCTTCAAAAGGGCTGGTGCGTTGGAATTAAATACAATACATGTCTACCGTACTCTAGTCTTGTCGTTTTCAGTTATAAATTTTATAGGTTTATTAATCCTCGATTGGTATTTATGTAATGTTGTAATTGCAAGTTGTTTGCATTCGGAGGATTTGTATATGGATTTGCATGTGTACTTTATTACCTCATGTATAAATTAAAAGATATCATATTATATATATATATATATTCATATTAATGTATTTGGGATTAGAAACTGTTCAGCTAGCTCTCTCTTCGCTCTTTTTTAGCAATATATAGATAAGTGGATTTATATCTTAAAGATAAATAAATTAACATGAAATTAACAAATCTTCAACACCCATTGATTTTACAACCCATCCGTACGTAAGTTTCATCCATGAACTTCCCATTCCGACTGGCATACACAGTACCTGGTTCAAATCTTCTGAGTGTCTTAGCTTCTCTTGCACCACAAGGAAGTACCAGTGTCTATCGTGTCGGGTCATCCAGATTCATGTTGGTTTATTTGAATTCGAACCATCAACCAGTCAACTTTAATTCAACCCATGTGTGTAAATCAAGTTTAGATCATTCAAGTTCATTTCGAGTCACGGACATCCATCTCTTTCCACTCTTCAGAACTATAAAAATATTTACTAATCAATTTACTTTTAATTATAATTATTATGTGCATTTATAATGGATTCTTTCCTTATTTGCTTTGGCACTAATCTGCAGCAATCGACAATATATAATATAATTAGTGTTAACGTCGTATTTCGTACGCCTTTGGGTCAAGTTCCAGCAACCCAGATCTTCAGAATTGGGCCTATGAAAATAGAGAATAGAGAAATTGGGAGAAGGTGGCCTTTGGGCCGGGGAGTCTCCGATGCCAAAATTAGTAGAGTATTTTGAAAGTTTGTAAATAATGAAAGAGTTTAGGGATCAGAGAGTTTTTCTCATACCTGAAAGTTACTATTTATACCGGGAGTCTAGGGGAGGGGGGACAAATCGTATCTACCACCCCATGGAGTCCGCGTCCTTTTATTGTTCCTTTTGTCAGAGTCCTTTAATGCTGTGTGCCTCTGGTCGGTGTCATTAATGTGTCGTGTAGCTCGAGTAGTGGTACCATTAATGCGGTGTGGTTTGCCTTATCTCAATCCTTGGATAGGGGATGAGATTTGCTTCACTTCGCTGGTGTCTTTGGTGGTCGCTGGTGTCTTTGGTGGTCCGTCGATATCTTCTTGTTAGATGATCGAAAGCCTCCTTTACTTCCCGCCCTTTTACGTGGATAGATACTCAAGGGCTGGACGCTGCCAAGGGGCCTCCAGGACGGCGAGTCTCATCCTCTGCAGTACGCTTCCCCTCATGGAGGTTGTGTCTAGGGGGTCCAACCGAAGAGTCTACTTGTTATGGGCTGGGTCTTCATTTCTTATTCCCTTAGTTACCCCTCTCAAGTCCACTGAGATAGAGGGGGAAAAATTCCTTACAGTTACCCCGCTAATTCTCATCGGACTAGTATGGTGGGAATTCTTTTTAATCTTAAGCCCGCCTAGATGTCGAGGTCGAGGCCCCTCTACTGGCGTGTGCTTGGCTCCAAAGTCTGAGGTGGTTCCTTGTCGCTTGGCAATCCTGGTACCGTTTCCATTTCCACATTTGTTGGCAGGTCTCCTGATAACTACGCTAGTATTTGATGGCGTCTTTTTCGGACAACAATGTGGCTGGTCCGTTCTTCGATGCGATGGGGGTTGGGGTAAGTTGTTCGGACTGCCGGGGGGCATGACCCGCTCTCCATCACAGGAGAGGTAGAACGACCTTCGACCTAGTTCTCTCATTTGGTCCCACGGGAGGTACGCTATCAGGCAGTTTGAGACAGAACCCGCTCCTGCCCTTTAACATTGTAGGGAAGGTAGGTATTAATTTCGCGATAATTTTGTCGTTGTAGATTATGTTAATTGGAGATCGTCTTGTCGGTGTTGTGTCAATAATGTGAAAGTTGGAAGTAGGTGTGTTGGTCTGTCCTAGACAATCATGCCTTTCATTAAACAACAAGAATTTACAATATCTAAATAACACATTACACAATAAGGGGAAATGGAGCCTTCAGCCGGGGGACTTTCGCCTGTTCTGCCTCCACCATTGGGACCATGCACCTTTCCGCTCCCCTTCGAGCCCTGTAGGGTGAGTCGTAGACTAAGCCGGAGCTCTCCGAATGGTGCATGACTTACTCTCTCCTGGAGGTGCCGTCCGGGGTAACCCCATCATCCTTTTGCTTTAGTTCCTAGACGTAGCATTCCCTCGCCAGGACTTGTTCTCCTCGAAAACTTCATTTTGAGGCAATCTTGAGGTGGTAGGTCGACGTGACCGCCCACAAGCTGTTGAGGGTGGGTCTTTCAATGATGGCATTGTAGGACGACGGGGTTCTCACCACTAGGAAGTCAACCATGATTGAGGCAGTGCAGAGGGTGTTGCCCGCGAGGATCGACAATGCAATGGTTCCCACATGATGAACCATATTCCCAGAGAAACCCTTTAGCAACATGGGGGCTGGATGTAGCCGGGTAGCATCTATTCCCATCTTGGTGTAGGCTTCCCATAATAGGATATCCATGGAGCTCTTGTTGCCAATGAGGATTCTCTGGGTGGTGAAGTTGGCGACCAACATGGTCACCACCTATAATAACCCGCTCCTTTCTCTCTTGTTTGGCCACGAGTCTCATTCTGCATGCCAAACCTCAATGGCGTGTTTTTAAAAATATTAAGTGATTTCTAATGCAACCCCAATGTTTTAAAGCCCTTGAATATTTTAAATGTCGTTGAAATATTTATATGGGGTATTTTCAGTGTTATTGAACCAAGCCTGATTTTAATTAAGACAATTATAATATTTTTGAAGAGCTCCAAAAATATTATAATTGTAGAAAATCATTTTATTAAAATGATTTCAATTATTCAAAATATTATGGGATGTAAATTATGCTGAAAACTCCAATTAATTAGATGATTTTATTCTCTTAAAGATATTAAACAAGACTTTATCATTTTATTAATGATGAAATAATATTATTTTATAAACCAAAGTTTAGTTTAGATAATATTCTATGTTAATTCCTCTTAATGATTTTAGTTAAGTTAATGTTTACTCATTTTCAAATCAGTATTTAAAACTCACCGTTAGATCGTCTTAAAGATCTCAAGATGAAGGGTTGGGATTAAACCCTAGCTCCCATTCTTTCTCCCTCATTTTCCCTTTCCCTCTCTCTCTCCTCCTGTTCTCCCTCCTACTCGGTTTCCCCCTCCCCCTCACTCAATCTCCTTCTTCAGCCCCCAGCGCCGTAGTGCACCACCATAGGGTGACACCGACCACCTCACCAGCCTCCCCTCACGCCGGCGAGCATCCCCCACCGTCGAAGTCCCACACGGCAGCTTCCTCTTCCCTCATGCGAGGCCTTCTCTCCTCTCGGGTTCCTCACCTCGCACAGCCATAACGCCACAGTGAGCTAGCCCTGCCTCCACACTGGATAACCACGACTTTTCCCTGGCCACCCACTACCAAACCCATACGGCTTAGCTCCTCCCAAGACTGCACACACACAGCCTCGATGCACGGGTTCACCATACCACGGCCGAGCTCTGCCTCTCACGGCCACTGCACCACCACTAGAAGCTTCTCCTTCCACCAATGGCCTCCCCATGCTCTCTCACTCTCTCACGGGTGTTCCTCCACTTCATGACCCAGATCTGCCGTGTTTCGCCCCTCACCGCCTCCACGAGGCCACCATGAGCCCTTTCAAGACCACACCTAGCTATTCCCATGCCCAAACAGCCACCATACACGGTGGACAACCACTGTACATGGCTAACCGCCACTGTACATGGCCTTAGCCACCACCCACGGACTCCCCACCATGTCGGCCGCCCTCGCACAACCTAGATCTAGTAGCCAAAATCCTAGATCTAGTCCCTGAGATAGTTTCGTTGTAAGGTCACGGTAGTGACCGCTACCACCCAAGTTAGTGGCTTCCGATGCCACTGGCCATGCTGGACAATGAGCAACTCACGGGTTTCCGTCAATGTTATAACTCTCTTTCCCTTTATCCTCGTTATTATGTTAGTTGGTTGGTTAGGTTGTGGACTGTGCTGTTAGTAATTGTGAAGTTCGTTGTGTAGTGTGGTGATGTGATGTGTTGTGTATGTGATGTGTTGGGCGTAGTTGGGAAGTGTGATGTATAGTATTGTGGACTGTGCTGGAAAGTGTGGTTGTGAAGTATGCGTTGTGGTGGTGACGTGGCGACGTGACGTTGTGTGGGATGGAAAAAATACACGTGGAGTGTGCTCCATGTGGAGTGATGCACCATATGGCGTGTATGCCATAGTGGTGATGTGGCGTAGCATGTGTGAAGGGACTACACGTGGAGTGTACTCCATGAGGTGAAGCGATACACCATGTGGCATGTCGCGAAGATAAGGATGGTTGCTTAGTTGATGAGCGTAGAGCATGATGAGTAGTGTCGGGAACTGTGAAACAATGTCCCGAAGTATTTGTATGTGGCCTATAGTTTGAGGTGACAAGTGTCACCATGTAGTTGACTTATGGCTGGGAGTATGTGTAAAGTAATAGAATAGTATAAGAGTAGAGTAGCGGAAGCATGACGGGGGAATGTCACGAAGTGACATGGTTAAACAAGAAGTCGTGCTTGTGATGGGTAAGGAGTTAGTGTAAGAATAGCACAGCGGGAACATGACGAGATGTCACGATGTGACAGGAGTACGTAAGGGACCGTACTTATGATGAGTTAGGAGTTAGCGTAAGACGGATGTAGCGGGATGTCAAGGGATGTGACAAGGTCACAGTGTAGCTTGGGAGTAGTCTCGAGCAATGATGTGATGTAAGGTGTAGTTATGAATGGAGTCTTGTAGTGTCAAGTGTTGGGATGAACTGTCAAGAGGGACAGGTAGCATGAAGAGTCATGCTAGCTAGATTAAGAGAAGGTTGGTATCGGAGTATGGTGCTTGTCCATACAAGCAAGTGATCAACGGATTATATGTTGGTCTTAGGTAATAAGAGGCAAGGTAAGTGTGTACTCTGGTTAAATACATGTGCTGGATAGATTCACCATATGTAATGGGTAATCTGTCTTAAGCATGGTTACATGGTACTTAAGCCTCAGGATTGGGATGCATAAAGGTGGAGACGGGTGTATTGTCTAGGATTGGGATGCATGACTTAGTCGGTCTGAGTCATGCATCGGGATGAGGTTAATAAGAAGAGTAAGACGAAGGTCTTGGTGTCTTAACCCTAAGGTGAATAGTGGAGGTTCACTCTAATGGATAAGCACTCGAAGTAGAACGTTGAGTTTGGAAGAGGTGGTGACCATAAGTAGATCCTGAAGGTTTTAGCATAGTAAGGGACACGTAAGAGCATGAGATAGAATGAGAGTGTTTTCAAGTGAAGTGTAGTTCTACTTCTAAGTTTAGTTACTTATGCATAAGATAAAGAATAACGCTAAGGTTATGTGTATGCATGTAGGTTGCTATCTGATATGCACATGAATGGATTACATGATATGAAAGTAGCATGGAGTCCAGGTAAGTATTATGTTCATACTCTTCTAGAGTTTTCTAAATGATATGAAATGAAAATGAAATGTTTTTCCTTTACAATGCCTTACGAAATGAAATGAAACGATGTTTTATGAAAAACATGCTAAGTGTTTAAAGGTATATGTATGTATGGCCCTTCTTGGCAGCCCCTTTTTTTGTAACCAAAGTATTAATTGTATGCATGTGAATGAATGACTATACGCAGTATCTATTGTATGTATTTTTATGAAATGAGATGTTGGGCTTATGCCTTGTGTTTTAAGTGATGCTTTAAATGATGCGAAGAAAGTATGTTGGTTTAAAATGTCCCTATGAACTCATGTTAAAGTGTCCCTATGAACTGGTACTTTATGGATGCCATGAAAGATGATGTTTAAGCTCATACTTTTAAATGATGTTTTTCCATGAATGCAATGTTAAATGAAAAGGACTGAAAAGGAAAGAACTAAAATGAATGAAAGAAAGAAAGAACTGAATGAATGAATGTTTCAATGTATGAAAATACGAAACGTCCATGATTGAATGAAATGGTACCAAAGGAATAGGCAGATTGCAATGCCGGGTAAATAGTACTGGTAGTGCACCCAGTGCTGCCTCTTGGCTGAAAGGGATTCCCAGCCTATGGCCACGGGTAGAATCTAGGTCCAAAGGAAGACTGAGAACCCCAAGACACGGGGCGTAATAGTGTGTACCGGCCAAAAGAAAGTGATAAGAAAGAATGTATGAATGCACTGAGTTCTTTAAGAAATGAAGGCACTGACGGGAGAAATGTTTTACGAAAAGAAAACCTCTTTTAAGAAAAACCTGCTTAGTGATGTTTTCAAAACGAATGTATGTCTCATGTACGTATAGTATGTAAGGAGTGATAAATGCATGACTGAAAACCTATATTAGTATATTTTAACTCTATGAGGTAATGCTTACTGATATTCGACTCATTTTAGTTTTTATGTATGCCTCTCCCCTCCACAGGGACAAAATGAGCAAAACACGTTAGGACGGACACGGCCCAAGGGGAATAGCACTAAAGTCTAGGCATGAGAGTTTTAATTACATGAGAGACCTTTTTATTTTAAGATTGATCTTTTCCACTGTAAACCTCTTTTATTCTATAACGTAGAGTCTTGCACCCTGGGTATGGAAGTAAAAAAAAAAAAGTTTTAAAACTAAAGGTAATTCCCGTCGTCCTTTCTTAAAATCATTTTATAAAAAGTTTCACTACAAGGATGGGTGTTACACCACCAGCGCATCATTGTGGGGTTACAAGACTCTTTCTTGATCAGCTTCCCCAAAGGAGATGACCGAAGTCAGGTTGCCCCCTATGTGCTTGGCAAGGTGGTATTCCGCTAAATACACCTCGTGGTATCGAGCCTGCCTAGCGTGTGCCTTTCTGCTTGCGGAGGAAGTGCCCATGCCTAAGGATCCTCCCACTATGGTCCAGATTTCCCTAAGTAGAGGTCCCCCGCGGTGGTGAGCGGGGGTGATCTTGCTGCGGCCCTCGTGCTTGTGGTCATTGCCGAGGGCTTTCTTTCCTTCTGGGCTGGTCGACTCGGTTCGTGCTCCTTTCCCTTGATCTTTCCCTCATTTCCCACTCCAGTCTTGGGGCAGAGGGATAACGTTGCCTCATCCATTCCACATGCTCCCTCCTCCCTTGTTGGGAGAAGCAGTCTTTGGTGTTGAGCGAGGTGGACCTATGGCATGTGTAGTAGTGGTGAACAATGCCTTGGTCATCGTATTCGCAGGCGGCGGAGTTGTCGACCTCGTGGATGGTAAACGCGAGTCAGTAGAAGCAGGGTCCCGATCCCCTCATCGGAGCTTCCTCCCTTCTGTTGTAGCGGGAGCTCTTTTCCGATTCTCGTGGGCCTCAGCCTTGGCTGGGGCCCTTGCCTTCCTCTCTGCTTGCTCCAACTCCTTCTTCCTTGGCTTCGTTAAGGCCCGAAGAGTGTCTTCAGTGTTAATGAAGTTGTCTGCTTGGTCCATAAACTTCTATAGCGTCACGAGAGTCCTTCTTGCCAGCTTCGCCATGAACTGGGATTGAGGCCAGAGCCCTCCCAAAAGCCCCGCCAGGGTTATCTTCTCGTCTTGGTCATTAGTCGTCATGCCCTCGCTGTTGAACCAAGCTAGATACATCTTCAGGCTTTCCTCCTCTCCCTGCTTGATGGTGAGGAGGTACGCTGCTAGGCATCGCCTTCTTCGACTTGACATGAACTGGGTCAAAAATAGTCGAGCAGGGAGTATCTACTGAATTGAGTGCCAAGGACCCGAAACATACTAGTGCTGGCCCCTGCATGCCACCTCCCCCAAGAAATCATGCAAGGTCATGTGAGCACTGAAGGTTTCCAGGTGCTCAAGGGGGTCCTACCCTCCATCGTACATATCCACGGTGGGGACCTTAAACTATGGTGGTAATGGCATAACCATCACCTCTTCCGTGTTGGGTAGACCAGTGCTTGTGAGCAGTTGATCCACTAACGAAGATGTGCCCACTTTCCTTGCAATCTCTTTGTACTTTCCTTTGAGATTGCTGAGCTCATCTTGCATGTTCTTCCTCTCCTCCTCCACGTTTGCTCCAGCTCCTATATTTTGGGACCCCATGTGCTCGCTATCGCTAGGCTTTGCCTCCTTGATCTGCACTTGTTGAGGCTTTCTGAGCTCCTCATTCTCTTTGCGAAGTGTTTCCATCTCGTCGGTCAACTTCGTCACACAGTTCTCTATAGCTTTCAGCCTTGCTTCCATGGCTTCCTATGTGTCTATTCTGTGTTTGCTAGAACGGGTTGTTGCAGGCACACAAAGTACATGACATATCTACAAGGATCCCACAGACGGTGCCATTGTTAACGTCGTGTTTCGTAAGCCTTTAGGCTAGGTTCTAGCAACCCAGATCTTCAAAACTAAGCCTGCAAAAATAGAGAAGAGAGAAACTAGGAGAGGGTGGCTTTGGGGCCAGGGAGTTTTCGTTTGCCAAAGTTAGTAGAGTATTTTGGAAGTTTGTAAATAATGAAAGAGTTTAGGGATCAGAGAGCTTTTCTTGTACCTGTAAGTTGCTATTTATACTGGGAGTCTGGGGAGACAAATCGTGCCTGCCCCTATGGAGTCTGCGTCCTTTTACTGTTCCTTTTGTCCGAGTCCTTTAATGTGGCGTGCCTATGCAACGATGTCATTAATGTATCGTGTAACTCAGGTAGTGGTGCTATTAATAAGGCATGGTTCCCCCAATTTGTCTTACCCCGCTGGTGTCCTTAGTGGTCCGTCGATGTCTTCTTGTCAGAGGATCGAGGGTCTCCCTTACTTTTCACCCATTTATGTGGATAGGTACTTAAGAGCTAGATGTTGTCCAAGGGGCGTCCAGGACGACAAGTCTCATCTCCTACAGTATGCTTCCTCATGGAGGTTGTGTCCACCTGGTCTAATCGTGGGTTGGGCTGAAGAGTCTGCTTGTTCTGGGCTAGGCCTTCGTTTTTTATTCCCTTATACCCTTCTTAAGCTCACTAAGATAGAGGGGAAAAAATCCCTTATAGCTAGGATTGAGAATATATAGTAACTTTAAAAGACTAACAATAACAACCTGAAAGAAATTCAATAGATAAATCTCTTTAGTCCTTAGAAATTGTCTAAAGAAATTTCTGGCCGCAACATATCGCAGTAAAAAGTCAATTTCCGGCCGCATTAAGAGTTTTTTTATGCAATAACCTATCCTCGCAAGTTCACCCATAGTAAAACACCAATTTAATTCTTTTTTTCAGCGAAATGAAAATGGGTCACAAAAACTTACATTTTGAGGCGAAAATATCTTGTAGCAAAAGTTAAATTTTTTTGCTAAATCGCATCTCAAGTGAAGCTTAAGTTGTCACAAAATACTTTTTTGCGGCAAAACTCTACTGTCGCAGATGACTATTTACATTGAAAGATATGGTCACAAATAATTATTTTCCACAATATATTATTGTCGGAAAAAACCTATTGTGATAAAACAATATTTGCGGCCACAATATGTTGCTGCAAATGCAAAAAGAATTCCAAAACAAAAAAATTACCGACTATAATACCGATGAGATGAGAATGAGTCCAAACGAGAATGGCATAATATAAGCCTAAAAACATAAATTTGAAGGCAATTTTGATCCAAATTCAGCAAAACATAAAATAACAATTTCACCAACTCAATATTATCAAAATAACTTTGATCCATCCAAAAAAACAACTAAAATATATCATTAATTACATAGATTAAAGACCATGATAGGCGAACGATCTTAAAAATGGTCTATAGCCGCCAATAATCTTGTGATGTTCCCCCAGTGCATTGCTCCTACCTCAACCTATGTTTATGTTTCTGCTGGCATCTTCTCAACACAAACATAAACTCACTTTGCATGGCAAAACATGACCTCCAAAATTCAGCAAACAATGAGAGGCAATTACTAAATAGAGACATACTTAATTTCTACATGGAGTTATTGAAGAAGAAGCACTTGGAGTAAAGACAGATGTACCATGCATACTTTATAGTCATGAGTTTTTATTAGCATATTCATCTTGTGCAAAGAAAGCCAAAATCAAGTTTCCCAAAAATGCTTCAAAGTTTCGTTAATCTAGTAGTTAAATATAAGTTGCAACTCTGTTTGCTGCAACTTGCATTTATGCTCTTGTCTTAAGGATGCATCAACAATAGCACATGCAAGCCTTCAAACTAGATACAAGTAGATGAAAAGAACATATATTAAGAAATATCTAATTTATTAAACTAGCTAGTGTGGCTGCTACTAAAAAGTTTCCTAGGAAGAGATGAAGAAGAAAGGTTTCAGAAACTTACCTATAGGTAGATCAAATTATATCTTGCGAGAGTGGAGAAATGTTGAGTTGAGGAAGATCGAAGAAGAAGGTGTGGAGTAGAGAAACAGGGAGACGAGAGGGGAAGTATTGATGAGTGAAATAATTAGGGTTTCAAAATCGTATTTATAGGTGAGTAGTTGCGACGGTTCTTATTTGACGCAAATTCTAATTTATCACTATTTCAACAATATTGTTTGCGACAGAGTAAAAATGGATGGAAATACGTCTTTTTGCGTCAATATTGTTATCATCGCAACAAAATTTGTTAGAATTATCTTTTACTGGCCACATTTTTCTTGCAACCCACTTTTTGCTGCTATAAGTACTCTTTTTTGGAGATCGCCACATAACTTCTCGCCACAGTAAGCCATATTTGTTGTAGTGAAACGTCATGAAATCTCAAAAGTATTTCACGAATTGAGCAATCAATTAAGTTTTAGTTTGTTAGCATAGTTGGATCCCGATCCATTCTTGTTACGGAGTTGGCATTTCTATATAATTAAGGCACTTAGGAATATAAGTTTACGAAATGAAGTACACCATTAGAAAAGTATGAATATTTAGGACTTCACGGTGCAATATTAAGTTTTCAGTTTTTTGGATGAATGGTAGACAAGATTACCTTTCTATTTAAAAATATTATTCTCATTAGCCACTATTCACTATCACACGCCCCATACTCTATGAAAAACACCCCTATACCCTATGAAAAGCACTCTCTTACACCCTATGAAAAAAAAAACTATAGGTGTGTGGTGTGAAAGTGAATATTAGTTAATGTATAGAATTCCTCTTCTATTTAATTAAGGCACTTAGGAATAGAATTTTGAAAAAAGAATTGCACCATTAAACTTGCTTGAATATTTAGGATTTTGGTGCAATAAAAAGTTTCATATTTTTTAGGTGAATACTTGTGATACCCCATATGATAAGGATAAGAGTAGGTGGTGTATGGGATCCCACATTACTTGTGAAGGAGAAGAGAGTATGAGTTTTAGATTTCAATAATCTAGAGTTTATGATTTAAGTTTCTTTCAAGGATGCGGCTCTGGAGGGCAGAAGCGAGAGCCGCATGCTTCATCAACCAATTCTAACGAAAAACACTAGTTTTATTCTTTTTGTTTTCAATTTCATTATGAACTAATTTTATTTTCTACAGATTTGATATAGACTAGCATTGAACATACAATTTATATTCTAAGTTATTTTATTTTCAATATTTTCATGATTGAGTATTTATTCCTTATTCTTAATGTTTGCTAGCTAATCACTGTTTGATCTATTAAATCACAATGAGACCGAGAGGTGATTTGTGATTAAAGCTCTAGGATTAACCATCATTAGTTGAGTGAAAGTAGAGATATTTTACTACAATTAATGTGATTTTCAAGAAAAGTCAAAAGAACTTAATGAGTCTCCAATTAGTTAAATTCACATAGAGATATAGAGTTATTAGTTGAAGATATTTTTAGTATCGTTCGAAAGAAAATATTGAATAGTTAAGAGATTTTTATCATCAACTTGGGATAACTGGAATTCTATAACAATGAAGAATAAATTCTGTAGAATTTGCTAGGCAAAATCAAACGCTCTAGATCTATTTTTATTATCTTTAAAATCTTAATTTTAATACTATTTTCTTCAGTTTAATTTAGATAATCTATTCTTCAAACTTTGGTGTTCCAAATAGTAATTAATTTAGTAAATTTCAGTACTCAATAGCATAATTATTTCCTGTGGGTTCGACATTCATTTTCTTTAAAAACACTTTACTATTTGTTACGATTCAGTGCACTTGCAAATATTTTCAGCACAACATGAACCAAACCCTAACTGAAGCCTCCCTTTTTCCCAACCTTCCTCCTCCTTACAAGGCCATACCATGACTGTCATGCCACCTCATGAACAGCCCCAAATAGTGCATTGATGGCAAGTTGATCAAGCCCCACATCACCCCGCACCCACTCAATCTGTAGCAGCAAAAAACAACTGCACACTTCAGCCATTTCCTCCACATTCACAAGCCAACCTCCCATCAATTGGTCATTCTCTCACCCACTAAGTTAGCCCATTCCTCTATACCCCACACCTCACACGTTGGCCTCCCACACTTTGCATTTTTCACTTGTTTTCTAAGAGAGAAACTAAGAGAGAGATTGAGAGAAAACTAAGCAGTTTTTGCTCCTTGTGTTCCAAGCTTTTGTAAGTATTCTCTTGAGCTCTAACCTCTTACATTTATCTAGCATTGAGTCTAGTTTATTTTAGTATGTATTGGTAAATTTTTCTTGGAGTTTTGATGGATGAGAGTTAGTGTTTTTGGTTGAAAGGTTTGGTGTTGACAATTTTGGAGTTTGTGATGAACATCAATAGTTTTATGAAGTTTTTGGTGAAATGTTGGGTAGATCTTGATAGGATTAAGTGTTCACATGTTTATATACAATTTTTTGGTATGATTAAAGCATGTTAGGTTATTATAAAAGAGTTTTGCATGATTTGAAAATGTTAGAAACCAATTGCTCAAAACAGATTTTTGAATGGTTTAGTTTGTGATTTTGGTTTTAGGAACTTGATCCTATGACTTTGATTTTTATAAATGTTGTTATTGAGGCTTTGATCTATGGGATTAGAATACAAATTTGAGGAGTTATGGTTTAGCTGTTTGTTGGAATGATGATGAACATGCAAGAGTTGTTTTAAACTCAATCTAGAGGCTCTCGAGTTTGATAATATGTTTTGGTGAAATTATTTTTGCTATGTCATGCTAGGTTTGATGCTTAGATCTAGTTAGAACTTGAATATGAGATATATGATTGTATTATTTCAAGATTCATTGCATGAAAATTAAGGATCTAGCCACTTTGTTTCATGTTCATAAGCATGCTTACTCGGTTTTATTGTTTTCATGCAAACCTATTATGTTAAGTTGTGTTTTGTGAATTTTGGTTGATTAGTCAAGCATGCTATCACCTAGATTTGATTAACAAACATGTTAGGAGGGTTCTTTGTGAATGTTTGGAGTCCTTGGAGTTGATATGAAGGTATTAGATCAAGAACACCAAGGTTTGGTTGTATTTGACCTAATCTTGATGTTTTGATATTTTCCTTGATGTAGTGAGTTCAAGTATTTATAATATGTGATTTAATATCTTAGCATGATTTTAGAATTAAGGATATGATTCTTGGGAGTTGCTAAATTCGATTTAAGCATGTTAGTGTGTTAAATGGCCACATAGCAACAAAAAGCATGATTTTAGCCTATACATGATTCGATCAAGTGATGTTTCTCATAGTTAGGATTAGTTTTAAACTTTTATGAATTCATATTTGAATTTAAGATAAAATTTACATGAAAAATTTAAACTTTGGTATGTTTTGAAGTCCATTTGTAAAATCCTTATTTTAGGGATAAATTTGTAATTTCCCACAAGTAGAGGGGAAACTTTGCAAATTTAGCCCTACTTTAGTAAGTTTTATTTTTATGACTTTTAAGTGAGATATCATAACCTTAGAAAATATTTCATTTTAGCTTACGTCTTTTTACGCTTAGCATAACGTTATGCTACACTTTTGTAAGTTAGCTTCTAACTTACTCTAGGGATTTTTATATACGTATGGTGGTAAGAGTTATATTGTTAAAATTTGTGTCACTTTTGCTTATTGTAATTGTTATAATATACCATGTCATGTCATCGATTATCTATTATACGTTTATCTCTTACACAAATTCCATGTCATCTATTACTATTACACGATGATTTGTTACTCGTTTATCTATTACATGAATACCAGGTAACTATCACATGCCATGAATGTCATGTCATCTGTTACATATTTATCTGTCACATGCCATGAATTCCATATCATCTGTTAAATGTTATTCTATTATACGTCATAGATGCCATGTCATAAGTATTGAATACATCAATGAAGCATTTTCAAGTCAAGCAGGAGTCTTTTTATTTTATCACAACCTAAAGTGTTAGGGATGAAGAATTATCCTAGTGGAACTCCTATGTATGTTCACGCTGGAGTGTTTAAATTGGATATGGAAACCCTTGAATTGATGAAGTACAGTTAACAAGTTTCGAATCGGACCTAAGTAGCTAGTTACCAGAGCGAAGTCAGGCACCCAAGGCTAGTGGTGCCAAACTACACATTTACAAGTTCAGCTATCATGACATACTCATAGCTGCCATAGATGCCTATGATTTGATGCGGTACCCGTAAGAGCATATGAATATTGTGGTCATGGAGCGTCTGTAGTTCACGTAAACAAACATGTATATATAATAAGGTCATGTTCGTGTCAAGTCAGGTTATGTTCATATCAAGTCATGACACGTTCAAGTCAAGTCATGTTATGTTCATATTAGCCATGCTAATTTTCAGTCATGTCTCGCATGTTCAAGTCCATGTCATGATGCATACATACATTTTACTATCGAGCCTCCTTCAATCCTCTCTTTTTCTCTATCGGTCTTTTTTTTTTTTAGACTCTTCTCAATATGTAGCTCTAGAAGTTTTTTCCCGCTTGGTCTCGTCTATTTTTAATTTTAAAATTTTTTTATTATGTGCCAGTTAGTTCAAAAACCTATCATCCATATCTGCAGCTGAAAATGCAATCAACTCAAAACTAATTCTCCTTTCAAATTTTAAAATAGATCTGCTGCTGAAAATCTGGAATTCTTGATTAATTAAATTCCAGCTCAATTTAAAGCATCAAAACGACACATTTTGGAATTGGTTCCTTCATGAAAGTTCTAAATCTCATTCTTAGCTTTCAAACTCACCTAGGTTTGCTTTATTCTGAATTCTAGAACTCTAGATACATGCTGAAAAGCGAAATAGGCCACAATAAACTTCTGGACAGATTCAGACTTCTCCATTTCTACTAAGGTTTGAACTTCATAAAGACGGAACTGGGTTTTGGGCTTTTCATAAAAGTTTTAGGCCTACATCTTAGCTTTCTAGCAAGACAAACAACATCCAACACCTAAAACCGAGGTTTGTAACTCTAGTTAGAACCCAAAACCAAACAGTGTTTTGGTTTGACAAGACCAGGACAACTAGGATTTGGCAATTTGCTCTCTTGGCCTAGCCCGATTTCTGCATCTTCACATCATCCCAATTTCAACCTAATTGCATAATTAAACACCTGAAAAATATCAGGAATTTTCAAGGATTAAATAAATATAAAAGACACCTAAAATTCTAGACAAACGAACTAAGAAACATACAAAACACTCTGAATCAAAACAATTAAGACTAAGAAAATGTGTGAAGTAAATTTTCACATAAAAAATCATGCTTTTCATTAAATAGCAGGAATTTACAACAATTAAATGACACATCACAAAATAAAGGGAAATGGAGCCTTCGGCTGGAGAGCTTTCATTCGTTATGCCCTTGCCTCTAGGTCCATGCAGCCTCTCACCCCCCCTTGAGCTCGGCAGGGCGAGTTGTAGATTAAGGTCTACTAGGGCTCTTCAAGCAGTGCAAGGCCTGGCCTTTCCTAGGGGTGCCGTCCGAGGTAGTCCCACCATTCTTCTATTTCAGATCTTGGACGTACCATTCTCTCGCCAAGAGCTATTCGCCTTGGATTTCTCCCACTCTGCGGGGTGTCGGAAATTTCATCTTGAGGTGGTAGGTTGACGTGATGGCCTATAAGCTGTTGAGGGTGGGCCTTCCGATGATATCATTATAAGGCAATGAGGTTCTCACCATTAGGAAGTTGACCATGACTGAGGCTGTGCAGGGGCACTGCCAGCGAGGTCTAGCAGGGTGATGGTTCCCACAAGTTGAACCATACTCTCGGAGAAGCCCTTCAATGGCATGGGGCTCAGATGCAGTTGGGCAATATCTATTCACATCCTGGCTAAGGCCCACCAAAACAGGATGTCCGTAGAACTCTCAATGTCAATGAGGATTTTACGGGTGGTGAAGTTGGCGACCAACATAGTCACCACTAGCGCATTGTCATGGGGGTACAAGACCCCCTTCTCGTCAGCCTCCGTGAAGGAGATAAGTGGGGTAGGCTCACCCCTTCGATGCTTGGCGGGATGGTACTCGGCCGAGTACACCTCGTGGTACTGGGCACGCCTGGCGTGTGCTTTTCTGCTTGAGGAGGAAACACCCCCACCCGTGAATCCTCCCGCAATGGTTGAGATTTCTCTGAGTGGAGGTGATTACGCCCAAACTAGTACATGATGTTATACCATAGTTCAGGGTGTTGATCCACAGGAAGTCCTAAGAAGCATAACAAGACGCAAACTTAAAAGACAAGATCAAATTATAATATGACTAAGAATTTGAAAATTCTACCTAAAACATGTAATTAAAATGAGATTAGGGCACGAATAATAAGGCAAGTAAAAGCTTTGGGTTTCCATCAACCGAATCCAATACTCCAACTTTTTCAATCCAAACAATATACACAATTAAGAATTACTGCACCAAATTCCTAATTGGAAGATATTCATCTACTTTCTCAAATTTAATTCTAAAATCTATTCTCCCTTTACAAACTACAGTTTTTATATATAAAAATGAATATCAGATCAAAAGAAGACATTATGTTCACAAACAATAATGCAGCAAAAGATTACATCAATGGCATGAAAAGCCTGTTTAAGTCACAATCATATACTCATAATTCTATACCTCAACAAAATCAAACCATAGCAAGATTTAATATAATTGTCTCAAACTTATAATATCCAAAATAAATAGAGAATTGAATCCTAGAATCTTAAAAAATAAAGCTTAATCTATGAATTGAAATATAGTCAAAGTATTTTCACCAATCAATTTTCACCCTAGGCTTTACCTAGATTTAGTTTTCTATAGAAGAACTAAATAATAAAAATGGTATTTTTTTCTTCTCTAGAACTGTGCCTCCTCCCTTCAAAAGCTCTTCAATTTCGTGCTAATGATATGCTTATAGGGTAGGAAAGAAACCCTAATGTTTTCATGATTCCTGCATAAAAAAAGTCGCCTAAATTTTAGGACTCAACTTGGAAGCCATGTATGCACTTCAGGAGTATGAACTTAGAGATTCTTATTTGGGAGCAATTTGTAGCCATTTGAAATAGATTTCCAACGCATTAAGAATCACATCAATCAAATGTGTGAGTGGAAAGTTACGATCAAAATACTAAAGTATGTCTAGGGTGTCTCCTAGTGCGTTTTGGACGCTGATCCGAATTACTCTCAAACCCCATCATTATCCTTATTTGAAGAGTCTTATACTCGTTGAAAGCTCTTATGTTGTTCGAACATCTTGCCCACTTCAGAGTCCTCATTTGAATTTGACTGAGTTTTGACTTGCTCTTTTATAGACTCTGGAATTAAATATAAAAATCTGTTTAGGAGTAGTCCAAAGTAAATAGAAACTCAATTTAGGAATACACATTAATTCCTAAGATTTCTATTCATATTTTAGCATTTTAGTCTAATAATAAGGTATTTAGAGTGCACTTTTGTACACTCATTACACCCTCCAACTTACTTATTGCTAGTCCCTAGTAATTTCAATGCTAAAGAGATGAAAGAGATAAGAATCACTAAAATAGGCCACCAATTCACATTTTCTAGATTTACATATCAAAACAAACTAAGGAATCCAATAGCCCATCAAAATCAATCCACTTATACTAATTCACAGAGTGTGTATGTGTTCTCTAAGTCATAACCATCTTACCACAAGCCTTGACACATGCAACATCAAGAATGTCTTAAGCAAAAAGTTTAACTCCATAACTCACGAGTATAATAGTGTTTCGTCTAAGGGCACTCTCTATGGAGTTGAGAAGTGGTGTACACACAATCAAATGAGGATTTAGGTAATTATGAACAAGCAATAAGCAAGTATTGATTTTATGATAGGAACACTAACAAATGAGAATTCAAGTATTCTTTCCACAGACTTACTTGCAATCAGAACGATAAAAAAAAAAAAGTTGTAATGTGGCTTAGGTTAGGCTATATGAAAAGAAAAGGAAAATGATTCAAAAACATACCTAAGGAATCTTATTGAACATCTCAATAAACCACATCTCTCACTTAATGTACTCTTCAACCTTTCGAATCACTGAAAAACACTTTTTTTTTTTTCATTTGTTACTTTTTTATTTTCAACTCAACAATTTGGTGAACAAGTATATGTCACCCTGATATTTTGCTATTTCTACCCAACCTTATTTTTTTACCTTTGAAGCTCACTCACTTGAATATCTTGTAACTCATATTCTTCCCTTTTTTATCTCTCTCTCTTTTTTAATTCCTTGCAAAAAAAAAAAAAAAAAAAAAAGAATTCCACATCTAGTACACACTTGGAAGTAACAAAGGTAGGAAAAATAAGTTTATAGGTTATACTCCAATGTGGAGAGGTATAGATAATGTAGGTATATGAAGAAAAAAAAAAGCTATATGTGTTTTTTGACTCAAAGTTGGCTACTAGGGATCTATAATTCAAAGGGTTGGCTTGAAAGGCTCAAATATTAATTCTAAATTGACCTTCATTATATCCCAAGTATATCCGTCATCATACCATAAACCATATAATGATATTCTCAAAAGAAGTGCCCAATTCAAAAAATCAATGAATGCTTATCACAATTTCCAGCATTTGTTGGCTCTAAATCCTCTCCAAAACTCACAAGTAAAGACTTTAGCAAAAGAGTTCTCTAGATTCAAACCACCATCTTATCACAAAACTTGGATGAGTACATTAGATATTCTGTGAATACCTCAACATAATGATCAAGATGGGTTTGTTGAATTCACTAAGATGGCAATGCATGAGAATAAGTATACATGTGAAGGGATGTACGTGTGATGCTAAGAAAAAAAATCTGACACATGTAAACATGTCATAGAGTTCCAACAAGTATTTGTAAATGCATAATTTGCACCAGCCCCAACTTAAACGAAACATTGTCCTCAATGTTTAAAAATCAAAACTGAATGGAGAGTAACCGAAGAGGGTAGAATACACCTGAAATGTGATGTGGGCAACCCGGTAAGCATAAGAGATGGCACACTGAAATGGCGAAGTGACACTATCCTGCAAAAAAAAAAAACAAAAACAAAAACAAAAACAAAAAAAATAACAACAAACAAAAAGAAAATAAAAGGAATGGAAAGAAAAGAAAAGAAATAATAATAGGAAAAACATACTTGCATGGTATGGTCAAGGTTGATAGGCCGGGTCTGCAAGTAGAATGTCTTCCACTTCAAGCACTTGCCTATTAATAAGGATTTTGAGGCGTTGACCATTTACTTTAAAGACTCAGCCATCCCTAGAGTCTTCTATTTCTACCGCCCCTTTTTCAAAAACATGTTTCACTACAAAGGGGTCAGTCAACCTAGACCGAAGTTTTTTTGGGTGTTTGTGAAGTCTAGAATCATATAAGTATACTCGGTCATTAGACTTAAACATCTTCCTTACAATATTTTTATCATGAAACACTTTCATTTTAGCCTTATAGATTTTAGAGTTCTCATAAGCATCATTTCTCAATTCCTTTTAATCGATCAACTGAAATTTTCTAAGTTTACCCGCATTCAATTTTGAAGAAATACTAACAGGAGAAGTGTCACCTAGGCCTAGAAATGCACGCTTTAAACCTGAGGACAGCGACTTCAATTCCAATTTTTGACTCTCCACACTTGAAGGAATTTGTTTTTCACTTTTCTTAGGCAACTCCTCAAATTTCGGTTGCCAAGCTTATGTTCCATAATCCTGAGTTTCATAAAAAATAGAACAAATATCAACATCAGATGAATCACTAATAGTATCAAACTCAAAATTAACAAAGAAATATTCAAGGAGATCAGAATCATGAGTTGTGTGAATTCCCTTATCTATGAGTGCGTCAATCATGTATGTTTGTTGGCACTCATCATCCTCCCTGAGGTGCTTACTGATGTGGAATATGTTGACCTCTATGGTCATGTTTCCAAAAGATAGTTTTATCAGCCCATTCCTGCAGTTTATAAGGGCATTAGCAGTAGCAAGGAAATGTCTACCTAATAAGAAATGAATCTTAGAGTTAGACTCAACAACCGACTGAGTATCCAAAATTAAAAAATCAACAGGGTAGTAAAACTTGTCAATTTGGATCAAAACATCCCCAACTATACCTCTCGATTTCTTAACTGAATAGTCAACCAATTGAAGCATAACAGAAGTGGGCTTAATTTCACCCAAACCAAGCTGCAAATAAATGGAATAAGGCATCAAATTTACACTAGCTTCTAAATCTAGCAACACTTGCCCAAACTCATGATTCTCAATATTACATGCAATAGTTAGACAACCAGGATCGTTGTACTTATGAAGGATTCACTGCTCAATTAGAGTACTAACTTGCTTTGTCAGGAATGTTGTCTTCTTAACATTGTGCTTTCTCTTAACTGTACACAAATTTTTGAGAACTTTTGCATAAGTAAGAACTTGTTTAATAATATGCAAAAGTGGAAGATTAATTTTTACCTGCCTAAGGTTCTCCAAGATTTCATTGTTAGAATCTAAAGTTCGCATACCAGATTTTAAAACTTAAGGAAATGGTACCTTAACTGGACTCTTGATTACCTTAGCTTCCTTGGGCAACTCTGCACTATTATTGCTTTGTTCCTATTCAACATCCTCTGGCTTATCAGTTGTTGGGATGTGTAAGGACTTACCACTTCGTGTCATAATGGCATTGACCTCCTTCAAATTTTCTTGAGCCATATGTTGACCTTGGGCTGTGGATTGAGCTTGAGAAGGGAACTTGCCACACTCATTCACACTCAAAGTGCTCATCAACTTGGATACATGGCTCTTTATCTCCTTGTTTTCTTCAACAACCCACGTAATCAAAGATTCAAACTTTTGATTAGTTTTACCATGTGCTTCAATAAAAGCATGTAAAGTATCTTCTGAAGGGTTCCTAGAAGAAGATGATGCATGATACAACATAGGATAAGCTCTAGGTAATTGTGCAAGCCGCTGGTTTTCAGATTTCCAGCTACAATTGGAGTGATTACGCCACCCCGGATTGTAGGCTGGAAACATGATGCATGATAGCTATGTGTGTAGGATCGAGGTAATCCTAAAAGAGTTCTAGTGGGTTGATCTTCGTGTTCACTCATTTCTTCAAAACTAGATGGATTGTCAAATAAAGGATTTAAAAATTTTGATTATGACACTAGCATAGACCTACAAGCAAATCTACCCAAGGTGTCTCTATATATGTGCATGCAAGGTAAAAATAAAAATAAACAAAATAATATTAAAAAATACTACGAAAAAAAAGGTTAATTACACTTTGCCCCCTCCAACTATCACCCAATTCACAGTATGCCCCCAAAACTATTGATTGCATCAAAGTGGACTCTCTTACTTTCAAAATGTCACAATCCCCCCCTTCCGTCTACAATGAGCGTTAAATCGAATGGAAGACTCACCCACATGCTTCTCACATGCTAATCCTTCAATGCAAAGACAAAATCACGCCTCACTCCATTGGCTTCCATTTCCCCAAACTGAACTTCATATCCGAAAATCCCCAAATCCAAAATTCGAAAACCCTAACTCAGAAACCACTGACTATCGAATGATTGTTGTTCACATTGTTGTTTCGTTCCTCTTCGCACCAATCTAAGTGGCTTCATCAAACATTTTCGTTCATCTTCATCGAGTTAGTATATGTCTTCTTCGCACAATGGTGTCGCAGAGGTGAGTATATCTTGAAATGACTTCATCTTTGTCTTCATCGAATTTGTATGTTTTTCGTGTGAAACTAAGTAATTTGAAATGGAAAATGTTTCAGTTTTGAGGATGTTTGTGTCCAATATTGCATGTGGGTGAGTCCAATGTTGTATGCTTCCTAATATAACGCTAGTGCATTGCTGAGTGACGTTAGTTGTCCCAGTTTGAGAACACAATAACATGGGGGTGTTGTTGTTGTCTTTGTTGTTGGGTTGTAACAATAGGACCACAGAGGTTGTCCCTTGCATAGGAAAAGGCACAAACTTATCTGTTTGGTCCAATAGTTTACTTTTGTTTACTTTATGGTTGGTCTAATAATTGACTATGGTCCATGACTAATTTAACAGACAATATTTTGTAGGATGACTACGATGAATTTGTTATTTCAAGTCCTTCATGGTGGGGTATTTGATAGAAGGCAGAATGGGGAATATGTTGGGGGTAAGATTGATGTGTACCATGAACCATATGATGAGGATCAGCTATCATGGATTGAGATAGAAATGATTGTGACCAAGTATGGTTACCATCCAGGTAACCTAGTCTACTATAGACACCCTGGCTTGGGGATGCACAATGATCTTAAATTGCTTATATTTGACCATGATGTACTGTCTATGGTGGCTGCGCTTCAGGGTCAACAAGTGGCTCATTTGTATCTTGTATCTCACTCTCGAACTTCAATGCAGCAGTCTTCTTTGCATGATCATCACGTTGAGGAGGATGTATGTAAGGATGAGGAGGAAGCAGAAGCACGTTGCCTTGGACTTAATGATCCATTTTGGAAAGAAGTGTTGAGTAGTGAGGATGAGTTGTATGACATTGATATCAACACAGTGGGAACATCGAGGTTAAAGCCTGCACAACCAAGGAGCAAAGGTGTAGAGTCTCAAGTGACAGTTGATGATAAAGGGCCACAATCTTCCTCAGATGCTGAGGATGAGGAGGATAAAGGGAGGAGTCAGGAAAGAAGTGGTTCGAGGTGGCCTAAGGAGGATGATATAGGTATAAAATACTCTTCAGAACCTACTAAACAGTGCTTGCTTTCACAATTAGCAAGTAACTTATCTGATATGACACCAAGTGACATCCTTCAATCTCCTATCCATAGTGGTGACGAAGGACATCGTGATTTTAAATTCCCTGAGTTTCAAGCTGTTGACTTGGAGAAGTCAAAAATATCTGTTGGAATGAAGTTTGGATCTACAACACAGTTTAGAGAGACAATAAGGAGGTTGAACCTAAATATAGGTAAGTTTATAAAGTTTGCAAAGAATGATGGAGATAGGGTCACTGTTGTCTAAATTACCCCTAAATGTCCTTATCGGGTTTATGGGTATTGGATTAGAGGGCAACAATCTTTCCAGATAAAGTCTATGAATCCAAAACATGATTCTAGCAGGAGTTATAAGAACCCCATTGTCCCATCATCTTGGATTGCAGATAATCATTATTATCTGCCTCCTGCCAAGGCTAATACATCAGTGTAGAAAGGGAAGGGTGTAAAGTCATCTTCACGTTTGGAGAGGATGAACGAAGATAAAAAAGGGAAACGGAAGTGACCAAACTGGCAATATTGACTTACTGTTGTAATGGTGTAGTTAGGGTTTAATGGTATTACTGTTATTGGAAAACTTTTGTTGTAATGCTCCATAGTTTATATTTTTGGTTTTATGGTGTTATTGTGACATTCCAATTGAGGGATTTTGATATGTAGGTTGATATTATTATTAATCATTATCAACACAGTAAGTTGTTGCCACAAAATTCACTCCATAACCAAATTACATACAAGTAATGTCCAATATAACAATCAAATTCAAAACAACAACCATCAATACACATCCAAAAAATTACATTAACCAATCCCAAGCTATCATCAAGTAATGGCGACCTCATCAGCATGATGAGACATTTTAATGCAGATAACAACAACAACCAGAACAATTACAATGACACCACACCATATGCAGTTATTGTATTTCTTGCGCAAGTCTTTAGATTTTTCCTTCTCCTTATACAAAAACTCTTAGATATGCTCCATTCTCTCCCTCTCCATCACTAAGTTAGCCTCCAATTCCGCAGATTTAATTTATTGCATAACTCTTAGATATGCTCTATGCGCTCCCTCTCCATTACTAAGTTAGCCTCCAATTCGGACTTCTCAATCTTGAACTCATGACTCCATATGCGGAGTCTATCTCGTAGCTGGCCAATGACATCTCCACACATGGAGCAAAAATCATCATTTACCCAATAAAGAAATGTACAAAACCTATCTCCACCCCTATCTTGACTACCAGGAGTCTAATATGGGCATCTCCAGAACTTCCTTTTGTAGTTATCATCTATAGTTGATACTCTTAGACGTGCCCGCAGATTGCAATAGCAAAATGGGCCATCCAGTGGTGCTTTAGTATCCCAGTTTGTGCTAGATGAACCAGTGGACATCTTTCACAATCTGTTGAAATATGTTAGGATTATGAGTGCAGAAAGAAAACAATCGAAAGAGAGGTTGATGAGCCAAAAACTTTCTGCTCTATAGAATTGAATCGATATTATTCTTTACAGACTACTGCAGCTTTATACAAAAGGAGAAAAGAATCCTGACAAACTAAACTGGAATATTGTTTAAGCATGGTATTGAACCAATATTATGGCAAATAAATTGGAATATTGTTGAGCTACAATGTACAGTCATTTATAGCATTCTTGAGCTACAATAAACTCGAATAATTTTTTCACCTAACAACCTACAGTCATTTATAGCATTCTTGAGCTACATCAAGGCGGGAGATTTGTTGTCAATACAAGTAATGGATTTATTGCGATGTAAAAATCACTGAGGTACCTGCGATGGAGAAAGCACTTTGAATGAGAGCTCTACCAAAAAAACTCATTTGCAATTGAGTTGCCGACAGCTCGAAAGGGATGCCGACGTCGTGGTCGGCAGCTTTGCTAGGGTTCGTCATCGCCCACCTTCTCTACAGTCTGCCCCAGGTTACTTCTCCATTGCGCCCAATGACTTAAAGCCAGACGTTCTTCAATTTGAAACGAAACTGTTTTTGGGCTTAATAAAACAAGTCATTTTGGCCATTGAGTTTGGGGATTTATGAATATGAAGTTTAATTTGGGGAAATGGAAGCCAATGGAGCGAGGGGTGATTTTGTCTTTGCATTGAAGGATTAGCATGTGAGAAGCACGTGGGTGAGTCTTCCGTTCAATTCAATGCTCATTGTAGACGGAAGGGGGGGATTGGGACGTTCTGAAGTAAGAGGGTCCACTTTGATGCAATCAATAGTTTCAGGGGCACATTGTGAATTGGGTGATTGTTGGAGGGGGCAAAGTGTAATTAACCCAAAAAAAATAATGCAGCAAGCTAAAAGAGGGAACGAAGTTAGTGCCTTTACAAACTGGTGAAATAAATTATTTGCATCAATTCTTCCATCTCCCTGGTAACGGCGCCAAAATTGATTACGCGCAAACTAGTACACAGTATTATAGTATAGTTTAGGGTTTCGATCCACTGGGAGTCCGAAGAAACACAACCAGACGCAAACTTAAAACAAAAGATCAAATTATAATATGACAAGAATCTAAAAATTCTACCTAAAAAGTAGACCTTTGGGCTTCCATCCACTGGATCCAATATTTTGACTTTTTTAATCCAAATAATATACAAAATTAAGAATTATAGCACCAAATTCCTAATTGGAAGATATTCATCTACTTTCTCAAATTTAATTATAGAATCTATTCTCCCTTTACAAACCACAATTTTCATATATAAAAATGAATATTAGATCTAAAGACGACACTATGTTCACAAACAATAGTTTAGCAAAAGATCACATCAATGGCATGAAAAGCCTGTTTAAGTCAAAATCATATATTCATAATCTTATAGCTTAACAAAATCAAACCATAGCAAGATTTAATATAATTGTCTCAAACTTATAATATCCAAAACAAATAGAGAATTGAATCCTAGAATCTTAAACAATAAAACTTAATCTATGAATTGAAATATAGTCAAAGTATTTTCACCCATCAATTTCCTCCTTAGGCCTTACCCTAGATTTAGTTCTCCATAGAAGAACTAAATAATAAAAATGATATTTTTCTCTTCTCTAGAACTATGCTTCCTCCTTTCAAAAACTCCTCAATTTCATGCCAATGATATGCTTATAAAGGGTAGGAAAGAAACCCTAATGTCTTCATGATTCTTGCATAAAAAAATCGCCTAAGTTTTAGGACTCAACTTGGAAGCCACGTACGCACTTCAGGAGTTCGAACTTAGAAATTCTTATTAGAAAAAAATTGGTAGCCCTTTAAAATAGTTTTCCAACGTATCAAGAATTGCATCAATCGGATGTGTGAGTGGGAAGTTACGATCAAAATACTAAAGTATGTCCAAGGTGTCTCCTAGCGTATTTTGGACTCTAATCCTATTTGCTCTCAAACCCCATCATTATCCTTATTTGAAGAGTCCTATACTCATTAAAAGTTCTTATGTTGTTCCAACGTCTTGCCCACTTGAAAGTCCTGTTTTAAATTTGACTGGGCTTTGACTTGCTCTTTTATAGGCTCTGGAATTAAACATAAAGATCTGTTTAGGAGTATCCCAAAGTAAATAGAAACTCAATTCAAGAATATACACTAATTCCTTTGGTTTCTATTCATGTTTTAGCATTTTAGCTCAATAATAGAGTATTTAGAGTGTACTTTCGTACACTCATCAGGAGGCCCCCCAAGTGGTAGCAAACGAGGATGATCTTGTTGCAGGCCCCACACTGGTTGTCATTGCTGGAGGCTATCTTCCCTCCTATGCCGATCAACTCGGTCCATGCTCCTTTCCCTCGACCTTCCCCTTATTTCTTACTCCAATCTCCAGGCCGAGGGATAGCGCTGCGTTGTCCACTCTGCATGCTCCCTTCTCCCTTGCTGGAGAAGAATTCTCGGTGTTATGCGAGGTGGCATGTGGTATGTGCAGTAGCGGCGTACAATACCCCAGTCATCCTCTTCGTGGGTGATAGAAGTGTCAGCCTCATGGATGGTGAATGTAGGCCGGTCGAACTGCGGTCCTCGTGTGGGTCTTAGCCTTAGCCAGGGCCTTTGTCTTCCTCTCTGCTCGCTCCAGCTCCTTCTTTCTCTGCTCGCCCAAAGATTGTTCTCGACATTGATGAAGTTGTCGGCCTGATCCATGAACTCCCGCAGCATCATGGTAGTCCTCCTTGCCAGTTCAGCCATAAATTGGGATTGCGGTCAAACCTCTCCTAAAAGAGCCGCCAAGGTTATTTTCTCGTCTTGGTCATCAGGTAGAACTTTAGGCTCTCAACCTCCCCCTGTCTGACGGTGAGGAGGTACGCTGCTGGACGCCGCCTCCTTCGACTCGACATGAACTGAGTCAAAAATAGTCTGGCTAGCTCGCTAAACCTGTCTACGGATCCGAGCGCCAAAGACCCTATCATAACCCTGCCCCGGGAAGGTCGAGATCGCGACGTACGTGCCTGTTCTTTCTTTCTTTCCTTTTCATCATTTTCTTTTTCTAATAACATGCGATCGGCATGGACATGACACACGTGCACTCTAAATTTTTAATTTAATAAAGGGAATACCTAATGGACATTCTATTTGAACATTCATCCATAAAAGACTCTCAGAGTCTATATGTTCATAAAACATAACCTATTATCCATAAACATAACCGTTCTAGTTAGGGAAGGTCTTAAGTGTCTGCCTCTCCCTCTGCAGTAATGTCTTGCTCCCCAGCCTTTTCGTCATTACCTGGATGTTTAAAACATTTAAAACAAAAATGAGTCAAATACTCAGTAAGCAGTACACCATACAGTGAACATATTAGGCGTCTATTCTTTTTCTTTTGAAAACATGCATACATAAACATTTTGCTAATTCTTAACGATGTTTTCATGGATAACAGTTTAAGGGATAAGCTATACTTTCATGCATAAACATTTAAGAAGTAACTATGCTTCCATGTATAAACATTTTAAGAAATAACCATACTTTTATGTTTTACTTTTGGCCGGTACACACTATTACGCCCCGAGTGTTGAGGTTAGTGGTCTTCCTTTGGACTTGGATTCCGCCCGTAGCCACAGGTTGGGAATCCCTTTTCAGTCAGGGGGCAGCATTGGGTGCATTACTAGTACTACTTACCCGGCATTGCAATCTGCCCATTCCTTTGGTACCATTTTCATTCATATGGTCGTTACGTATTTTTATACAATAATGTATTCATCATTCAGTCATTTCTTTCATTCATTTCAGTCCTTTCAATCATTTCCATCAGTTAATAGTTCATTCATGGAAAACGTCATTTAAAAGCATGAACTTAAACATCATCTTTTCATTTAACAATGCATTCATGAAGAAAATATTATTTTAAAAGCATGAGCTTAAACATCATTTTTTTTATGGCATCCATAAAGCGTCAGTTCATAGGGACAATTTAACATCAATTCATAGGGACATATCTTAAAACGTTCATTCGTGTTATTTAAAGCATCAGTTCATAGGGACATTTTAAAACACTTTCTTCACGTCATTTAAAAACATAAGTTTATAAGGGCATTTTAAAACTCATTTAAAGTATCACTTGAAGCATAAGGCATGAGACATTCATTTCCTTTCCTTTGCAATAAAAATCTTTTTATCATCATTCTCACTTCAATGCACATGCAATTTTATGAATAAGATACATTTTCATGCTATACTACATATAGGAATAATCAATAAGTTTATTGAGAGAGCATATATGGAAATCTCATGACTTAGAACCTATGTGCATGCATTACCTTATACATATACACACAATTATAATCGATAGGGTGTTTAACAGGGGCTATCAAGAAATGACTTGTACATACTATATACATTTACTATTTTCTTTAGAAGAACATTTGCAATGAGAGAGAGATATATTATTTCATAAAGAGAACTTGGTGTAAGAAGCATGGTCAGAGCTACTTACCTCTATGTTCCTCGATACTTCCATCATCAATATTCCTAATCCAATAAATAACATAAGCGTGTTGATACTCATACAATATTCTTTAACCCTTCCTTTAAAAGAGAAAGCCACGATATTACAATCTAACGTCCCTTTTATGTTTAACATTAACCCAATAACTACTCCTCACCTCGACTTACAAAAGAAATAACTTAAATATTAAGACATGCTAGCTGTTCATGGAAAGGCTATTTTAAAAGGCTGAGATGAAAAGTAGTTAAGATTTCATAGGCTTCAAGCAATGTTTCTTTGGTTCAAGCTCAATCTGGGTTATGGACATTAGGAGATAAAATCTTGAAATTCTTAACAATGGACTTTAAAATAGATTTAGGCATCTCAAGTAGGTTAAACAAGCTTAAGAAACATGCCCTTTAAATCAACTTGTGGTCTCTCATTATAAAAAATGTTAGCTTATCAATATTTTGGACTCTTGGGTTAGGTAGAATTTAACCAAATGAGGGAACACAAATGGGCTATTTTTACATCAAGACATGGCATGTCATGGACTTAGGAAATACTTGGACATCTTTACATATCCTAATACATCATGCACAAACAATCTCTTATATTTAAACTAACTAAGCTATAACTTATTCACATGAGCAATATATTAATTAGTTTAAATAAAACCTGCCATTAAAATTAAAGTAGGAAAAAGTATAACACGGTTACCCATTAAGAAACTTTAAAACCATTAAATACTTAAAGAGAAAACCTTCCCGCAAGTGTCTCCTATAACCCTCATATATCGGAAGCCAATGAAAACTTGCCATGTGTGCGGTACATAAAGGAACACTAGAGTTGCGCAGCAGACGAAACCCCTCCCTCCTTCTCTGAAGCCAAAACACTCCCCCTCTCTCACTCTTTCTCTCTCTTGATCCCCCTCTCTCTGCTCTCTCACTCTGTCTCTTGATCCCGAAAGGCAAAAACCCTCCCTCTCTCTTTCTCTCGATCTGAAGCCTTCTCACTCTCTTTGTCTCTCGAGCCTCCCTCTCTCTCTTTCATGCATTTGCATACATAAATGGTAATACAAAATGTTGATCCCTGCTTTGAAACTGGAACATGACATGAAAATTTGATGTTAGATGTTTGGCTAACTGAGTTACAGATATAATAATTTTAGGTGACCTTGTTGAGACGATCGATAACATCAATGCATCAAACAAAAGAATCAATGGCCATTTCAAGCATCTGGCTATGCACTAGCAGCACGCAGAACATGCTAATTAAAATTGTTCATCCCGGTTGCCATGTTAAGCTCCATGATAGGCCTGTCCTTGTAGCAGAGGTCATGCATCGGAACCCAAGATGTTGCGTCGCCCATCCACATGTTTTCCAGCAGCCATGGGCAATTGTCGAACTTGAGACAACTCTAATGCCCAGCAAGAATTTCTACATAGTACCCCTTGCAACCATACGAAAGCTTCAGCAGCAAATTCTCCCTCTTCAGGTCCGCAAACCCCAAGCACTCAATCTAGTAAAGGAGATTAGGAAGATCAAGATAATGATAGTACGGGTTCTACTTGTCCAAAACCAACACATGCTGCTGTTAGCAATATGAAACCTAATACAACCAAGCGGGGTTGCTTTTCTGATGGTAATTGCTTTATCTGCTTGCTAAGGGGAGCCAAGATTCAAGAGAACGGCGATATTGATTCGACTCGGGATCTTGTGAGAGATCGAAGGAGAGAGAGAATGCTTTGAGTGATTTCGGGATCCCATGAGAGATCGAAAGAGAGAGAGAGAGAGAGAGAGAGAGCTTCAAGCGATTTCACTCTAGTCATTTCCGTGAGAGATCGACCTGCATGAGAGAGAGAGTCGAGTGGGAAGGAGAAGATGGAAGATGATCCCCTGCTATGCGTCCCCAAAGTGAAAATGGAGGAAGGCTTGCGTGGCAGCTTCCTATTGGTCTCCGATAAGACCATTTTATAAGAGACACCGGTCAGAAGAGGAACTGATACTTAAACTTATGATTTACTCACTTAATACCTTTTAAAAGCAAGATATAAAATTATAAGACCAAGCAAAACCTTTAAACGAAACCTCTAGCATCCTGAAAAATAGATTACCGACCAAACCTCAACACAAGGCACATGATACCAACATATATAATTTAAAATCACTTTAATCATCACCTATGATTAAACCAAGTTTAATAACAACATAGTATTTTCAAAATATAGGAAAATACATAGCAAAACAACTATAATACCATTCAATTTGGGCCAAAAATAGGGCATACATATTTATTTGCAATATAGGAAATTAACTACATCAAAACACAAGCTAAAACACTTAATTGGCTTCCAAAATCATATTAAAAATAAATGAGTCAAATTAGGATTTTTACCTTAAGCTCTTAGCCCCTTCCAAAACAAAAGTGGAAGAGCAAATAGAGGGACAACCGTGTGGATGAAGAGCAACACGATAGCATTGTTTTAAACCCCAAAACCGAAACATAAAAAATCATCAAAAGAAAACTCACTTGATCAACCATAGCTAAATTTGAAATACACAAAGGAGAAGGATTAAAGGTACTCTTACCTTGCTATTTTCCTCTTGAGAAGAAGAAAAATGGATGCTTGGCTTGAAGGAGATGAAAGGAGTTTAGTTTCTTGAAGAACAAAAGAGAGGAGAAGAAGAGATGATAGGCTTTAGCTTGGGGAAGGGGATGAAGTTTTTCTTCCTTGGGTGAGGGTCGACGGGTATGGGAGGGGGGGGGGGGGGAATGCCTTAGGAAAATTTTTATTTTTCTCTTCTCTCTTTTTGACTTGCCTTAGACGATGGATGCAATAGCTTCCTTAGGAAGCTTATAGGTCAAAGGGCTTGATGGCTTACTTTAGAAGCCTACGGGTGAAAAGGGATTTACTCTTTTTGGTCAAAGCTTATCACATAAGCTTGGAAGATGAATGGTGGAGATCTATCTACCTCAAGGGAAATTTTCACCTACCAATCCAATGATAGAGAATAATTGGATCATTTCTTAAATAAATAAAATTAAAGGGCTTAAGGGAAATTATTTCAAAATCTTAAAAATAATACCCTTGATTTATTTTAATAAATCATATTTAAAAAAAAAAAGCATACGCATCTTAAAATAAAATAATTAAAAGTAATAAAAATCTTTATCTCAAAATATTTAACTTAAAGAATTAATAAAATGACATAAAGACCTACGTAGTACGACTCGGGTATTACAGACCCAAACCATACTCGTGTTGGCCCCTTCAGGGTCAACGGGAATGCTCTGCATACCACCTTGTTCAGGAAGTCATGATGCATCATGTGAGCCCTGAAAGTTTCCAAGTGCTCAAGAGGGTCCCTTCCTCCGTCGTACAATTCCATGGCCGGGACCCTGAACTTTGGTAGTAAGGGCACAGCTATCACCTCCTCCGTGTAGGATTGGCCAGTGCTTGTGAGTAGTTGGTTCACCGATGACGATGTACCCACCTTCCTTGCGATCTTCTCATATTTTCCTTTGAGACTACAGAGCTCATCTTGCATATTCTTTTGCTCATCCTCCCTATTTGGTCCAGCCTGTCTGTTCCGGGACCCTATGTGCTCACTATCGTTGGGATCTGCTCCCTCATCTTGCACCTGTTGATGTTTTCTAAGTTCCTCGTTTTCTTTGCGAAGTGTTTGCACATCGTCGGTCAGCTTCGTCACCCACTCCTCCATGGTTTTCAACCTTACTTTCATGGCTTCCTCTGTGTCTCTTCTAAGTTTTCCAGAATGGGTTGTCGCAAGAATGTGAAATACACGTAAGAACTATAAGGATCCCACAAACAGCGCCACTATTAACATCGTGTTTCACACGCCTTTGGACTAGGTTCCGGCAATTCAGGTTTTCAGAACTTGGGCCTATAAAAGAAAGGAAATGAGGCAACTAGGAGAGGGCGGCCTTAGGGTCAGAGAGTCTCTAATGCCAAAGTTAGTAAATTATCTTGGAAATTTGTAAGTAAGTGTGAGAGTTTATTGATGCAAACCAAGGAGCTGGACATGCTGATCATACAAGTGGGAATGGAGCTGAATTTGCACAAGACCCTTTGTCACTTCCTAGTGGCCCAATTACAAGACTTAGAGCCAAACGTTTCAAGGAAGCACTAAATAGGCTAATCCAAGAGAATTGGGCTGATTCTAAAAAGACCAAGATGGGCCAAATAATATTCAAGACTTAGTCCATGTCATCAAGGCAATTGAAGAGGCTAATTAGCACGTAGAAATATGGTGAATGGTCTGTCCATTAAAGGACGTGAATTTGTTAAGTTTCAAGAATATTAAATAGGTGAATGAACTTGGTCTTGCCTGGGTACCTGAAATACATTAAATTTAGTCATTTAGTCATTTTTGGCTGCCTCTAGAAGTCCAAGAGGCCTAAAAATCGTGGGACTTGTTATGTTAATATTTGTGTTGCTTTTAAAGCTGTAGTTATGACTTTTCCTATTCTTGGAAGGTTGTTCCAAGTATATAGAGGGGTTATTTCGAGTTTTAATATCAGATTTGAAATTTCAGAAGCTTATTTGTCTTTGTGAGGTCTTGTGTTCCTCTTGGTTCTTCAAAGAATTCTTTGAACTTATCAAGTTAATCTTGTGGCGTTCAAGCTCCAAACTTATCACCTTGATTCTGATTTCTAGGTGTGGCATTTTTAATCCTTCGTATTCTTGGTTTTCATCTAGTTGGGTGACTGGTCAAGGCTCAACAAATCTTGTCAATACGATCTTGGGGTTCCAAGTCATCATTGTTATTGGGTTTCATCACAATTGTTGGTGGAGTTCATATCATTTTGGTATCAGAGCTTTGGTTCTAAGATAAGATTGTCTATCTTTTATTTTCGTTCTATTTCCTGTTCTTTGCTGAAAAAAAAAAGACATTAAAAAAAAAAAAGGTACACGATTCCAGTAAGAAAACTTCTTCCTTTCAATCTTGTATCTCACCTTTTTCAAGTACTTGAACTTTTGATGAGTTTTGGTTGTTTATTTTCTGAATTGATGCTGGATTATTTTGAATGAGTTTCTTGAAGTTCGATTAAGAACTAAAGAAGACACAGAAGAGTGGAAAAAGGCAAGAGTGTGTGAGACCATATGAGGGTAAAAGTCGTTTAGAGTGAAAACACGAGTGCAAGTGTATCAATTCTTGAGTGAAACACGTGAGGGAGTGCTTGTGAGGATTCTAACTTTCTTTGCAGATTTTAAAACATGTCTAATAATCAAGAAGAAGACACAACCGAAGAATTTCGACAACCTCCAGTTCCAAACCTCCAAATGCAAGCGATGTTAGGGGAGATGAGGCGTATGTTGAGGGCTGAATTAGAACCTATTCACGAAAGGTTGGACAGGGTAGAAGCGGAAACTCCTAGGGGCCAGCAACATGACATCCACAATAGGCAGCATGGTGGGCGTGGTCCGTGGCGGAATGTTGATGGAGAGGCGGAGTCGAAGGAGTTTGATGAGCAATATTTGAACCGAGGCAGGATTGAGCGTGGGTATAGAAATAGAGAAGCTAGGATGGGTAGGCCTAGGAGGGATAACGATTTAGGAAATATAAAGATTAAAATCCCATATTTTCAAGGTAAAAATGATCGTGAAATTTATTTGGAGTGGGAAACTAAAATGGAGATGGTTTTTGATTGTCACAACTACTCAGAGATAAAGAAGGTTAAGTTGGCTGCAATTGAATTTACCGATTATGCCATTGTGTGGTGGGATCAATTACTGATTAATAGGAGGAGGAATAGAGAGCCACCCGTGGACACTTGGGAGGAAATGAAAATGCTTATGAGGAAGCGTTTTGTACCTAGCCACTATTATAGGGGATTGTATCAAAAATTACAGAGGTTAATTCAAGGATCTAAGAGTGTGGATGAGTATTACAAGGAGATGGAGGTAGCTGTGATCCGGGCTAATGTAGAAGAGGACCGGGAAGCCACCATGGCTAGGTTTTTGCACGGTTTAAATCGTGAGATTGCGGATATAGTCGAGATGCAGCACTATGTTGAGTTGACGAATATGGTGCATCAAGCCATAAAGGTGGAGGAACGATTCAAACGAAAGGGATTGGCTAGGAGGGGACTGCCTATAACTACAACCAGCTCGTGGAAGACAACTCCAAAAAGGGACGAGCAGCAACAAAATAAGCCAAAATTTGAATCCTCTAAGAATGCCAACTTAAAGACCGCCACTACTTCAGGTACAATCGAGACTTCAAGTTCTAAAACACGTGATATTAAGTGTTTTAAATGTCAAGGGCGCAGACATATAGCCAGCCAGTGTGTAAACAAGAGAGTGATGGTGATAAATGCCCAAGGAGAGCTTGAATCAGAAAATGAGGAAGAAGTAGATAATGATGATATGCCATCTATGGAGGATGCTGACGATGAGCAAAATGCTGTGGTTGGAGATTTATTGGTTGCAAGGCGAGTTCTCAATGTGCAGGTTAAGGAGGAAGAAAGTAACCAAAGGGAGAACTTGTTTCATACTCGGTGCTTTGTAAATAACAAAGTTTGCAGTGTCATTATCGATGGTGGGAGTTGCACAAATGTAGCCAGCACTTATTTGGTGGAGAAATTGGCTTTAACTACCTTGAAACATCCTCAACCTTACCGGCTTCAGTGGTTGAATGAATGTGGGGAAATCAAGGTGATAAGACAAGTGTTGGTGGCATTATCCATTGGCAAATATGAGGATAAGGTGCTTTGTGATGTGGTTTCTATGCACGCATGCCATTTACTGTTGGGAAGACCATGGCAGTATGATCTGAGGGTTACGCATGATGGATTCACAAAAAAGTATTCCTTCACTCTTAATAGGCAACCTATTACTCTTGTGCCATTAACTCCAAAACAGGCCAGGGAGGACCAATTAAAGTTACAAAGTTCGAATGAAAAAAAAAAAAAGGAAAAGGAAAGGAAGGCCGAAACTGAAAAAAAAGACTTTCAAAAAAAATGAGAGAAAAACATTGATCAGAGTGAAAAAGAAAGAGAGAAGATTTCGGCTATAGTGAGAGCAAGAGAGGAAAAATTCAATTACATTGCAAAAAAAAGTGAGATCAAGAGAGCATTATTTTCACACCAGCCCCTTATTGTACTCATGTACAAAGAGGCTCTTTTATGTACTAATGATCTCGTCGGTGCTTTGCCGAGCAATATTGTTTCTTTTTTGCAGGAGTTTGAAGATGTCCTTCTTGAAGAGGTACCTTATGGTTTACCTCCAATCCGAGGGACTGAACATCAAATTGATTTCATACTTGGTGCATCAATTCCAAACCGACCTGCTTATAGGAGTAATCCCGAGGAGACCAAGGGACTTAAAAGGCAAGTAAGTGAATTATTAGAGAAGGGGTTTGTCTGTGAAAGTATGAGTCCTTGTGCGGTTCCGGTGCTGTTAGTTCCTAAGAAGGATGGAACATGGAGGATGTGTGTTGACTGCCGAGCCATCAACAACATAACGGTAAAGTATCGTCATCCCATTCCTAGACTAGATGATATGTTGGATGAATTGCATGGTTCTTATGTCTTTACAAAAATTGATCTTAAGAGTGGATATCATCAGATTAGGATGAAAGAAGGTGATGAATAGAAAACTACTTTTAAGACTAAATGTGGTTTGTATGAGTGGTTAGTGATGCCTTTCGGTTTAACTAATGCTCCGAGCACATTTATGCGTTTGATGAACCATGTTTTGCGAGCATTTATTGGCAGATTTGTAGTTGTGTATTTTGATGATATCCTGATCTATAGCAAAAATTTGGAAGAACATGTAATGAATTTGAAATCTGTTTTGGAAATTCTAAGGAAAGAAAGGTTGTTTGCTAACCTCAAAAAGTGCACCTTTTGCATGGATAAGCTTGTGTTTCTTGGTTTTGTTGTTAGTAAGAGAGGAATTGAGGTGGATGAGGAAAATGTGAAGGTAATCCAAGAGTGGTCAACGCCTACAACAGTCAGCCAAGTGAGGAGTTTCCACGGCTTAGCTAGCTTCTATAAACGGTTTGTGCGTGATTTTAGTAGCTTAGCCGCCCCTCTTACTGAAGTCATTAAGAAAAATGTGCCGTTTAAGTGGGGAAAAGAACAAGAAAAGGCATTTAGTCTGATCAAAGAAAAGTTAACTAATGCGCCTTTGCTTGTTTTACCTAACTTTGCTAAAACTTTTGAAATTGAGTGTGATGCTTTAGGCATAGGTATTGGAGCTGTTTTGATGCAAGAAGGCCGTCCAATTGCTTATTTCAGTGAAAAGTTGAGTGGGGCAGCCCTAAATTACCCTACTTATGATAAGGAGATGTATGCCTTGGTGAGGGCTTTGGAAAATTGGCAACACTATCTATGGCCAAAGGAGTTTGTGATTTACACAGATCATGAGTCTTTGAAGCATTTGAAAGGACAGCAAAGGTTGAACAAACATCATGCCAAGTGGGTGGAATTCATTGAAACATTTCCGTATGTGATCAGATATAAGCAAGGTAAGGAAAATGTGGTGGCTGATGCATTGTCCCGAAGGTATGCCTTACTTTCCATTTTAGATACAAAAATGCTTGGCTTTGAATACATTAAGGAATTGTATGGTCAAGATTCTGATTTTGGTGATGTGTTTAATGCATGTGAAAAAATGGCGTTTGGTAAGTTTTATAGGTATGATGGATTTTTGTTTCGGGAAAATAAACTGTGTTTGCCAATATGTTCTTTGTGCAAATTGCTTGTGAGAGAAGCTCATGGTGGTGGTTTGATGGGTCATTTTGGTGTAGCTAAGACTTTAGGAATTTTGCATGAACATTTTTTTTGGCCTCATATGAAACATGATGTGGAAAGAATTTGTGAGAAGTGTATCACGTGTAAACAGGCTAAGTCTAAGTTGAAACCCCATGGTTTGTACATCCCTTTGCCAATACCTAGTGAACCTTTGACTGATATTTCTATGGATTTTGTTTTAGGTTTACCTAGGACTAAGAAGGGGAGAGATTCAGTTTTTGTGGTGGTAGATAGATTTTCCAAGATGGCACACTTCATTGCATGTCATAAAACTGATGATGCATCACATATAGCTGATTTGTTCTTCAAAGAAATTGTTAGGTTACATGGTATGCCTAAGACCATTGTTTCTGATAGGGATGCAAAGTTTTTGAGTTACTTTTGGAAGACTTTGTGGGGAAAGATGGGAACTAAGTTGTTGTTTTCTACTACTTGTCATCCACAAACGGATGGTCAAACTGAAGTAGTAAATAGAACTTTGTCATCTTTGTTGCGTGCTATCATTAAAAAGAACTTGAAAGCATGGGAAGATTGTTTGCCACATGTTGAATTTGCTTACGATAGAAGTATACATTCTGCAACTAAGTTTTCACCATTTGAAATTGTTTATGGCTTTAACCCATTGTCACCTTTGGATTTAACTTCTTTACCTTTGAGTGAACGTGTGAACTTAGATGGCAAAAAAAAGGCAGAATTTGTAAAGATGATTCATGAAAAGGCACGGCTGAACATTGAAAGGAGGACTAAACAATATGTCCATCAAGCCAACAAGGGACGCAAGAAGGTAGTGTTTAAACCAGGAGATTGGGTTTGGTTGCACTTAAGGAATGACCGTTTTCCAGAGAAGCGGCGTTCAAAACTCCTACCTCGAGGTGACGGGCCATTTCAAGTAGTAGAACGCATCAATGATAATGCTTACAAGCTTGACTTACCAGGTGAGTATGGTGTCAGTGCAAGTTTTAATGTTGCTGATTTGTCTCCTTTTGATGTAGGTGATGATTTGAGGACAAATCCTTCTCAAGAGGGGGAGAATGATGCAAACTAAGGAGCTGGACATGCTGATCATACAAGTGGGAATGGAGCTGAATTTGCACAAGACCCTTTGTCACTTCCTAGTGGCCCAATTACAAGACTTAGAGCCAAACGTTTCAAGGAAGCACTAAATGGACTAATCCAAGAGAATTGGGCTGATTCTAAAAAGACCAAGATGGGCTCAAATAATATTCAAGACTTAGTCCATGTCATCAAGGCAATTGAAGAGGCTAATTAGCACGTAGAAATATGGTGAATGGTCTGTCCATTAAAGGACGTGAATTTGTTAAGTTTCAAGAATATTAAATAGGTGAATGAACTTGGTCTTGCCTGGGTACCTGAAATACATTAAATTTAGTCATTTAGTCATTTATGGCTGCCTCTAGAAGTCCAAGAGGCCTAAAAATCGTGAGACTTGTTATGTTAATATTTGTGTTGCTTTTAAAGCTGTAGTTATGACTTTTCCTATTCTTGGAAGGTTGTTCCAAGTATATAGAGGGGTTATTTCGAGTTTTAATATCAGATTTGAAATTTCAGAAGCTTATTTGTCTTTGTGAGGTCTTGTGTTCCTCTTGGTTCTTCAAAGAACTCTTTGAACTTATCAAGTTAATCTTGTGGCGTTCAAGCTCCGAACTTATCACCTTGATTCTGATTTCTTGGTGTGGCGTTTTCAATCATTCGTAGTCTTGGTTTTCATCTAGTTGGGTGACTGGTCAAGGCTCAACAAATCTTGTCAATACGATCTTGGGGTTCCAAGCCATCATTGTTATCGGGTTTCATCACAATTGTTGGTGGAGTTCATATCATTTATGGATCAGAAAGTTTTCTCGTACCTGAGATTTGCTATTTATACCCTAAGTTTGGGGGATAAATTGTGTCTACCCCCATGGAGTCCATGTCCTTCATACTGTTGCTTTTGTCAGAGTCATTTAATGCAGTATGACTCTGCAACGGCGTCATTAATGTGGTGTATAGCTTGGGTAGTGGTGCCATTAATGCGACGTGGTTTTTCAATTTTCCTCACCCCTGCTAACTTCCTTGGTGGTCCGTTAATGTCCCTCATGTTAAAGGATCAAGGGTCTCCCGTACATTACGCCCACTACACGGACAAACACTCAAGAGCTGGACACTATTCGAGAGATCTCCAAGTTGAATAGTCTCATCCCTTGCAACACGCTCCCTCATGCAGGTTGCGTCCAGAGGAGCTTACCCATGAGCTGGGTTGGTGACTTTACTTGTTCTGGACTAGGCATTTGGTTCTTGTTCCCTTGGTTGCCATTCTCAGGCCCGCTAGGATTGGTGGGGGCGAAATCCTCTTACATCAATAACTTCCAATTCAAATATATCCAAAAAGTCTCAGATTTGCATAAACACAGACGTTTAATTCCTGGAAGGGGCAAACAGATTTCCAATTTAATTTGGACTCTACAAAATTCTCCCCATGCCGGCATTGATTCTGGTAAATCTATATCCTCCATTTCTCCAATAGAATTACCAATCATACGGATTACCAACTGATTCATACAATTCAAACGCAAATCATAAAGCCGAATCCAGAAAGATGCATAATGTAAGCACAAAGTAGAAATTTGACAATTTTCATTATAATTCTGCATCAATAAGACACTTTTATCAAAAATTCATAGTCCATGTCGAAGAACACGAGCATTAAGATCAAAGAACTTGACTACCTTCGGATTCCAAACCATTTGCATCATATTCTTAAAAGCCACCTTATTAACAAATTTCCTTGTCCGAAGTCTGAAAAATAAACAACCCTCAGTCTGCACCATTCTAAATTCAGGAAAAGATTCGGTAACCTCAATCTTCTCAGATTCAACCACAGACAACTGCAACTTGTCAATATTACATAATATATCATCTGCCATTACGGACGGAAAGAATGCCCACAATGGGCAAATTCAAGATAACAGAACTTGTAAGTTGAAACAAGAACCAAAAACTCCCAAGTAAGCAGAACGTCCTTTTCATTTATCACACTTACTGTTATAATTAATATACATCTTAAAATTTATATTTACCATACAAAAAATATAGTAATACGTTCAATACGACATACGTCCTTTACACGTACGCTACTACATAGCGTGTGTACATGAGTTCTTTTTTTAGCTCTGTTTATAAGCTCAAGTAGATTATTAAATAAGGCTCTTTGAAAGTTTCTCTCACTTCTCTCTACCCTGCTCCAACTCTACTCTCTATATACCCTTATTTTCTTTATGTCTATAGATTTTGGTATTTTTTATCATTGTTTTTCTCTTCTAGGTCAGAAAATACCCCATATACTGCCTTTCGGTCAAATCTATGCGGTGTATTTACGGTTAGTCTATGCTAAAAGGGGTGCGTTTTTCATTACTCTATGCTAAAATGGGTGAAAAAGGAGCCAAACAGATTGGACTTATTTGGAAAAACGACAATCTACTTTATTATCATTCATTATTGTTAGTGTATATATTTGTATATTAGGATATACCTAGAATAATATATCATATCTTTAATTTCCTGTAATTATGCTAGGTTAGAATCTTTCCTTTTAGTTGTATTTCCTTATTTGCTTTGGTCATATTCAACTATATATAGGTCTCCTTTGTATAGCTTGATGCACACAAAATATACACTTCTATGATTCTCCATAATTCTCTTTGTTTCAACATGGCATCATATCCACCATTTTGAGTTTTTTGTCCATGCAAGACATTCATCTAGTGTTTCTTTCTTCAACATCAGCAATTGGCTTTCTTTGCACTTGACAATAGGCTTATTATGAATTTACGTTTGGTTTTCACTCAGATTTTTGTCAAATCAGATCATAGAAGGAGTCCTGAGAATTTTATCGGCTTCTCTGTGTCAAACGCTTCTCATTCTGCTGCTGCACGCACCCCCACATGCCATTCCAACATTCTGTGTGTCGCCCCCATATACCTCATGCGCCACACCTCACTCCTGCAGCCCAGCCTATTTCAAGCCAACCCATCCAACCCGTTTCAAGTAAGATCCTTTTTTTTTTTAGCTTTTGATTTTTGGCCCAGCCCATTCACAGTCCAGGCCCACTTGGGCCAACATAATTGACCGTTGTCCTTGACCATTGATCGGCAGTATGTCTCACACCTCTCCCAACCTTGACACAATTGTTTGTCCTATTGATAATATTTTAGATGCCTCTAATTATAATATGTGGGTCCAAAATATGGAAGTTTTTCTTAGAGGATGAAAATTGTGGCGCTATGTTTCTGGTGATATTCTTGCACCCAAGCAACAAGATGGTGAGAGTTTTGATGTTTTTGCATGCTGGCTTGAAAATTGGCATAGTATTCACTATAAAATCTTGTCTTGGTTCATCCATCCATAGCCTACTTCCTAAGCTTGGTAATGCTAAAGCTACTTGGGATTTTCTTACTAAACGATATAAATGCACTCATGATGCTTCGTTGTAGTTCCAGCTTGAGACTAAGTTTTATCAAATGCGTCAGGAATCAGGTCAGTCCATTGCTGATTTCTATTCTCAAGTTAATAATCTTTGGGAACAGTTATCTGCTGCAGATCCTCAACTCAAATGTTCTGAAGACATTGAGTTGTTTGCAACTTACCGTGATCATCGCAAATTTATGCATTTTATGATGGCACTTCTTGAGGATTTTTAATCTACTCGAGCATCTCTTTTGCATCTCACACATCTTCCCTCTCTTGAGATTGCAGTTACTGAACTTATCTCATAAGAGAATCGTCGTTCAATCATGAAGATGCAAACTCAGGATTCAGTTGTTGTTGCCATCCCTAAGACTACCTTTGGGTCTTCTCCAGCCTTGGGGCATTTTCCTTCTCAGTCTTCAAAGACTATCTTCTACAAATACTGCAAACGTCCTGGTCACTTTGTTACGGAATGTCGTAAATTGCAGAAAAAAAAATTAGTCTCGGGCCCCCTTGTTGCAAGCTGCTGCAGTGACTCCAACTGCTCCTTTTGCTCTTGAGTCTGCTACTGAGCCTTCTTTAGTTTCCACTACTCTCACTATTGTTGACATTGAGGCATTAATTCATCAGGTTTTATTTCAGTCTTCTAGTGCTTTGTTTGTCACCTTAGGTACATCTCCTTGGTTTTTTAATTCTACATGTTGTAATCACATGCCTCTGATTTACTTTTCAAAGCTAGGTTGACAAATAACAAGATAGTCACTAGTCCACTTGAGTATCTTACTGTCACCAGGCCTGATATTTCATATGTTGTTGATCTGGTCAGTCAATTTATGAGTGCGCCTCGATCGACCCATTTTGCTGCGGTTCTTCGAATGTTATGCTACATCAAGGGTACTGTATTTCATGATCTGCACTTCTCATCCCACTCCTCTCTGGAGCTCCAAGCCTATTCTAATGCAGATTGGGCTAGTGATCCCACTAATCGTCACTCCACCACTAGCTATTGTTTCTTACTTGGTACTTGGTAAGAAACAATCCGTTGTTCCCCGTTCCAGTACTGAGGCTGAGTATCGTGCCCATGCTAATACGACATCTGAACTATTGTGGTTACGCTGGCTTCTGAAAGATATGGGTGTTCCTCAATCAATAAGTTCTCCTCTTCACTCTGATAATCGTAGTGCCATCCAAATTACGCACAATAATGTGTTTCACAAGCGTACCAAACATACTAAAATTGATTCACTTCATCTGCAACCATTTTCAACATGGTGTCTTCCAGTTGCACTCAGTTTCTTCTGAAGATAATCTTGTTGACATTTTTGCGAAATCACATCCACTTGGTCGGCTTGGTGATCTTGTTTCCAAACTCCAGTTCACTTTGCCACCAAGAGTTTAAGGGGGATGTTAGTGTATATATTTGTATCTTAGAATATACTTAGAATATTAGATCATATCCTTAATTTCCTGTAATTATGTTAGGTTAGAATCTTTCCTTTGAGTTGTATTTTCTTATTTGCTTTGGCCATATTCAACTATCTATATGCCTCATTTGTATAGTTTGATACACACAGAAATATACACTTCTATGATTCTCCAGAATTCTCTGTTTCAACAATTATTATTCACAAAGTATTTATTATTATTTTATTACTATTCATAAATAATTTTACTACTATTTATCCAAATCAAACATATGATTGTAAGTGTTAGGGACTAAATTGACTGGGTCAAACTCTTTGGAAACCTATCACTAAGGGAAGAGATAAAACTAAGAGATAAGGCATGAAAGAGATAAGACAAAGAAGTTAGCTCAAACTCCTAAAAGGAAAAGGCTTCACAAGACTTAGACTCCTAAAAAGAAAAGGCTTTACAAGACTTAGACTCCTAAAAGAAAAAAGGTTTCACAAGGTAAATTAGGCTCTATCACTCCAAAGAAATAACCTCTATATAAGGAGCAGCTCTTCCACAAATCTAACAGGCTCTCTCCACCAATTCTCTAGAGGGACTCTCCTGAGATTAAATTCTCTCATTATATTGAGCGATATGTGAGGTGATAAGAAATTATAAAACCATCATCTGATATAGTGGATTTTGCTCCCAACAACCCGTAGACGTAACCTTTTATGCCGAATCACGTAAATTCTTGTGTCTTCCTTTATTTATTTTATTTGCTTATTTATTATTTATCGTATGGATGAATGTGAATTGTATCGTATTGACGTCCAAATCATTTGGTGGGTTGAGGATGACTCTTTTTTCCTTTCCAGTTTGTTGTACTATTTTTGGCATTAACAGTTAAAAAAATATCAGATATAATATATATATATATATCTCTGTGGGATTCTTTGCAAACTTCAACTTGATTTTCACACATCAACTATCACGTGAACACATGCAAATCGCAATATCTACAAAAGTCAGAAAAGGAAAACCTTTTCAATCTCTCTCTTAACAGTGAGAGAAAGAGAGGAGAGAACTAGTAGTTTGGAGGTTCTCTTATCAATTATGTTTACTGTTTGGTCTGATATTTCCTTCTAATTTGTGTGAAATGAGCTAGTACCTCTCTGGGTTGTTGGGTTTTTTGCTTGTTCCAAGTACACAATGCTAGGTTCTCTGCCCCAACTCCGATTCAGGCACAATCATGGCCGATCGCTCTTCAAAGTAGAGACATCGTGGCCATTGCGAAAACCGGTTCCAGGATAACCTTGGGTTACTTGATTCTGGGATTTATTCATCTCAAGCGCTGCTGCAACAACCCTCAATTGGGTCCAATTGTGTTGGTTTTGTCACCAACTAGGTTGTTGGCAACACAAGACACAAGATGAAGTTGTGAAGTTTGGAAAGTCATCAAGAATTTTGTGCACGTGTTTACACGGAGAAAGCCCAATTACATCCACTGAATCGTGCAATTGTCGCATTGATGGGGCCGAGTGGTACAGCTGTGAGGCAATCAAGACCTTCATATTGAGTGATAAAGATGCCTTCTCGCCTTGGGATAAAGGTCATGCAATATAACAACATCATCCAAAATCTCCAGCACGACATCCTTGTGTTTCTCAACGATGCAGTTCACAAAAAAACAAAACAAAATAAAACAAAACAAAAAAAGAAGAAGAAGAAGAAAGAAAGTCAAGCTGGTTGACTCAAAAGTGAACGCGCCAAAGATGAATAATTTTCATTGCCACAAAAGCGCTCAAGGATGAACAAATTCCCCATGCAAAAATCATTCAGCAGCAAATGATCTCAATCAGGACAAATTTCTCTAGTTTGGCTCCTTCAAATTTGTTATTTTATTTTTACTAATGAAGTTGATTTTTTAAAATATTTTTCCCACGAAGCTCTTCAAGGTTTCACGAGAAACTTGACATCTATATGTCGTGGGAACATACTTCATTGGAAATGAATCGTATGGCGCAAAGCACCAACAATGAAGCAGATCTTAGGCTCCACTTGTGCATCTCAATTTATCTTCAACAAAATAGATTGTTCGGTATCGTGGGCGTCCTGGGCCTTGTTTTTGTTGGTGTCGCAGGCATCCCAAGCCTTCATCAATGCCAAAGCATGACTGCCGACAGGCATTCCATGGGTCACCAGCCTTCGCCACACTCAAGCGAGATATCCAAAGTTTGCAAACCTCAAGCTTGTGATTTGGATTATTTAATCTAGCCAATTTGGTTTTTATTTTAAGGAGATCTCTAGCTCCCGCCACAGAGTGTGGCCGCGTTTTATCTCCTACTACAACAAAGCAGTTGAGCTCAACCTGAACATCAACGTGGTAGAGTCATCCTTCCGCTACACTCCACCTGTCAAGGTTACACAGTCGAGGACATCTCCCGCTATACCTATTCACCAAGGCTACATGGTCGAGGATCTCTCCCGTTATGCCCATCGCCAAGAGTTATGCGGTCGAGGGCATCTCTCACTATACCTATTCACCAAGGCTACACGGTCGATGATCTCTCCCATTATGCCCATCGCCAAGAGTTACGTAGTCGAGGGCATCTGTCGCTACACTCGCATCGCCAGGGTTACACGGTCAAGGTACTCACCCGCTAGCCTAATAATTAAAGGTAAAACGATTGAGCTGATCTCCCGTTAACTCCTTCTCGTCAAATGTGACGTGGTCGAGATGATCTCTCATTAACTCTTTATCGCCAAAGGTGACGTGGTCAAGGGATCTCCCACTAGCCTCATATTTATAAGGTAAAACAGTCGAGATAATCTCCCGTTAACTCCTACTCTCCAAAGGTGACGTGGTCAAGGTGATCTCCCACTAGCCTCATACTTACAAGGTAAAACGGTCGAGGTAATCTCCCGTTAACTCCTTCTCGCCAAAGGTGATGTGGTTGAGAGATCTCTCACTAGCCTCAAATTTACAAGGTAAAAAGGTTGAGGTAATCTCTCGTTAACTCCTTCTCGCCAAAGGAAACTTGGTCGAGGTGATCTCCCACTAACCTCATATTTACAAGGTAAAACGGTAGATGTGATCTCCTGTTAACTCCTTCTCGCCAAAGGTGATGTGGTCGAGGGATCTCTCACTAGCCTCAAATTTAAAGGTAAAATAGTTGAGGTGATCTCCTGTTAACACCTACATCACTACAACAGCTGCTAGCGGGTTACCTTCGGGAATGAGCTTCCAAGCTCTATAACAGCCTCGCGCTGGTGTCCTTCAGGAACGATTCGACAGGCTCAGCAACAACATAAGATGGATCTGAGGGGGTCGACGGGCAACCTAACCACTTAAGCGCGGGTTATTATAAATAAACTCTTACATCCACATCAAAACGGAAAAACACCAACAAAAAATACAGCACGGGGCAAAATCCAATCAGGCCACCAAAAATGATCATCGAGCATGAAAATATACGCACTTTACTAACGATAAACATTCACATACAATCATTACGCAAACGTTCTTACAAACAAACTTCACAAAAGCCCATCCTCGAAGGCCTTTATTACAAATTTTACAATTTCTTCTTGAGGACCACTCATGGAGATCTCCATTGTATAACAGTAAAAAACTATGAACTAGCTACCGAAATTTCTTTTTCTGCAGGTTACCTTCATCACAGTTGACTTGAAGACTCTCAATGCCTTCTTGATAAACAAGTTGACCTTAAGAATCGAGGCATCTGTTAGGGACTAAATTAACTGGGTCAAACTGTTTAGAAACCTATCATTAAAGGAAGAGATAAAACCAAGAGATAAGACAAGAAATAGATAAGACATAAAAGAGATAAGACAAAGAAGTTGCCTTAGACTCCTGAAAGGAAAAAGCTTCACAAGACTTAGACTCCTAAAAGGAAAATGCTTCACAAGGTAAAATGAGCTCTATCACTCCAAGGAAATAACCTTTATATAAGGTGCAACTCCTCCACAAATCTAATAGCTCTCTCCACCAATTCTTTAAAGGGACTCTCCTGAGACTAAATTCTCCTTTGTATTGAGCGATATGTGAGGTTATGAGAAATTGTAAAACCATCATCTGATATAGTGGATTTTGCCCCCAACAACCTGTAGACGTAGGCTTTTATATCAAACCACGTAAATTCTTGTGTCTCCCTTTTGCTTATTTATTATTTATCGTATGGATGAACGCGAATTGTACCGTATCAACTTCCAAATCATCTCGTGAGTCGAGGATGACTCTTTCTTCTTTTTCGAACTATTGTACAATTTTTGACATTAACAGTAAGCTTATGGGTTGGTTTCCTGTGAAGTTTTAAGACTCTCTTCGTCCCTCCCACTGTTTCCTCTTTTCAAACGCACCGGGTCCACCACCCTTGTAACTCTAAAACCCTTCTCACTTTTCTTAATACATTTCTTTTTACTAAAACACACGAAGATTTGAGGATCTTTCGTCCCATGCACACTTTACGTTGGATTGTCCAAATGCCAAGATGAACATATTGGATTGGACGATGAAGATTGCACTACAAATGAACAACATTATAGAAATTTTATACATCAATTACTATTTATTTTCACATTTCATATTTATAATTTTTATTTTCATAGGATGTGAGGATATTTTTTATAAGATGTAATTTTTCATAAAATTTGGAGTATAAAATAGTAAATAATGACTAATGTATAGAATTTTTCATACATTAAACTTAGGACTGAACAAAGAACCCGAAAATCCGACCCGACCCATAGTTCCGGATTAACCTGATCCGAAAACCCGACCCATTTTTTATTAAAATGGGAAACGGGTATTACCCGTTACCTGATTTTAACTTATTTTGATTTCGATTTTCAGCCCACTTCTTTCAAAAAGTTAAGGATTTCAGCTGTCAACGACGGTAACACTGGAGGATTCGATAGAGTTTCTAGTGGCCTTGTCGATGGTACTGTCGATAATGACAGCGTCTTCATTGGAAAAGTCATTGGAAAACTCCTGCACTCTGAAAAACCCAGGTGCCTCCATAGGATCTGCATTTTATGTTATGGGCCAAATAAGGGTTACGGACCTACATTTGAGAAAACTAGTGAGTAATGAGTGAGTGAAGTACTGAAACTCTCTCTTTCTCAATACAACCAGGCTTACTTTTTGAAACTAGTTCTATTCCTCTCTATTTCTTCAAGCATTTGGGAAGGAAAGTCTTTCTTATTTTATTTTTTTAGATTTTTCTATTGGGTTCTATTTTCTTTCTTTCATTTTCTTTCGTATCTTATTTCATTGTCTTTCTTTTTTGGGTTTCATCGGATATCAATTTTAAGATGATTATCGCGTTGGTTTGATTGTGATTTCCAACTAGGATAGTGAGAGAAATCTCCAAAAAAAAAAAAAAATAAGAAAGAAGAATAAGAAGAAGAATTCGGATAATCGGTTAACAGATAATCGGTTACCGGATCGGCATAAAACATATTCGGATCGGGTCAAAAATGAGTGTTTTCAGGTCGGTGAACAGCCTTAATTAAACTACAACATAGCTTCAATTAAGACCGGTTTTTTTTCACTAATATCTCACATTTAATCATTATAAATTTTTTAAGTTTTTATATAAAATAAAATAAATAATTTAATTTTTTAAAATTTTAAAATAAAAATTACATTAAAAAATTATATTAAATTAATTTATAATAAAGGAAGCGTTAGCTTTAAACATCTCGTTAAATATCATGTAAAAAAAAAAAAAAAAAAAAAAAAACCTGTAGGGAAGAAAAAAGTATGTGGCCAGCAGAGCTCGGTAGCTTCCAATGGCTCCAAGCCACAGAAACAGGGAAGGGTGACCCCACGAGGGCTTCTTCCTTCCACTAGTTTTCCCCCTCCCGATTCGTCAGATCCCAATCCTTATCTTCACAACCTCACCCACTCTGGAGTCTGATCTCTCTCACCAAGCGCCTCTCCTCCTTGCGGATTCTTCTCTCTCTTACACCCTTCTTCATTCTACAACACACACTTCCCGTTATATTTCTTCCTGTGTCCTCAGACTTTTCTCTTTCTTTTTCTTTCTTTCCCCATTTTGTTAGACAAACTTTCAGCATGCTTGACCATACTTTGGGTGTGGCTCGAGCTTTCTGTTAAAGGGTTTGGAAGTGTTTCCCAGAATAAAGTCCTTTATATCACTGTTTCTTTGGCTTACCTTTCCTTGTAAATTTTCTGGGATAACACCACATGCAGTGTCGTGACACTGTTGGTGGTTCTGTATCAACAGTTCTATATCTGGGTGGCACTTGAATCTTCAAAGGAATCTCTCTCTCTCTCTCTCTCTCTCAGTCTCTCGCTCTCTCTCGCAACAAAGTAGTAAAGATATAAGGAGGTGGGTATATTTATACACATACATATATTACCAAAAATCCTAGGAAGAAATTGAAAAGATTAGTGGAGGAGGGGGGATCAGAAAGAGAAAGATGAAAATTCAGTGTGATGTGTGTGAGAAAGCTCCGGCAACAGTTATTTGCTGCGCAGACGAGGCCGCCCTGTGTGCAAAATGCGACGTTGAAGTTCATGCCGCGAATAAGCTCGCAAGTAAGCACCAGAGGCTTCTCCTCCAATGCCTCTCCAACAAGCTCCCGAGATGTGACATCTGCCAGGTAATTCAGCTCCTAAATCCTCGTTTTTCTCTAATATATTTTCTCTATAATCATTTATATTGATAGTTCCATACCTTTTATGCTGCAGATTTGTTGGTGTATTTAGTTTATCTGTGCATGTGTTGGTTGTTATAAATTAGTACATGTGAAGCCGCAACATCTGAAATTTGAGTAGGCTGGGGTGGGGTTTTTGGCAGATCTTTGGTTCAAAGTTTACCAAGCCCAAACTATTTGAAAGTTGTCAACTATCCTTTCAAAATGAAGTCAAGAAGTTTAAGAAATAAGTTTTTTGAGCGACTTCTGGCTTCTCGTTCGCTGATGGAAGGCTTGACTTGAAAGGACCACAAGAGATCAGTCATTCACCCAAAAACTTAAGCAATATATAGTTAATGTCAAACTACTAAGATCAAGGTGCTTTGTGAGAAAGAGCATAGATTGAGCACTAAAATTTAGTGCAGCATGTGTCTACATGAACCCTTCTCTTCAGGCTTAATTTGTTGTTGTCATTACGTGACATGGATTTATTTCGATATATAGCAGAAATAGATCTCTAAATGTGTTATGGGTTTGGAATCTTGGATAAACAGATGAGATGAGATGTTTTATTGAAAGTTGAATAAAATATTGTTAAAATATAATTTTTTAGTATTATTTTTATTTTGAAATTTGAAAAGGTTGAATTGTTTATTATACTTTTATACGGAAATGTGGGAAAGTTATAATGATAAGATGAGATGAAATGGGATATTTTGTGTATCAAAACCCATCGTTATTGTCGCTGATTTTCAAAAGTTGGTACCTTTTTTCTTGTAAATTTGTTGTGAAGAGGTTTATACTTGATAGGAGTGCGTTTATGCAATTTACTGGAACATTTTACATGAGTTTGTTGATATCATTTGCTAAAAGTGAGATACCCGTGAAAGACAACCATAGAAAGAGAAGCCCACACGATCTTCTACACAAACTGCTAGATGATTAACCCAAAAGGACCTAATTGTAGAAATGCCATGCAGAATATGCCAGAAACTTTGTGGTCACAATCAATTGCTATTTACTAAGCAAATATAGTGATGATGACACAATGATGCCAACTTCATTTACATCACAGAATGCATGTTTCTGCTTTAGTTGGAACTGACTTTGATAAGGAAACACATGCTACAAATGCTGATGGATTAAGTGTGGCTTTGGATTGTTTCACTGCTTCATTTGGGATGAATGATAAAAGTAGATGTGCATTGGATGTGTGGGTTGCCTTCACTGCTTCATTTGGGATGGATGATAAAACTAGATGTGCATTGGATGTGCTCTACGGCTGCTGTAATTACAACTGGGAGTTCTGGGGAGACCATGCTTTCTCAGAGAGTTGAGGGTATGAATGGATATCTTAATTGTTCTGTTAAAATATTATACCAGTTTGTTGAGCCAAACAAGAAATAGAAAAAATAGTCATCAACCTCTCAACACTAACAAATCCAAAGCCCAATGCAATCAGGTTCTGATGCTTACACTAGACAAAGACCTGATACTTGGACCAATGCGGACTAAAAAAATAGTTGGACCAGAGGAAGAGATTTAAAACAATGAAAGGGTAATCGAAAAAAAAAACGTAGTTCCCTAAAATGGACAATACATTTGTAGTAGGTGCAGCAAGTTATCACAACAAAGCTATTTCTACAATCTCTATGGCAGTGTTGATTATGTGGCGACAAATTAATGTTCTTCAAATGTTTATTGCTCGTATTCCTCTCTCTCTCTCTCTCTCTCTCTCTCATTCATTTCTTTTGATAAAACAGGATAAGGCAGCATTCATTTTCTGCGTGGAAGACAGAGCCCTCTTTTGTCAGGATTGTGATGAACCAATTCATTCAGCTGGTAGCCTTTCAGCAAACCATCAGCGGTTCCTGGCCACTGGAATTCGTGTGGCTTTGAGCTCCAGTTGTAACAAGGACACTGATAAGAGCTGCTTGGAGCCACCAAATCAGAATAAGCCACAGATTCCAATGAAAATGCCCACACGGCAAGCTTCTACTGCCACATCTCCTTGGGCTGTAGATGAGTTTCTACATTTTTCTGATCTTGAATCCTCTGATAAGGTAAAAGAGATTTATTGGAAGTCAACATATTATTGCTTCGTAATTTTAGATGTGAGTTTCTTCATAATGAGTTATAAGAATAGAAAACTTGAGGATCACATTGCTAGAAGAAGCTAAGGAGATTTTAATTTTTCTTTTTCTTTTTTCTTTTTTCTTTTTTTGAAAATTTTCTTTTGAAGAAGTGGATGAAAATATATGTAGAATGTAGAATGTATTATCATAGAACTTTTTCTGTCTTTGTGGTTCACATAGCTCAAAAGTGTGGTATATAAATCATCAACAACATATGAAGTTAGCATTAGAAAATGGGAATTAGACCAATGTAAAACGCTTTTTGATGGAAGCTCTCAGTAATACCGTGTTTCATAACTCGAGTGAACTTAAGGCCCAGGAAGAATGTTACGAGTTCGAAGGAAGATCAAAGAAGCAAAATGTTTCACTTCGTAAATCTACAGGATAAGAAGCTTATATCGCTATGTTAATGATGCTAGCAAATGAATTAAAATGCTCAACTTTTGTCATCAAAACAAATGAGGGCAGTACTAAAGACAATCTGATTCAAATATAGTTAAAATCATCATTCTATTTTTTACTTAAAATGGGCTAAAGCTAAGTTAATGAGTCCTAAAATTGGGTCTTTAAAGTTCTGGGGACTTCATTTCGAGGTAGGCACATGTCCAATTTTCAGAACTTGAATGATTTATTCTAGTGCTTCTAAAAAAATATATGATTTGGATTTGCCCTGCTAACCACACTTGCTTTTGTATGGGATTCTTGTTTGCTCTAATGTGCAGAAAGAGCCACTTGAGTTGGGAGAATTTGAATGGTTAGCAGACATGGGCCTCTTTGGTGAGCAATTTCCTCAGGAGGCTTTAGCAGCAGCTGAAGTTCCTCAGCTTCCAATGTCACAGCCAAGCAACTTCAACTCATACAGACCCACTAAATCCAGCATGCCCTACAAGAAGCCTAGAATCGGATTTGCAGCTGATGATGATGATGAGCATTTCACTGTTCCTGATCTTGGATGAAGGTCTTGGGTTTGGAGTTGGGATGGTGATCAATTCATGTTGATGAATTATGTAAGCATCCATCCTTACATGAATACATCCTTCTATGTATTCATGTATTCATGTGTGTTTATGTATAATTTGCAATGATTTTGGAACGCTTTTTAGCAGTTGAAATGGTCGTGATATAGTTCAAAGGTTTTAGTTTAGGGGGATTTGTGTCTCTACTCTAATATGTACTTTCTGTTTTACTTTTTGTCTCTATTTAAATCTCAAGACCTTCCAAATAAACTGCTTTAACTATGTTTCCGTTGTTTTTTTTTTTTTTTTGTTCAGCAGAACCTCCGTACTTTCTTCAAAAGCCTCACTTATGGTGGACGAATACCATAGTTAAACAAAACATCAAATACCAACCCACCCAACAAATAACAAACAAAACCACCCTAAAAACCTCAACTCTAATGTGCGGCAAATCCAGTTTATCCAATCTAAGCATACACTTCAAAGGCCTTGGTAAAGAACTTAATTTGGTGTATCTTCTAGCAATTCCCTTCTTCCCCAAAAAAGTCTCTGAAGTTTGCCTTCTCTATATTGATGAGCAATGATAAACCGAAGGCAATTAAGCAAAGAGAGGAGCTCATCCCAATAATCCCTCAAGTACCAATTCAAGCACTTTCTAACTGACAACCAGTTAACAACCAACATTGAATCACACTCAAGCTCTAACTGCATAAAACCCATATCCTTGCACATGCACACGCCAACTAGCACACTCAACTCTGCCATATTATTCATACCATGGCCAAAATGCGATGAGAAGGCTCCAATGAAATTTCTCAAGTGGTCCCGAATCACACCTCCACCTTCACAGTTGTCGGAATTCCCTCTACAACTACCATCCATGTTTAGCTTAACCCACCCCTCAACTGGTTTATGCCAGTAAATTAAGTGAGACCTTATACTCTTAGCATTGCACAAAGGAATATCAAGGGCTTGGAGAATTGTTTTTATCAACAAAGGGGAGAGACCTGCTTTTCACAAGAAGAGCGGACAGCTTCCACAACCACACCTTGGCAACCAACCACACACTCTCAGCCGGTTCGAAAACTCCCTCCATCCTTGCCTTACAACGTGGCAACCAAAGCTGCCATGTGATAATATATGGAAGAATACCAATGAGGGCACCACATTAAGAAGATGTTTTGGCAAAGGAAAACCAATGCAGCACCCTCGCCCACCAAGAACGTGTCACTAGACGTGGAAGTCCCAAAGTATTTTCAGCAAATTCCCAAACTTTTACCACTGTATCCCCGAGACCAATACATGGTCAATAGATTGCCTAACGAACAACAATCATAGCGTGAAACGGTGGGAATGCCCAATCATCCACAGCCAAGCCGTTGACCTTAGCTTTCCACGTACAAACTGCAATCTTTTTGGGCAAAACATTATGCCGAATCCACTTCATCCCTAGTTGTTCAATCTCTCTTACTCGAATAATATCCCATGCACTTGGCAAGGAGAAAAGCCCATCACTGGTCAACTTTTAGATGATAATATCCCGTCCTTCCTTCCCAGTTGTTATTTGTGTACAATCTGCCTCGTTTTATCCTCGCTGACCAAAGCCACAAGTTGTTTTTCATCCCACCTCCCATCCACCCAAGTGTCCTTAATGCATAGGCTAGGTTGTTGAACAAAATCAGTAGAAGCACAAAGAGGCCTGGTCGTAAGCCAACAGTCAAACCAGAAAGAGGAACCACCCTCTTTAACTTGAACTTTGGCATTTTCCATCACCTTAGGAAGAACATTCGAAACTGATTTCCAGAACCTAGAAGCAATAGCCCTTGTTTCGGTAAGCATCAAATGACCATGTCTCACATACTTTGCTCGGAAAAACTGGGTCCATAATTATCGACTGATAACAGCCGCCATGCAAACTTCATGTGCAATGATTTTTTAATTTTGGAAAACTTACGAAGACCCAAACCCCCTACCTTAAAAGGCATACAAATTTTATCCCAAGCACACCATTTTATATGAGGTTTGCCATTAGGCTCCCCTAGAAAAAAGTGGATAGGATAGAATTTAGCCTTTTGAAAACAACCATAGGGACCCTTAAAACAGGCAACGGATGCGTTGCCATACTGGAAAGAACGTGTTTAAGGAGAGGATGAGCCTACCTCCTTGAGAGAGCAGCTTCAATTTCCAACCTGCAAACTGATTACGCCCAAACTAGTATGCAGTGTTATAGTATAGTTCAAGGTGTTGATCCATAGGGAGTCAGAAGAAAAACAACAAGATGCAAGCTTAAAAGAAAAGATCAAATTATAATATAACAAAAATCTGAAAATTCAACTTAAAGCACGTAATTAAAATGAGATTATGGCACGGATAAGAAGGCAAGTAAAGCTTTGGACTTTCATCAACCGGATCCAATACTCTGACTTTTTCAATCCAAACTATATACACAATTAAGAATTATAGCACCAAATTCATAATTGAAAAATATGACATTATATTCATTTACTTTTTCAAATTTAATTCTAGAACCTATTCTCTTTATAAACCACAATTTTCATATATCAAAATGAATATCAGATCTAAAGACGATACTATGTTCTCAAACAACAATGCAGCAAAAAATCACATCAATGGCATGAAAAGTCTGTTTAAGTCACAATCATATATTCATAATCATATAACTCAACAAAATCAAACAATAATAAGATTTAATATAATTATCTCAAACTTATAATATCCAAAACAAATAAAGAATTGAATCCTAGAATCTAAAACAATAAAGCTTATTTTATGAATTAAAATATAGTCAAAGTATTTTCACCAATCAATTTCCGCCCTAGGCTTTACCTAAGATTTAGTTCTCTATAGAAGAACTAAATAATAAAAATGGAAATTTTCTCCTCTCTAGAATTGTGCTTAATCCTCTTAAAAAACTGTCAAACTTCATGCTAATGATATGCTTATATAGGGTAGGAAAGAAACCCTAATGTCTTCATGATTTCCACATAAAAAATCGCCTAAATTTTAGTATTCATCTTGGCAGCCACATATGGGCTTCAGAATTTTGAATTTAGAAATTCCTATTAGAGATAGATTTGTAACCCTTTAAGATAGATTTCCAACGCATCAAGAATCGCATCAATTTGATATGTGAGTGAAAAGTTACGATTAAAATACTAAAGTATGTCCAGGTAGTTTCCTTGCGCGTTTTGGACTCTGACTTTTTCTCTTAATCTGAATTACTCTCAAACACCATCATTATCCTTATTTGAAGAGTTCTACACTCGTTGAAAGTTCTTAGGTTGTTTCAACGTCTTACCCTCTTGAAAGTCCTTTGAATTTGACTGGTCTTTGACTTGCTATTTTATAGACCCTGAAATTAAACATAAAAATCTGTTTAGGAGTATCTCAAAGTAAATGGAAACTCAATTCAATAATACACATTAATTCCTATAATTTCTATTCATATTTTAGCATTTTAGTCCAATAATAGGGTATTTAGAGTGCACTTTCGTACACTCATCATACCCTCCAACTTGTTTATTGCTAGTTCCTAGCAATTTCAATGCAAAAGAGATTAAAAAAAAAGACTAAGGAAAATATTAAAATAGTCTATCAATTTACATTTTTCAGATTCACATATCAAAACAATCTTAGGAATCCAATAACTCATCGAGATCAATACACCTGTAGCAATTCACAAAGTGCGTGTATTCTCCAAGCCTATCCATCTTACCATAAGCCTTGACGCATGCAACATCAAGAACGTTTCAAGTAAAAGGTTCAACTTCATAACTCACGGGTATAATAGTGTTTTGTGTAAAGGCTCTCTTTATAGAGTTGAGAAGTGGTGTACACACAATCACGTAGAGATTTAGGTAATTATGAACTAGCAACAATTAAGCATTGATCTTATGATAGAAACACTAACAAATGAGAATTCAACCATTCTTTCCACATACTTACTTGAGATCAGAACGGTCAAAACAAAAGGTTGTAACGTGGCTTAGGTTAGGCTATATGATAAGAAAAAAAAAAAGATTCAAAAACTTCCAAGTACATACCTAAGGAATCTTATTAAACATCTCAATAAATCACATTTCTCACTTGATGTACTCTTCAACCTTTCAAATTATCGAAAAATATTTTTTTTTTCAATTGTTACTTTTTTATTTTGAGTTCAAAAATTTGGTGAATAAGTATTTGTCACCATAATATTCTGCTATTTCTACTCAGCCTTAGTATTTTTGTCTTTGAAGCTCACTCACTTGAACACCTTGTAACTCATGTTCTTTCATTTTTTTCTCTTTTTTATTTTCTATTCCTTGCAAAAAAAAAAAAAAAATTCCACATCTAGTACAAACTTGGAAGTAACAAGGGTGGAAAAAATCAGTGTATAGATTATACTCTAATGTGGAGAGGTATGTATAATATAGGTATAGGAAAAAAAAAATTATGTGTTTCTAGGCTCGAAGTTGGCTACTAGGGGATTTATAATTCAAATGGTTGGCTTGAAAAACTCAAACGTTAATCCTAAATTGACATTCATCATATTCCAAGTATATCCGCCATCATACCGCAAACCATACAATGATATTCTCAAAAGAAGTTCCCAATTCAAAAAATCAATGAACACTGATCACAATTTTCAGCATTTGTTGGCTCTCAATCCTCTCCAAAATTCACAAATAAAGACTTAAGTAAAAGAGTTCTCTAGATACACATGCCAAACCATCATCTTACACCACTAAAATTGGATGAATGCATTAGAAATCTTGTGAATACCTTAGCATAATGATCAAGATGGGTTTGTTGAATTCACTAATATGGCGATGCATGAGAATAAGTACACATGTGAAGGGATGTACGTGTGATACTAAAAAATAATTCCGACTTGTGTAAATGTGCAACAGAGTTCCAATAAGCATTTATGAATGCATAATTCGCAACCCCTCCAACTTAAACTAAATATTGTCTTACATGTTTAAGAATCAAAACTGAATGGAGAGTAACTGAAAATGGTAGAGTACACCTGATTTGTGATGTGGGCAGCCAGGTAAGCATAAGAGATGGCAAAATGAAATGGCGAAATGACACTAACCTAAAATCAAAAAATAAAGAAAACAACAACAAACAAAAACAAAGAAAAGAAAAGAAATTAAATTAAATTAAAAAAAAAACATGCATGGTGTGGTCAAGGTTGATAGACCGGGTCTGCAAGTGGAATATTTTCCACATCAGGCACTTGTGTACCAATAAGGATTTTATAGTGTTGACCATTTACTTTAAAGACCTGTTCATCTCTAGGGTCCTCTATTTCTACCTCCCCCGTTTTCAAAAACATGTTTCATTACAAAGGGGTCAGTCTACCTAGACCAAAGTTTTCTTGAGTGCTTGTGAAGTCTGGAATTATATAAGTATACTCGGTCATTAGGTTTAAACGTCTTCCTAACAATATTTTTATCATGGAACGCTTTCATTTTCGCCTTATAGATTTTAGAGTTCTCATAAACATCATTTCTCAACTCCTCTGACTCGATCAACTGAAATTTCCTAAGTTTACCCGTATGCAATTTTGAAGAAATACTAACAAGAGAAGTGTCATATAGGCCGAGAAATGCATGCTTTAAACCTGAGTGTGGCTGTTTCAATTCAAATTTGTGACTCTCCATGCTTGAAAGAATTTGTTTTTCACCTTTCTTAGGCAACTTTGCAAATTTCGGTTGCCAAGCCTGTGTTCCTTAATCTTGAGTTTAATAAAAAATAGCACAATATCAACAACCTCAGATGAATTATTAATAGTATCAAATTCATAATTAGCAATGAAATATACAATAGGATTTGAATCATGAGTTGTGTGAACTCCCTTGTCTATGAGTGTGTCAATCATGTATGTTTGTTGGCACTCATCATCCTTCGTATGCTACCTACTGATGTGAAATTTGTTGACCTCCATGGTCATCTTTCCAAAAGATAGTTTCGTGAGCCAATTCCTGCAGTTTATAAGTGCATTAACCGTAGCAAGGAAAAATCTACCTAATATGAGAGGAATTTTAGAGTCAAACTCAACAACCGACTGAGTGTCCAAAATTAAAAATATAGGATAGTAAAACTTATCAATTTGGATCAAAACATCCTCAACTATCCTTCTCAATTTCTTAGTAGAACGGTCAGCCAATTGAAGTACAATAGAAGTGGACTGCTTCGTTTGTTTTCAGGAAACATCTCATCTCATCTCATCTCATCTCACTTCATCATTACAACTTTCTCAAATCCCCACACAAAATAAAATAAACAATCCAACTTTTTCAAATCCCAAAAAAAAATTAATATTAAAAAATATATTCTAACAATATTTTATTCAACTTTTTAACTTTAATATCATCTCATCTCATCTCATCTCTGAAAACAAACGAGGCCTTAATTTCACCCAAACTATGCTACAAATAAATGGAATAAGGCATCAAATTTACACGAGCTCCTAAATCTAGCAATACTTGCCCAAACTCATGATTCTCAATATTATATGCAATGGTTGGACAACCAGGATCCTTGTACTTAGGAGGAATTCAATGCTCAATTAGAGCACTAACTGTGTAACACCCTGATCCCGAAGGTCCGGAGAGTTAGCTCTTAATACTTAATATAAACTTCAATAGCACAACTATAAAATCCAAAAAACTCTATAAAATATTAATTCATTTACCCAACCTATCTATCTTCCTTCATAGGGATAACAAAGAAGTTCTTAATAACATAAATTAAAAACTTTCCAAAGACTCGAAAATATCATTAACTCATCAAATCAAAATAACCGAAAATAAATCAATTTGCTAACTACGACTCTCAAATAAGCACTTGTACCATCAGACACTTATTCCACTACGATCATCACACCTTGCTAAAACGTCCCACTCTTGTTCTCCAGCTGAATCATAAAAAATATCTGAAAAATATTTAGAAATAAGAGGTAAGTTATTAACAACTCAGTAAGTAGAGAACATATACTAGTGTGTAAATATGAACATTTTTCAGAATTCAAAATGTTGAACAAAATATTTTCTTTCAGAATGTAGAATCAGAATACTTGTTCTCAGAATGCAAAATCATAACATATTACCAAAAATATAAGAGCGAAACTTCTAGGAAACATTCTTATGCAAGATTTCCTTTGGTAGAGCATAACTGAACATATATATCTTATCTTATCATATCATAACAGAGACCATGTTTAACTCCCGTGGTAGGGTTGTACAAATCCCAGTAGCTAATCGAGCAGAAACAGAATGCGAATCTTCCTCTTATTCATTCTCGGATCCCTGAGTGCGCACATAAGAAATACCACGAAGAAAAACACTTTGTTTTCAAAGTGGGTGCACTAGAAACAAAAAAGTTTGTACCAACCCGAATAGAGGCCATAGTTTTACACCCGCGGTAAGGTCAGAACAGAACAGAAACAGAATGTTATGCCAGAAATCACATCATATCATATCAGAGTACAGAACATCTTCAGAACAGAATAGAATCTTATCACAAAAATATAATTTATGCACAAAATTTCATATCCGCCCTTTTTTGTACAGTTCAAAAACAAAATGTCAAAATAGCTCATGTTTACACCAGTCATGCCAGAAAATACTTTATTCTTATACAGAATTTCATTAGTAATGCAGAACAAATAACTGAGGAAGTTCAAAATTCTTTTTAAAAGCAAACATGCATACTTTTCCAAAAATCAACCCCAACCCATTTTATTTTTATGCAAAGTCTAACATAGGAAATCTGTTTACCTAGACTTCTTCACTTCTGAATTTCTCCACAATAGTGTCGAACGAAAAATCAAGCGTTACCTATAAGATAATTACGTAACTTCCATAAATTTCCAATCCACGTATTTCAATATCTAAATTTGAAATACCTATTTTAATACCTCAAAACTTAAAATTTGTCTTAACTCTAAAATCACTTTCTAAATTCATCATTTTTCACTTAATAACTTCGATTAAAACATTAAATTCTAACTTATTTACTATACAATATAAAATTGGATAACATAATTATATCAAAATCTATTAAAGTGGATCAAGCAGAAATATCATTTAAATAATTAAATAAAAGCCTTAATTCGTATCTGTTTAAAGGGGTTTTAAAAAAAAAAAATTGTACTTACTATTCCCATATGAAATTCATACTATAATAATATACTTCAAAATCTTTGTTTATTTTATAAATATAAATCTAAAAACTAAAGTCCTCGTACATACAACAAAACTAGCCTAATATAGCACTCATCTAAGATAGGGTGTTTTAGTAAATCAACTTAAATTGCATGGGCTATCATGGGAAGGCAGTGGGCACGACACAACTGAACTTAAAACATTATAAGTTTCCTTATTGAACCACACAATAAAAGCATGCTCATCATGCGGTAAGGAGTTGTGCGAAGAGCATGGAGGTGGACGACGGCTACGTCGACGGCTGGGCGGCTGAGTACAGAGAGATAGAGTGATGAGAGAGAGACCCACTGATGAGAGATAGAGAAACACAGTGAGAGGGAGCAAAACGTGAGGGAAAAAATACGTGAGAGGCAAGGGGTAGATTTGGCATGGGCTTACCGTGCTGATGATGAATGTGCGGCTGATCAAGGCTAACGAATAGTGTTCGGATGGCGGTTTGTGGTTGGCTAGGTGGTTTCCCGTCGTGTAACGGGGCTGAAAAACTGAAGGAACGGGGAGATATTCTTACTATGTTTTGGGGGGTCAAAAACAGAATGTGATGGTGGCTTGTGTCTTCCATCGTGCAGAGGAGATCTCGTATGAGGCAGTGGCTGGCAGCAAGGATCCTCTCACGTTATAGTGACGTGTTGGTTTCTGTGCATGGAGTTGTACTGGCTGGGTTGCAGCTACTAGAAGGTGGTGAGGCGTCATTGATAAACCGAGAGAAAAGGGAGAAAAACTAAAGCGGCTAATTTAGTTTTTGGTTGAGGCTAATGAACTTGCAAATATATAGATGAATGGATGACCAGAAGAAAACCCTAGAGATGAGAGAGTAGCATGCATGTAGTGACTAAACAGAAGTGAACATGTAGAACGTGGAGACTGAAATTATTTTCATGGGCTAGGCTATTTAACATGAAAAATATTTGGCCCACGCGTTGATCTAGTATGGGGTTAAAGCATGGGCCTTTTGTCTAAGTTTTTTGGCCTCAACTCAACCTAGAAAAAAATTACTCTTGTCCCATAAATTTTTCGAGTCAAGATCCATTTGGTCCATAAAATAATTTTAAACCTATCCAAAAATTATAATCCGCTAAAAATATTTTAGGCCCATACTCTCTTCCAAAAAATTTTACTCAAAATTCCGAATGGGGCTTTTAATACCTATAAACCCAAAAATTTTGTAAAGCGGACTTGGCTAGTCCCGGGTGTTACATCCTTCCCCTCTTAAAAAAATTTCGCCTCAAAATTTGCTACACCTAAAGCAAAGTCCAAATATTTTAATCCTTCACACTTATTTGCGCACATTGTAATTCACTTCGAAAGATCATATCTAAACTATAAATCTCAACAATATAGTTAAAAACATAAAACAATTCCAAACTCTCCACATAATCCTTGAACCTTATACAAATAGCGGAGTAAACTCTCAAATTATCACTCACCCAAGCCACGGTTCCACTGCTCACTCTAACAACTTATAGTCCTAAGAACATTGAATCTCAATCACATACATCGGAAAAGAACTAACCTCCACATTTAACCAGTCCATACATTTTTGTTTTTTGTTTTCTTTTTTAGCAAAACAACACAAAGAACTAACAAAGAACTCCCAAAATAATAACTAAAAACTCCAAATAATAGTATAATCAAAGGTTCCAAACTTAAGTCCTGAATAACCTTAATTCACAAATTTCGAATCTTCAGAAAATCTACTTTTAGCCAAACTTCAATATTCTAAGCTATACCATTAGAAAAGTTCCATGCAAGCATAATTAATCTCAACTCAACTAAAAATAGAAAGCTTTCAAGGAGAAAAAGTGTGGGGAACCTGTGATCTCATCGTTGTCGTCCTCAGCATCTTTAGATGTCAGTGCAAACACTCGGGCCAGTCCCATTCTTCGTTGATTATTTCCCTGATTCGTTTGTTGGGAACTTGGATGTGGGTTAGGCTTCTTGTTGTCCATCAGCAGCAAAGGGCATTCCCAGATAAGATGTCCAGTCTTATTGCATCGAAAATACGCCCCCACTTCCCTTCTGCACTCTCTAGTATGTGCACGATTACAAAACTTACAGAGGCTATTTGATTGATTTCCCTACATTTGCTTTTACCCCGAGCTGCTCCCATCATTTCTCTTTTTTCACGACCCTTGATCCATTGCAGATTGAGACCTGTGTGGCATAGTCCTCTTCCTCTGTTCCAATAGTGCAGCACTTCTTTGAAGGCTCCGTTCAAATACTATGGCCTTATTCACCAACTTTAGAAAATTTCAGATTTGAAAGCCCACAATTCGTTTGTAAATCTTTTCGTTCAGCCCCTATTCAAACTTACAAGCCCTCTTCTTCTCATCAGGGATCAGATATGCAGCAAAACGTGATAACTCGATAAATCTAGCTGCGTACTGGTGTACTGTCATAGCTCCCTGCACCAAATTAGCAAACTCCATAGCCTTATCGTCTCCAACTGAGGTTGAGAAAAAGCGTTCCAGAAAAATTTGCTTGAAGTGCAGCCAACGAACTATTTCCGTCCCTTCAGCTTCTCTAATAGTTCTTTCAGAAATCCACCATCTTTTTGCTTCTCCCGTTAGTTTGAAAACGGAGTATAAAACCTTCTATTCGTCTGTGCAGTTTATAACATGGAGTATCTCCTCAATGTTTTGGATCTAGTCTTCTACTAAGGTCGCATCACCCCGACCATCGAAGGTGGGAGGATGCATTCGATTAAATTGATCTATGGTGCATCCCCATTCATCATTTATCGCATTCATACCCGATACACTTCTTTCCCAATGACGAGGTGGCATCTTGACAACTTGGATTATTAAAAATCATTACAAGAATAAAGAGTTTGTACAAAAATAAACAAATGGTGGTAATAGTAAAACAAACATAAATACATAAAAGAAGTGTACACGCAACAGTAGTAAAAATATAACTCCAGACTCTAAACCTTCAATCCTGTCAAAAGCCTTATATGCAGTCTACAAAATCGAAACGAACCTCAATCAACTTGAACATCTCAGAAGATATAAAAAATCCTACCCCTCAAACTCCATAAGACATCTTGCCTAACCCCTGAAGATTCTAAAACCTTAAGTATCGATAAATCACCTCTTACAGTCCACAAATGTCTACACCTTAGTTCTGAAAATTATTTCCTCAAAGCCATGATCTCGTACCTACAAAATTCTAAAACCTTAACTTTCATCAATCACCTCATTGTAGTATGCAGAATCTCCAACCTGGCTTTGATATCAACTGTAACGCCCCAATCCCGAAGATCCAGAGAGTTAGCTCTTAATACTTAATATCAATTTCAATAACACAACTATAAAATCTAAAAAACTCAATAAAATATTAATTCATTTACCCAACCTATCTATCTTCCTTCATAGGGATAACAAAGAAGTTCTCAATAACATAAATTAAAAACTTTCCAAAGACTCGAAAATATCATTAACTCATCAAATCAAAATAACCAAAATAAATCAATTTGCTAACTAAGACTCTCAAATAAGCACTTGTACCCTAAGACACTTATTCCACTACGATCATCATACCTTACTAAAACTTCCTACTTTTGTTTTCTAGCTGAACCATAAATCTGAAAAATATTTGGAGATAAGGGGTGAGTTATCAACAACTTAGTAAACAGAGAACATATACTAGTGTGTAAATATGAACATTTATCAGAATTCAGAATGTTGAACAAAATATTTTCTTTCAGAATGTAGAATTAGAATAGTTGTTTTCAGAATGCAAAATCATAACATATTACCAAAAATATAAAAGCGAAACTTCTATAAAACATTCTTATGCAAAATTTCTTTTGGCATAACATAATTGAACATATTCATCTTATTTTATCATATCAGAACAGAGACCATGTTTAACCCCCATGGTAGGGTTGTGCAAACCTTGGTAGCTAACCGAGTAGAAACAGAATGTGAATCTTCCCCTTATTCATTCTCAGAGCCCCGAGTGTGCACATAGGAAATGTCACGCAGAAAACCACTTTGTTTCCAAAGTGGGTGCACCAGAAACAGAAAAGTTGGTACCAACCCGAACAGAGGCCACAGTTTTACATCCGTGGTAAGGTCAAAACAGAATAGAAACAGAATGTTATGCCAGAGGTTTTCAGAAATCACATCATATCATATCAGAGTATATAATATCTTCAGAATAGAATAGAATCTTATCACAAAAATATAATTTATACACAAAGTTTCATATCTGTTCTTTTTTGTACAGTTTAGAAACAAAATGCCAAAATACCTCATGTCTACACCAGTCATGCCAGAAAAATACTTTATTCTTATACAGAATTTCATGAGTAATGCAGAATAAATAACTGAGGTAGTTTAAAATTCTTTTTAAAAGCAAACATGCATACTTTTCCAAAAATCAACTTCAGCCTATTTTATTTTTATGAAAAGTCTAGCATAAGAACCCTACTTACCTGGATTTCTTAACTTCTGAATTTCTCCACAACAATGTCGAACGAAAAATTAAGCGTCACCTATAAGATAATTATGTAACTTCCATAAATTTCCAATTCACGTATTTAAATATCTAAACCTGAAATACCTATTTTAATATCTCAAAATCTAAAATTTCTCTTAACTCTAAAATACCATCACTTTCTAAATTCATCATTTTCCACTTAATAACTCCGACTAAAATATTAAATTCTAACTTATTTACTATACAATATAAAATTGGAAAACATAATTATATCAAAATCTATTAAAGTGGATCAAGCAAAAATATCATTTAAATAAATTAAAAAAAAAAGGCTTAGTTGGTATCTGTTTAAATGGGTTTTAAAAAATAAAATAAAATTTTGTACTTACTATTCCCAGTCGAAATTCATACTTTAATAGTATACTTCAAAATCTTTGTTTATTTTATAAATATAAATCTAAAAACTAAAGTCCTCATACGTACAACAAAACTAGCCTAATATAGCACTCATCTAAGATAGGGTGTTTTTGTAAATCGACTTAAATTGCATGGGCTATCATGGGAAGGCAGTGGGCACGACACAACTGAACTTAAAACATTATAAGTTTCCTTATTAAACCACGTAGTAGAAGCATGCTCTATGTGCGGTAAGGAGTTGTGCGTAGAGCAGGGAGGTGGACGGTAGCTACGTTGTCGGCTGGGCGGCTGAGTACAGAGAGATAGAGTGATGAGAGAGAGACCCACTAATGAGAGATAGAGAAACACGGTGAGAGGGAGCAAAACGTGAGGGAAAAAATACTTGAGAGGGAGGGGGAAGATTCAGCATGGGCTTACCGTGCTAATGATGAACGTGTGGCTAATCAGGGCTGACGAAGAGTGTTCGGACGGCAGTTTGTGGTTGGCTAGGTGGTTTCCCATCGAGTAACGGGGTTGAAAATTTGAGGGAACGGGGAGATCTTCTTCCTCTATTTTTGGGGGTCAAAAACAGAGTGTGATGGCGGCTTGTGTCTTCTGTCATGCAAAGGAGATCTCGTACGAGGTAGTGGCTGGTTGCAAGCATCCTCTCGCGTTACAGTGACCTGTTGGTTTCCGTGTGTGGAGTTGTAGTGGTTGGGTTGTGACTGCTAGAAGGTGGTGAGGTGGCAGTGATAAACCGAGAAAAAATGAAGAAAAACTGAAGCAGCTAATCTAGTTTTTGGTTGAGGTTGATGAACATGCAAATATATAGATGAATGGATGATCAAAAGAAAACCCTAGAGATGAGAGAGTAGCATGCATACAGTGAGTAAAGCGGGCTTGGCTGGGCCCGGGTGTTACAAACTGGCTCTATTAGAAATGATGTCTTCTTAACACGATGTTTCTTCTTAACTGTAGAAAAATCTTTGAGGACTTTTGCATAAGTAGGAACATGTTTAATAACATGCAAAAGAGGAATATTCATCTTTACCTACCTGAGGTTTCCCAAGATTTCATTGCTTGAATCCAAAGTTCGCATACCAGATTTTAAAGTTTAAGGAAATGGTATCTTAACTGGGCTCTTGATTACCTCGGCTTCCTTGGGCAACTTAGCACTATCATTGCTTTGTTCCTTTTGAACATCCTTTGGCTTATCAATTGTTGGGATGTGTAAGAACTTACCACTTCATGCCACAATGGCATTGACATCCTTCAAATTTCCTTGAGCCATATGTTGAGCTTGGGAAGAGAACTTGCCACGCTCATTCACACTGAAAGAGCTCATCAACTGAAAGAGCTCATCAACTTGGCTACATGTCTCTTTATCTCCTTGTTTTCTTCATCAACCTGCATAATCAAAGATTCAAACTTTTGATTAGTTTTATTATGTGCCTCAAAAAAAGCATGTACAGTATCTTCTAAGTGGTTCCAAGAAGAAGAAGAAGATGCATGATACGGTGTAGGATAACTGCTAAGTGGCTATGTAAGCTATTGGTATTCAGATTTTCAGCTAAAATTGGTGTGATTACGCCACCCAAGTTTGTCGGTATCGGAGAAAGGTGCACAAGACTTTTTGTACATACCTAAGGCATTACATTGTTTCTCATACATTCTTCTCATTTCAGGAAATGTGGGGCACTCTTGAGTTAGGTGATCTACCCCACCACACACAAAACATGGTCTAAAGGACTCAACATGAGTAGCCATGTGTGTTGGCTTTAAATCTTTAGTTCTTAACACCTCTAACTCTCTAGAAAGCATCTCCACCTTAGTTTTTAGGTTATCATCTTCCCTAAGATGGTAAATTCTACCACCATTTGGATTTGCAGTAGGCCATGACCTATTTGTACCTTCAGTAACACTAGGTCCGGTCCAAGTGTGAGCTTTAGCAAGCCCATTGAGATATTCTATGGCCTCATCTGGATTTTTCTGCAAAAACTCACAATTACACATCATCTCTATGAATTGACGCTCTAGGTGTAAAACCCTCATAGAAATAACTAACTAATCGCCAGTTCTCATACCCATGGTGAGGACACATACTCAACAACTCTTTAAACCTCTCCCAAACCTGATACAAAGTCTCACTATCATTTTGTGCAAATGTGGAGATCTGCATCTTCAAAGCATTTGTCTTATGTTAGGAAAAATATTTGTTAAAGAATACATGTGTCATCTCATTCCATGATCCTATGGATCGTGGTTTTAGTTAGTACAACTAGCTCTTTACTCTATCATTCAAAAAGAAATGAAAGAACTTAAGTCTCACAACATCATCTGTAGCATTATGATTATGGAAAGTCACAACTACTTCGTCAAACTCCCTAATGTGCAAATAAGAATTTTCATTCTCTAAACCATAAAAGGTGGAAAGTAGTTGTATCATCCTTGTTTTAAAATCAAGTTGACGAGTGTTGGATGGAAACATGATGCATGATTGTGTGGCTGTGTGTGTAGGGTGGGGGAGGGGTATTTTTGGAAGAAAGAGCTTTATTTTTTGCTAGAGTTTTAATTAGGTTTTGGTTTAAATACTATTTGTAGCCTCATTTTAAGAGTTTATGAAATTTGATAAATTTATTCATTGTGAGTCGAGTTTACTCATCTTGTTCTTGATTGAACTTTTGAACTTATCAAAGATAAATCACAACCTCTGTGGCATTCCTCCTTGTAATCTAGATTTTTGAGACAAGTTCTTCAACAGATCTAGATTTTAATATAATCTAGGATCTTGAAACGAGTTCTCAACGGGTCTAGGTTCTCTATCTATTAACTTGATTTTGGCTTTCTTGGGTGAGTTTTCAAATTGAATGTGAGTTTAAGAGATTCCGTTCACACGGGTTCATATCATTTGGTATCAGAGTCAGGTTATATTAAAATCTAGACCCGTGAAGAACCTGTGAAAATGGAATCCTTGAACCCGCAATCAATTTGAACACTCGCTCAAGAAAGTCAAAATCAAGTCAATGGATAGAAAATCTAGACCCATTGAGAACTCGTTTCAAAAATCTAGATTATATTAAAATCTAGACCCGTTAAAAAACCTGTCTCAAGAACCTAAATTATAAGGAAGAACGCCACAAATGTTGTGATTTTCCTTTGATAGGCTCAAAAGTTCATTCAAGAACAAGAGGAGATAAACTCAACTCACAATGAATAAATTCATCAAATTTCATAAACTCATAAAATGAGGCTACAAAGAGTATTTAAACCAAAACATAATTAAAACTCTAGCAAAAAATAAAGCTTTTTCTTCCAAAAATACCCTTGGATGAATAGTATCGCGGCTAAAGTAACTTGCTACAGTACCTCTTTAAACCCTAGTTCCTAAAAATTAATTTTCCAAATAAGCTCTTGGCCAAAATACAAGGCCTTTCCAAAAACCCTAGTTCATAAGAAATAAAACATATGTGGGCCAAGCATCCTTAGCCCGATTATTCTAGACTAATTCCTATAACTAATAAAATAAATCATTTAAATGAAAAAAACAAATCCAAGGTCTTCAATCACATAAACATAATAATAGGCCCTAATTTATGTTGAACTCTTTCATAGCTTGTATCACATGGATGATCACTAGGTCTCCTTCTCTCAAGCCCATCTTGAATATTCAGCTCTTGCATTGCTTTCTTGCACTTCCTAGCTCTTGATCTTGTGATTGTCGCATCTGAAACTTGCAAATGATCTTTAAGACTTAGTCCACCTTGGTGTCCATCAGTGTCGATCTATAGGGAGTTAGAAGAAACACAACAAGACGCAAGTTTAAAAGAAAAGATCAAATTATAATATAACAAGAATCTGAAAATTCTACCTAAAGCACGTAATTAAAATGAGTTTAGGGCATGATAAGAAGGCAAGTAAAGCTTTGGACTTCTATCAACTGGATCCAATACTCAGACTTCTTCAATCCAAACTATATATGCAATTAAGAGTTATAGTACCAAATTCCTAATTGGAAGATATAACATTATATTTATTTATTTATTCAAATTTAATTCTAGAATCTATTCTCTATTTGCAAACCACAGTTTTCATATATAAAAATGAATACCAGATCTAAAGACGACACTATGTTCTCAAACAATAATGCAGCAAAAGATCACATCAATGGCATGAAAAGTCTGTTTAAGTCACAATCATATATTCATAATCCTATGGCTCAACAAAATCAAACTATAGCTCAACAAAATCAAATTATCGCAAGATTTTAATATAATTGTCTCAAACTTATAATATCCAAAACAAATAGAGAATTAAATCCTAGAATTATAAACAATAAAGTTTAATCTATGAATTGAAATATAGTCAAAGTATTTTCACCAATCAATGTCTGCCATAAGCTTTATCTAAGATTTAGTTTTCCATAGAAGAACTAAATAATAAAAATGAATTTTTTCTCCTCTCTAGAACTGTGCCTCCTCCTCTTCAAAAACTGTCCAATTTCGTACTAATGATATGCTTATATAAAGGGTAGGAAAGAAACTGATGAGTGTATAAAAGTGCACTCTAAATACCCTATTATTAGATTAAAATGCTAAAATGTGAATATAAATAATGAAATATAACTTATATTATTGAATTTAACATCTATCCACACTGAGATATATTTGAGCATGATTTTATAATATTTTAGATCTCAAATATTGCATTATTGGTTGATGAGAGATAATTTGTAATTGGGCTTTACACTTAACATTTTAGATCTCAAATATTTCTGTTGGATTTTAGGATCAAGAAATGAAAAGCATAACAAAAAAAGAGAAAAAAATAATACACACACATGGGACCCAATTTCAATTCAAAAAGCAAGTCTTTTGCTTCGCAAAGAGAGACACGCAGCACACATGCGAGCCCAACTTCAATTCAAAAAGCAAGTCTTTTGCTTGGATTTTGGACTTGAGACAAACAGCGGCGGGGAGAGTTTTGAGTGGAATGGAACACGGGCCTTTCTTTTGGGAGTATCTATTTTGGACGCAAGCTAGAGGTTTTGAACGGGAAGTTGAAGGCAACACGAGGGAGGGGGACGCTCACAGGGATCTGAAATTAAATTGGATGGTCGTCATTTGCTCTATTTGGCTCTTGAGATTTTTATTGTCCATTACATGTAAGAGTAAGTAAATTCTCAACTACCACATTATTTTTTGGGCTTAATCAAATTTTGGCACCGTTGTTGGGAAGATGGTGGAAGAATTAATACAAGACATAATTTATTACAACCGTTTGTAAAGGTGGTAAGTTCGTTCCATCTTTAAGCTTTATGCAATATTTTTTTTTTCTTTTCATAGTATTTTTAGTTTTTAGTATTTTGTTACTTTGCATGCACAAATATATTAACATCTTGGGTAGATTTGCTTGTAGGCCTGTGCTAGAGTCAGAATCAAATTTTTTAAATCCTTTATTTGACAATTAATCTAGTCTAGAAGAAATGAGTGAACACGAAGATCAACCACTAGAACTCTTCAAGATTACCTCCACCCTACACACACAACCACACCATCATGCATCATGTTTCCAGCTAATAATCACCAACTGGATTTTAAAATAAGGACAATACAATTACTCTCTACTTTTCATGGATTAAAAAATGAAAATCCATATGTGCATATTAGGGAGTTTGAGGAAGTAGTTGCGACTTTTCATAGTCAAAATGCAACTGATGACGATGTGAGACTTAAGTTCTTTCATTTCTCTTTGAAGGATAGAGCTAAGAGTTGGCTATACTCTCTGAGAACACGATCTATTGGGTCATAGAATGAGATGACTCAGGTCTTCTTTAATAAATATTTTTTCCAACAAAAGACCAACGCTTTAAAAAGGTAAATCTCCACTTTTACACAAAAAGACAATGAGACTTTGTATCAGTCTTAGGAGAGATTTAAGGAGTTGTTGAGTATGTGTCCTCATCATAAGTATGAAAATTGGAGCTTAGTTAGCTATTTTTATAAGGGACTTGCACCTAGAGAACGCCAATTTGTGAAGATGATGTGTAATGGTGAGTTCTTACAGAAAGATCCTGATGAGGCCATAGAATACCTCAATGAGCTTCCTGAAAAAGCTCACACTTGGACTGAACCTAGTGCTACTGAGAGCACAAATAGGTCACGAGTTGCAGAAAATCCAAATGATAGTGGAATTTACCATCTCAAGGAAGATGATAACCTTAAAGGCTATGGTTGAGATGCTCACTAGGGAGCTAGAGATGTTAAAAGCTAAGGACTTAAAGCCAACACACGTGGCTAATCATGCAGAGTCTTTTGGATCATGTTTTGTGTGTGGCAGGGTAGATCTCCTCATCCAAGAGTGTTCCACATTTGCTTAGATGAGAGGGATGTATGAGGAACAATGTAATGCCTTAGGTATGTACAAGATAGATGTCCTTTACACCTTTCTTTGATACCTATAATCTGGGGTGGCGCAATTACCCCAATTTTAGCTGGAAGTCTGAAAACCAGCCGCCTGTACAACCCATTAGATCTTATCCTTCACCGTATCATGCATCTTCCTCTTCTAAGAACTCCTTAAAAGATACTTTGCATGCTTTTATTGAGGCACATGGTAAAACTAATCAAAAGTTTGAATCTTTGATTATACAGGTTGTTGAAGAAAACAAGGAGATAAAGAGCCAAATGTCCAAATTGATGAGCTCCTTGAGTATGAATGAGCGAGGTAAGTTCCACTCTTAAGCTCAGTCTACACCCCATGGTCAACACATAGTGCGAGAGAATTTGAAGGATGTGAATGCCATTGTGACATGAAGTGGTAAGTCAGTACACATCCCAACAATGAATAAATCAGAGGATGTGGAAAATGATCAAAATAGTAGTGATGTCGAGCTGCCCAATGAACCTGAGGTGATAAAGAGTCCTGTCAAGGTACCATTCCCTCAAGCTTTAAAATCAAGCAAGCGAATTTTGGATCCTAACAATAAAATCTTGGAGAATCTAAGGCAGGTAAAAATCAATCTTCCTCTTTTGCATGTGATTAAACAAGTTCCTACTTATACAAAGTTCTCAAGGATTTGTGTACAGTTAATAGGAAGCACCATATGAATAAGACAACGTTCCTGATAGAGCAAGTTAGTGCTCTAATTGAGCAGTGGATTCTTCCCAAGTACAAGGATCCTGGTTGTCCAACCATTGCATGCAGCATTAGAAATCATGAGTTTGGGCAAAATTTGCTAGATTTAGGAGCTAGCATGAATCTAATGCCATATTCTATTTATTTGCAATTGTGGTTGAGAGAAATCAAACCAACCACTATGATATTGCAATTAGCTGACCGTTCAGTCAAAGTACCTCGGGGTGTGGTAGAGGATGTTCTAATTCAGATTGACAAATTTTATTATCTTGTTGATTTCCTAATCCTTGACACTAGCTCTGTAGCTGATACTACTTCTAAAATTTCTTTGATTTAGGTAGGGCTTTCCTTACCACTGCAAATGCTTTTATTAATTGCAGGAATCTTTTGGAAACATGACTCTCGAGATAAATATATTTCATATTGCAAAACAGCCAGAAGATGATGACGAGAGCCACCAGACATACATGATTGACTCACTCATGGATAGGGGAGTTTCTACAGTTCATGATTTTGATCTCCTTGTGTATTTTGAATTTGATTCTATCAGTGATCCATCTGATGTAGATGATATTTGTGTTATTTTTTATAGAACTCAGGATTATGGCACTCGGGCATGGCAACTGAAGTTTGAGGAGTTGCCTGAGACAAGTGAAAAACAAATTCCTTCAAGTGTGGAAACACCCAAAGTTGAATTGAAGCCACTGCCTAAAGGTTTAAAGCATGTTTTCCTTGGTCCAGGTGATACTTTTCCTGGTATTATCTCATCTGAATTATCTGAGTCTCAAGGTGAGAAATTAATTCAGACCCTAAGTGAGCATAAGTCAGCTTACATTGGAGCATTGTTGATATAAAAGTTGTTAGTCCCCTAATCTGTTCTCATAAAATTAATTTGGAGGAAGGAACTAGCCCTCGTAGAGACCCCCAGCGTAGGCTTAATCCCATTATGAAAGAAGTGGTGAAGAATAAAGTATTGAAACTATTAGATGTAGGAATCATATATCCTATTGCTGATAGTAAATGGATAAGTTCTACACAGTTTGTTCCTAAAAAGTCAGGTGTTACTGTGGTGAAGAATGACCTGGGAGAGTTAGTCCCTACAAAACTTGTAACATGGTGGCAGATGTGCATTGATTATAGAAAATTGAATGCTGCCACCCAGAAAGACCATTTTCCTCTCCCTTTTATTGATCAAATTCTTGAGCGTATGGCTGATCATCATTTCTATTGTTTCTTAGATGGTTATTCTGGTTATTATCAAATTTTAATTGCATTAGAAGATCAGGATAAAACTACTTTCACTTGTCCTTTCAGTACTTATGTTTTTCGTATAATGCCATTTGGATTGTGTAATGCACTTGCTACTTTTCAACATTGCATGATGAGCATTTTTAGTGACATGGTTGACAATTACATGGAAGTTTTTATGGATGACTTAACTGTTTTTGAATTTTCTTTTGATGCATGCTTATTGAATTTAGAGAGAATGTTGACTCGTTGTGAGGAAAATGAATTGGTTTTGAATTAGAAAAAATGTCACTTTATGGTACTTTCAGGTATTGTCTTAGGGCATTTTATTTCTTCTAGGGGATAGAAGTTGATCAATCTAAAATTGAATTAATCTCTAAGTTGCCTACACCTAGGACAGTAAAAGATGTGAGATCATTTCTTGGTCAAGCGGGCTTTTATAGGAGGTTCATACAAGATTTTTTCACCATATCTAGACCACTATGTGACTTCCTAGCTAAAGATGCCCCATTTGAGTGAACACAAGCTTGTCAAGAGGCATTTAAAACGCTAATTGGCAAGCTTACCTCAGCACCCATAATGCATCCACCTGATTGGACTTTACCTTTTGAGATCATGTGTGATGCTAGTGACTTTGTCGTAGGTGCTGTTCTTGGACAACGAAGGGAGGGGAAGCCTTTTATCATTTACTATGCTAGTAGAACTCTCAATAGTGCTCAGATGAATTACTCCACCACTAAAGAAGAGTTGCTAGCTGTAGTGTTTGCTTTGTATAAGTTTTGTGCTTACTTGATTGGTTCTCCTATTATTATTTTCACAGATTATGCAGCCCTTAAGTACATTTTTACAAAGAATGATGTTAAGGCGCAACTAATATGGTAGATTTTATTTTTGCAGGAATTTGACATCACCATCAAAGACAATAAAGGAGTGGAGAACATAGTGGCTAGCCACCCTTAGACAAATGGACAGGTAGAACTTGTAAACTGGAAAAGTGGCTAGCCACCCTTATGAAACCGTTCTTTTGAAACTTTGCCACTTACCTATGGAGCTCGAGCATCGAGCTTATTGGGTCATCAAGCATTTCAATTTTGATATGGGAGAAGCATATAAGCTTAGAAAATTTCAGTTGACCGAGTTAGAGAAGTTGAGAAATGATGCTTATGAAAACTCTAGAATCTATAAGGCTAAAATGAAAGTGTTTCATGATAAAAATATTTTTAGAGAAACGTTTAAGCCTAATGATCGAGTGTTTTTATATGATTCAAGATTCCATAACTATCCAGGAAAACTTCAATCTAGGTGGACCGGCCCTTTTGTAGTAAATAATATTTTTACAAATGGGGTGGTAGAAATAGAAGATCCTAAGGATGGTCGAATCTTTAAAGTAAATAGTCAACGCCTTAAAGTATTAATTGATAGGTAAGTTCTGGAAGTGGAAGACATTCCACTTGTGGATCTGGTCTATCAACCTTGACCACACCATACAAGTATGTTTTTCTTTATTTGTTTTGTTTGTTTTTTTTTATTTTTTTTTCTCTTATTCTCTTTTTTTTTCCTTTTTGCTTGCTGTTGTTTTCTTTGTTTTTTTTGTTTTTTTTTTTGTTTTTTTTTTTTTTTTGCAGGTTAGTTTCATTTTGTCATTTCAGGTTACCATCTTTAGTGCTTGGCAAGCTATCCACGTCACTTAGCATGTGTATTCTACCCTTTTTAGTTACTCTCTATTCAAATTTAATTCTTAAACATTAAGGACAAGGTTTTATTTAAGTTGGGAGGTGATGGTGTAAATTCAGTATTTAAAATGCTTGTTGGAACTCTGTAGCATAATTTCATATGTCAATTTTTTTTTTTAATTTTGCATCACACATGCATCATTTTCGCATGTGTATTCATTCTCATTTATAGCCATCTTCGTGAATTCACCAAACCCACCATAATCATTTTTTTGCTGAAGCGTTCATAAAACCCCTCTAATGCACTCATCCAAGATTAGTGGTAAGAGGGTAGTTTGATACATGTAACTAGAGAACTCTTTTGCTTAAGTATTTATGTGAGTTTTGGAGAGGATTGAGAGCTTACAAATGCAGTAAATTACGATAAGTGTTCATTGATCTGTTGAATTTGACACTTTTTTTGAGAATATCATTACATGGTTTTTGATAAGATGGTGGATATACTTGGGATATGAAGAAGGTCAACTTAGGATCAATGTTTGAGCCTTCCAAGCTAACCGTTTCCATCATAGACTCCTAGTAGCCAACTTTGAGCCAATAAACACATGTAGATTTTTCTTTTCATATGCCCGCATCATCTATGTCTCTCCACATTGGAGTATAGTCTATACCCTGAATTTTCTAACTTTTTTACTTCCAAGTGTATACTAGGTATGAAATCTGCATTTTCTTTCTTTTGTGTTGAATCCCAAACAAAAATAAATAAATAAATAAATAAAGGTTGGGTAGAAACAGCAAGAATACCAAAGTGGCATGTGTTTGTTCATCAAATTGTTGAATTAAAAAAAAAAAGGAAGAAGAAGGAAAATTATTATTATTCGATGATCTGAAAAATTGGAGAGTACATCAAGTAAGAAGTGTGGTCTACTGATAGTAATAAGATTCCCTTTATATGTACTTGGAAGTTTTTAAATCATTTTCATCCTTTTATTTTTTCATATAGCCCTAAACCTAAGCCACGTTACAACCTTTTGTATTGATCATTTTGATCCTAAGTAAACTTTTGGAAAGAGTGGTAGAAGTTTCATTTGTTAGTGTTCCTATCATAAGATTAATGTTTTCTTATTATTTGTACATAATTGCCTAATTCCCCATGAGGGTATGTGTACACCCATGGTCAAACTCAGTAGAGATAATCCTCACATGAAACACTTTTATACCCGTGAGTTATGGAGTTGAACTTTTCGCTTGAGATGTTCTTGATGTTGCATATGTCAGAACTTCTAGTTAGATGAATATAGTTTGGAACACACACACTCTATGGATTACTATAGGTGGATTGCTTGTGATAGGGTTAGTGAATTCCTAAAATTGCTTTAATATGTGAATCTAGAAAGTGTGACTTGGTGGCCTTTGTGGGTGATTTTCTTTGGTCTCTTTTGTTGTTTTGGCATGAAAATTGCTAGGGACTGAGAATAAACAAATTGGGAGATGTGATGAATGTACGAAAGTGCACTCTAAATACCCTATTATTAGATTAAAATGCTAAAATGTGAATAGAAATAATGAGATATAATTTATATTATTGAATTTAATATCTATTCACACATATATATTTGAGCATGATTTTTTAATATTTTAGATCTCAAATATTGCATTATTAGTTGGTGAGAGATAATTTACAATTGGACTTTACACTTAACATTTTAGGTCTCAAATATTTTTGTTGGATTTTAGGATCAAGAAATGAAAAAATAAAAATAAAAAATTCACACACATGCGGGCTCAACTTCAATTCAAAAAGCAAGTCTTTTGCTTGGCCAAGAGAGACACGCAGCACACATGCGGGCTCAACTTCAATTCAAAAAGCAAGTCTTTTGCTTGGCTCTTGGACGTGAGACACAGCAGCGGGGAGAGAGTTTTGAGCGGCAAGCAACACGAGCCTTTCTTTTGGGAGTTTCTATTTTGGACGCAAGCTGGAGATTTTGAACGGGAAGTTGAAGAATGTGTTTGGCCGTCGTTTTCCCTATTTGGCTCTTTAGATTTTTATTGTCTATTATATATATAGGTAACTAAATTCTCAAGTAAAAATAGGGATGAACTTGCACAGTAGATATTATTTTTAATTTATGTATTTGATTTTCAATTACTAAAATTCTTTTATTTTATCATTATCAATTCATTGTTAATATTTTCTTCTCCGAATAATTATAGAATTTATTTTTTTTATGAATTCAGTCATACTTTTTCTATTAAATAGATTGCTCTTTGGTTATGTTTGAATCAATTATTTATCTATATTGATTTAATTCTTTGCTGCAATATCATTTCCTAAGTATATTGTCGTCATTGGATTTTCTTAATAGTGATAACAATTTACATATTTTAAAAGTGGTCAATGATTTTTCAAATGGGTACATTTGGTTTATAAATCTATATCTTCCGATTGGGAATTTTGAGAATTGAGTTCCTAATTGAGTTATTCAATGAATTAAGAATAATTAAAATACCGAATTTGTATAAAGGATTCTCGACGCTTTACTGTTTGTCAAATTTGAATACTTTTCCCGTTAGTCGCTTTACTTTACTTTAATTTACATTTAAAATTAATTTTTATTCTCCATTAATCATTTCATAGTTAAAGGAGAATATGATGTTCATCCATGAAACTTATGGTCGGCACCTCCTCTAACGTCCCGATCCCGAAGATTCGGAGAGTTAGTTCTTAATAGTTAATATCAACTTCAATAACACAACTATAAAATCAAGAAAGCTTCATAAAATATTAATTCATTTACTCAACCCCAAAATCTATGTTCCTTCATAGGGACAACAAAGAATTTCTCAAAAACATAAATTAAAAATTCTCCGAAAACTCAAAAATATCCTTAATTCATCAAGTGTAAAATAACCAAAAATAAATCAATTTACTAACTACGACTCTCAAGAAAACACTTGCACCCTTTGGCACTTATTCTACTACAATCATCACACCTTGATAAAACTTCCTACTCTTGTTCTCCAGCTGAACCATCAAAATTATCTGAAAAATATTTAGAGATAAGGGGTGAGTTATCAACAACTCAGTAAGTAAAAGACATATACTAGTGTGTAAACATGAGCATTGACAGAGTTCAGAATGCAGAACAAAATATTTTCTTTCAAAATGTAAAATCAGAATATTGTTTTCAAAATGCAGCGTCAGAACACGTTATCAAAAATTTCAGAGTGAAAATTCAAAAATATTCATAATCAAATTCCCTTTGGCATAACATAAACTGAAGCATCACATCTTATCTTAACATATCATAACAAACACCATGTTTAACCCCGGTGGTGGGGTTGTGCAAACCCCGATAGCAAACCGAGCAAAAATAAAATTTGAATCTTCCCTTTATTCATTCTCGGAGCTCCGAGTGTGCAAATAGGAAAGACCATGCAGAAAACCACTTTGTTTCCAAAGTGGGTGCACTAAAAACAGAAAAGTTGGTATCAACTCGAACAGAGGCCACAGTTTTACACCTGTGGTAAGGTAAGAATGAAACAGAAACAGAAATAGAATGTTATGCTAGAGGTTTTCAGAAATCACATCATTTTATATCAGAGTACAAAACATCTTCAGAACAGAACAAAATCATATCTCAAAAAAATATAATTTATGCACAAAATTATGAATTCGCTCTCTTTTGTACATTTCAAAAATAGAATGTCAAAAATAAGCTCATGTCTACACCAGTCATGGCAGAAAATACTTTCTTTTTAAACAGAATCTCATGAGTAATGCAGAACAAATAACTGAGGTAGTTCAAATTTCTTTTCATAACTAAATATGTATATTTTCCAAAAAAATTCAACATCAGCTCATTTTATTTTAATACAAAGTCTAGCATAGAAACCTCGCTTATCTGGACTTTTTAGTTTTTTTTTTTTTTTTTTCAGAATTTTCCTCAAAAATGTCGAACAATAATTAATCATCACTTATAAAATAATCACATAATTCTCATAAATTTCCAATCAATCACAAATTTACACCATTTAAGCCTAAGCTTCTACTATATCTATTTTAATCCTTCAATACCTAAAAATTCTCATAACCTTAAAATGTCCTCATTCTCTAATTTTTTTTTTTTATAATAATCAACATTTAAGATAAAAACTAGTAAAAATTTCATTAAATAATAAAAAATAGCTTTTATCATAATTTAAATGTTCAAAATAAAATTACATAGTTACTGAAAAAATAATTTGTTACCAATAGTACAATTTGAAAATCCTATTTATTTTCTGTACAATATCTTACACTTCCCGCAAAAACCATGTAAAAACAGATTTAATATAAACAAAATTCCAAATTGAAACCATCCAATAATAAGGGAAATATTGTAATTTCATATCTAAATAATATGTAAAACTAAGTTTACATAGACTTAAAACGTTTGATGCGATTTCGGTGCAATAGTCGGCGACGACAGGGGCGCGAGGTACTCATCGAGAAGGAAGGAGCTGCGTGCGGTGCGGGGAAGAAGGTGGCTGTCCCGGCAGCACAGTTGGGGGCAGTGGCAGATCATGGTGGTGAGGCACTGAGAGAGAGAGAGAGAGATGAGTGTGAGAGAGAGCTAAAGGGAGGTAGAGCTGGAAACCGAGGGATAGAGAGAAATCTCACAAATGGCATCACGTGGGCTGGGCGGTGTTTGGTGGTGTTGAAAGGTTCTCCAACGCCCTCTGTTGCAACTGTTTGTGGCGGCGGGGCCTCACTGTTCATTGTTGGTGGTTGCGCAGGGAGGAGCCGTGTCGTGTGAAGTTTTCGAGGGTGAACCCTTTGACTTAGAGAGAGCGAGAAGGGATGCTGGCCAGTGGTTGATTCACGGAGGATGGCAGTGGAAACACACTGGAAACTCGAAAGGAGGGGTGGCAGCGGCTTGGTGATAAAAACCCGTCTCACGGTGGAGAAAAATGGAGTGCTCTGTTTTGAAGAGCAAAAAAACAGGGGTGTAACTTGCTGAGTTTCTGAGATGGGGGTGGTGGCGTACTAGGTTGTGGGTTGGTTGATCAGATGCTTACGAGGGGGTGCACTGGTGTAGCGGCAGTACGGACGACAGAGGGCTGGGCTTTCGTGGGGTGACTCTCGATATGGGGTGTAGGTTGCAGCTGCTGGGCTTCGCGCCGCACGCAACTCTGGGGGTGGCTGGCTACGCTTGGCTGGGCAATGGATACCCTAAAGTGGTGTGGCGGCAGTGGGAAACCGAGAGGAGAGGGAGAAAAAGAAGAACGGCTATACTAGGTTTTTTTTTAGGATGAAGAACGTGTAATTATATAGGTGGATGGATGGCCAAAAGAAAACCCTAGAGATGAGAGAGTAACGTGCATGCGGATGGAAGAGAGTCATGCGGGTGAGAAACTGCTCATAAACCGATAGGTTTTTCCATGGTTTAAACAAACGGCTAAAAGCTCAAAATAAAAATAAAAAAATAAAAAAAATAAAAAATATAAAAAAGAAGACAAGCGAAAGTAAAACTAAAGATAAAAAAGGATAAAAAAAAAATAATCTAAATATCAAGCTCAAATAAATAAATAAATAAAATATCCATAGTCCAATCATACAAATTCTGGGTCCAAGTGTTACAGCTCCAGCAAACCCCAAGATTTGATAATATTCAGCCTGATCTTATCAATGGAAGGTCTCACCCTCATGAACTTTAGAACAAGCACAAACCGCTAATTTACATATAATTTTATCTTTTTATTTTTCACCCTGCGTCCAAGCAAGGGGAAGGGTAACCTGGTCCTCTCATTTCCTTGTATTTCTTGCAAAAACAACGTAATAGGAGTACAAGACGACTATCTGTTCCATGCCAACAATCAGGGGGATAAGGTTTTTTGTCCGAATCGAAAAAACCAACATGACCAATTAAGAAGCTGGTCGGTCTCAGTCCAAGAAAGTAAGAAAATTAGATTTTTGGACCGGTTTCATGGTGAGGTTTTTTCACCCGGACTGGACCAACCAAATTTAATATATAAATTTTTAAATAATTTTTGTATGATATTTTATAATTTTTTAAGTAATTATATAAATTGAAAGCAAGTAATTATGCAATTTTTTTCTAACATAATTATTTATGTTTGTATTATATAAAATACTAAAGATTAAGAGTTTTAAGACAAGAAATTAACTATTAATTGTTGATAATATACACTATTAACATTATTAATTTAATACTCAATTAAAATACTTAATTAGTTAAGTATATATATTTTGTTAGACAACTTAAATTAAATCATTCATTCATTTAATTATATATTATTATTTTATATAATGTTTTGTTAAAAACTTGAAAATAAAAGAAAAAAAAGACCCGGACCAAAATATCCCGATAAGACCGATCAGAAAGAACCAAAACAGTCTGGTCCGATCAAAAGGCCTTATCGGTCCGCTCCAAACTTTAGGTAGACCGAAAGAATTGGTACGTTTCGAAATTCTCCTCCAAGACTGACTGGATTGAACTGATTATACCTCTTACCAACAATTTCACAATTAATGAAATAAATAAATAAAAAAGGATCCGTATGGAGAAGATTCTAAAGTTTTTTTAGACTAAAAGAATAGGAAAATGATTAAAAAAAAAAAGATATAGCTTTTTTCTTTTTTTCTAAAATAAAAATATTTTATTAATTGAAAAATGAAATATAGATTTGGAAGAACTTCTAAGCACCCAAAATAAAATAGTTTTTAGTTTTTAAAACATCTTCCCCTGCCCTGAGGTATTCTTATGTTTTTATTATTTTCATTTTCCCTTCACTCTAGAGAATTCAAACCCCAGATCTCTCATCTTTGAGATATCGAGATGTAGCGCACTCTTGGGTCTGAAGAAAATTACACCTTGTGTGACTATCTTTCCTTTTATTATATCTATCATGGCAATCCATGAATGAGCGGTAAAAACAAGGAGAATGTTACAAGATTGATTAAGAAAACAAAAGCACCCATCCATCTTTCAACCAAACAAACCTTTATAAATATTCAACGCAAGCAACCCACCTTCTGGGCATGACCATGCAATTTTATCTATTTCCCCATTCAAAGCTTCTCTCTGCAGCAATTCTATCTATACATCACGCTGATGTTCAAGGCCAATATAAGAAGCATTTGAGAAACCAACCATAACCAACAACCAATCTCAAAATAAATCCCCCCACCTTTACCTCAACTAATGGCCAGTTGCCTGCATTCTATCCTCTCCCTTTGCTTCCATTATATCATTGTAACTTCAGTGCTAAGTTTTATTCCAAAAGTCATTCATTCCTGGACCCTAGACTCAGATATTCAAGTACTCCGCACCCTCAAGCATTCCATTGAACCAGGCTCCATCCCCCCGACATCTTACCTTAATAGTTGGGACTCCATGGTGGATCCCTGTGACAGTATGGGCGCACGGTTTCAGGGAATTTTATGCAGTATTCCCCTTGACAATTCTTCTAGCAGGATAATAGCAATTGATCTCGATGACGTTGGATATGACGGGTATCTGACACCATCGATCGGGAACCTAACCGAGCTCACCATTCTCAGTATAAGCAAGAACAAGATTCGAAGAACAATACCAGAAACCATAGCCTATCTTAGAAAGCTCACCAGACTTTCACTGGCGGACAATTGCCTCACAGGCACCATTCCTACAGAAATCACCTTGCTCAAGAATCTTGAATATCTAGACATTTCAGGGAACAGACTGTCTGGCTCAATTCCGCCTGATATTTCTGGATTACGAAGCTTGACCTACTTGAGTATGTCAAACAACGCGCTCACGGGCATGATCCCTGACCTCACGGGATTGTGGCAGCTGAGCACTCTAGATCTTAGTTCCAATCAGCTCTATGGGAATTTGCCATATTTTCCTGTGAGATTGACAACACTTTCTATAAACCGTAACATACTTACAGGCCACATCTCACCAGTAAAGAAGCTCAAAGACCTTAGTTGGTTAGACGTGAGTTATAACAGGCTCTCTGGCGTCATTAGCAAAGACATTATTTCATTACCTAGACTGGTTCACCTCAATATTTCAAACAACCGCTTCACTGCAACAGAGATGGTCAGCTTTTCTGGGGAAGAGATACCACCACTGCAAGTGCTTGACGCAGAAAATAACCAATTACATGGTCATTTGCCCGCCAACTTGATCAAAATTCAAAATTTATCAACAATTAATCTGGCACATAATCAATTCTCTGGTCCAATACCACAACCATATGGAAACAAACTAGAGCGATCATGGAGAATCCTGTACCTAGAGAACAACTTTCTGTCTGGAAATCTTCCACCACAGTTCATTACTCGTGGACAAAGGATTACAGGCAGCCTTGCAAGAAACTGTCTTGTGTGTCCAATACGGATACCGTTATGCCGAGGAGGGCAAAGACCAATTTCAGAATGCCTTAGGCAGAATCATAGAAGCACAGAATAAAATTGTATGGTAATGTCATCAAGAAAAGTAAGAAACCTTGTTTAACTTTCAAGAAATAAAATTTATCGAAACAATGTAAGAATTTTGGTTCATAAATGAATTTCTGATTATCTGTGATTCTACTCTTCAATATGATTGCTTCCAATGTTACAATGTAACACCGCAAACACAAAACACACTGAAAGAAAACTTTATAATTGTCGAATCTTCTGGGAGCAAAGCACAGTAAGTCAATACAAAATCAAGAAAATTGCCTACAACATTTTAACAAGTGCTATGAACACAGACCATTTCTAACTACATAAAATGAAGCATCTACATTAGCCAATGAACACTAATGTTGCCAAGCCATATGAAAAGTGGGAATTGAGCCAGAGCAATAAAGAGCAAGAGATAGTGGTGCTTGCTCGAGTCATAACTCCTCACCTCTGCAAAGAGGACTCTCTTCATCGTTTTCACCAAGAAGATACCCATGCATAAACAGGTCCAAGGCATCAAAAAATAGTATGAGTATCCCCACATTACCTTACCAAGAACAGCCAAACACATCCCCGTGAAAGTATACCCTGCATAAGCCACAATGTCCAGCAGGGGTGCCTCCCCACTACCCAATGATAGCAATGTCACTTTCAGAAGTGCAACTTGCAGAAACCACCCAACCAATCCCTTGATGAACAACCAGTTCAGAGCTTCTGGGCTAAACCTGTCAATAAATGAAAAGTTTTAAAGGAAATGTTCTGGCCAAGCACAGAAAAAGGAGGTGGAGGGCTGGAACAGTATGTAAATCAAATAATTTGAGGTCAACTTGTAACATGAAAGAAAGATGATGCCAAAATTACAACCTAAAAATGAATTTACTAGATGGAATTTCACAAGTGACCATGAGGAAATTTGGGTAGCTATCCAAGATCAAAGCAACACAATGAAATAAATCTTTCAGCCGCTATTGAAGAAAAGAAATTGCTGTCTCCACTTGGTTTCTGTCTTTGAACAGAAGGATAATTCTTTTCGCTGATTATTTATAGGTAAAAAAATAAAACAAAAGAAAAAAAAATTATCCTTCTGTTCAAAGACAGGAGGACATTCAATCAGGGGATATAGATAATTCAATATCCCATCAGGGAATCAGTCAATACTTCTACCAAAAAAAAAAAAAAGAGGCTTTGTCAAGCCTATCCAAGCTTTATGATTGATTGCAGAGGGGAATATCTCCTCCAATAACACGCAGGTGCTGAAAAAATCATGTCCAATCAGTAAAACATGTGGTCTCGACCTCTGACAAGGGCCACCCAACACTGAGCAATATCAGACCCCATTTGGAGAAGTGCCAGCTCACATGTGGTACCTCAATTTACAGTCTCTAGTCCCTTTCTACTGTAACACCCATTCTTAACAAGACAAACTAATACACATTTTGGAGAGAACTTGAAAAGCATTTTCCAGCTTTTTTAAGGCCTAAAAACAGGAGAGAGATGGGGAAAAAACAGAGCACGACCCCTAAAGCATGGGTGGGAAAAACAGGGAAAGACACTTGTGCTCCAGTAGAACTTCATAGTCCACGGTAGAAACTACAACCATTGCCATAGCCAGCAGGCAACCACCTAATACCACTCCTCCAACATAAGTACCATCACCAGCGACACATTGAAAATCTTATTTTGGAGAGAGACCACCCACAAATACTATTTTTTGATAATGAAGAATCCCAGAGACCGTGCAATTGCAAATATCATTTACCCAATTAAATCCTAGACCCGTGTAGTGCGTCCCCATCACACTAATCGGGTAAATCATCGGTGAAATACTGATGGGACGTGACCCCAGAAATTGTTTGCACCCAAAGGTTCGAACTTTGGACCTACAGGGCCTCCCAAAAATACAATCAAATAGCTTAAATGTTAGTCCAAGATTTATGGTCAACATCAGCACTTCGGAAATAATCCAATTATTTTCGGTAACAAAAAAAACAACTCCAAGTAAAGGGAAGTTTCCGGCATTGCCCTGTTCATTAAACAATGAAGTGAAAGATGATCGTGACCGTAAAAACTACAAAAGGCAATAGTGGGAAAAGAGGGAACAGAATGACTACCGCATATCACTTCATATTTTTACACACGCACACATATTAAAGAAAAAAATCAGGCACTTACTTTCCGTGGAGACCCAACGAGAAGCCAGCAAGAACAACATAGGTACCAAATGCCATAAATGGAATGTATAAATCTGGTGCATTTATATCATAAATTGGGGGTTTATATGAGAGCCTGCCCCCTACTGGCTCAGTTATTCGTGTCCAATGGCCCTGAAGAAAAGGAAGATAAACGAAAAATGATATAACTACTGTTTAAATAGTAATAAAAAAAATGTGTTAGCTAAGATAAAACAGAGCAAATACTGCTTACCCTGTGCAGGAATGGAAACAGAACAAGCTTTAATTTGTTCCTCACATAGTGCTCATTCACTTGGAAATAGTATTGGGGATCCGAGAAATACCTGCTTATCTGTTGGATTTGAGCACAAAAATGTTAATATAAAAGACAACAATATATCAAGATTACAACAAAAAATTTGTTTCTGCATATGACAAACTAGAGATTTTAGGGACTAACTCAATGATTTTATGACTTTTATACAAGGGCCTTATATGCATAAAAAAGGGAAGACTAAAATGTATTTTACGCAAGGAACTAACTGAATGATTAGAGGACTTACGAGGTCCTTATTTACATCAAAGAAAGAAGTTAAAAAGAATTAGATGGCCTAAAATATGGACAAAAGCAAGAAAGAAAGATGTGTGTGTAAGGTGATTGTGTTGTTATAAGATGGGACCAAATTAAAAAAGATACATGTGATCGATCTCGTTGGAAAAAAAAATAGTTAAGATTGACTTAGTTGATAATAGTAGTAGTCATAATATTTAGGTGGCATTTTAGATATATGGATGACTCCTAACAATTTTTTAAGGTGGTTATAAATTTTACTTGAAAAAGAATATACTCATGTCAGATACGAGGTCATATGCTTTCCTTTTTATGGTGTCAAAAAACAGATGAAAGTTCTAAAAATAAAAGCATTTGTCCATTTAACTTCCCATATCACTCTTTTACTTCAACCCACCTTTCTTCACTCATGCGAAAACGTTTATTTTTTTTATTTTTTTATTTTTTTTATTATATATATAAGTAAACGGTAACTCACTGATACGAGACCGTTTAAATAGAAGTGTATGTTTTGTTCATATGTGTCATTTGAATACTTCCATCTATTGTGTGACGAAGCAGTCATCGCGAAGAAAAATTATTATACTCTTTTGAATTTATTGGGATGTCCTGAACTACATACTCCAGCACCATAATGCTAGATAAAACACAACGAATCAATTCAATGTACATGTAAAGTCAGTCACGTTACCCTCAAATAAGCAGTTTTGAAAGTTCAGATTTGCCAATTCTGAAGCTATCAAAAACACTAACATTATAGGGAACGGACTTCGGGCCATAAGGCTCCTCCCATAAACATCCGCATACCACATTAGAAAGGTGTCAATGTTCACTTAAAAATGGTTGGAAGCTAGACACTCAATTGAAAACTTCAACAGCTGATTTGAAATTTTCCTCTATGATCAAAAGCACCTTCTAAGGACAAACACCTACTCATAGAAACAAATGGTGTTTCTATTATTGTTTTTTTTTTTTCTTTTTTTTTTTTGAGAGGGGGGGGGGGGGGTTCAAGTAGGAAGGTTACTAAGGAGATGGTGCTCAGCCATGCCAGCGCTCATTGGCTTGCAAATACAATGGATAAATGCTCATTATCGGAGGGGAGGAAAGAATTTTGCAACATGTATCACGATGGTAACAAGGCATTTTTTTGCCAATCAGAATTTAACACTTTTGGGAGTTACTTGGAATTAACAGATTACAGTGGCAGTGGACGTTGAGGTCTCCTAGCAATTCCAAAAGGAATGGACGGAAGGAGGTGGCAAAGTTTTCCTTTGAAGCTAAAGCATGCTTTGTCCATCCCAAAAGATAAGGCTCAAGCTTTGTCTCTATGTCTGGATAGGGTGTTAGACAAAGGGAAGGAGATGGAGAAGCAGTTCAAGTCATATGCAGAGGCCGCGATGGGTGGCGCAAGGAAACTTGCAGTGGTGTCGCGTGGTACGAGAAACTCCTCAGTACTACAGCAAAATGACAAAAAGGAAAGTGTAGCAAGGGAGAGTAGTACTATTGCATAGAAGCATGGTCTGGGGCGATGTGATGTACTAGAAGAGAATGTTGGTGGTCTATAGCGCTGTACAGAAACCGACGAGACCAGCCGTCGCCGATGCAGACCAGCTGCTAGAGTTTGGAGCTGGTCGAAACCAGCAAAGAACTAGTCGGCCGGCAGTATAAAATTAAGGAAACCAATGCCGGCTGGTTCAGTTTTGGTCTAAACCAAACCTAAACCTTCGAACCAGCCGATTATATATATATATATATATATATATATGTTCATATTATACAAATATAAAACGACGTTATTTCACTTACGTAAGTGAAACGGCATCGTTTTAATTATGAGTTTTATTAAAAAAAATAGGTGAAACGGCGCCGTTTCACCTAATTTTAATAAACCCCCATTCTTCTTCTTCTTCTTCATCTTTTTCCCCCATCTTCTTCACTCTGCAACTTCCCACTGGCGGCACAATCCACCACTCACCTCCTCGTTCCTGTTTAGTCCCCTTTGTTTCGGAAGTTGTTTCTATTTCTACATCTGTTTCTTCCTCGCTTTCCCCCCTTTCTTCCGTTTCTGAGGAATCTTTCAGTTTCTTAGTAATAATGGGTGACAGTACTTTGCCTAAATAGTAGACACAGGTAATAAATAAGAGAATACTAAAGATTCGGGCCATATTAGATTTAATAAGTACATTAAATCTAATAGAATCATTTTGTTGTATCCAGACTAATACCAATCCAACCCATTTCATGAATAAAATGTGACCAATTAACCAACCAACAAAACTACTTGTTACAAATAATATCTTGTTGTTGCATCGAAACATTTACAGCGATGCCGACGGCAGACCGACGAACCACACCGACTCAAGCTGGTTCTCAAGCAGTCCAGACCGTCGGTTTTGGACCGAAACCGTGCCGAATACGTCGAGTTTCAGCCTTAGTGGTCTGTAGGAGCAGGGGTCCTAATTTGTTTGAAAGAGGAACTGGGTCGTTTGAAGAAGGTGGTAGAAGACCTTATATGTAAAGTGGACATGGGCCTAGGCCTGGGCCTGGGCCTGGGTCAATGCATTAATGGACTGAATAGTAAAGATGAAGGGTTGGTTAGAAATAGGCCGAAACTCTCAGGCCCAATAAAGGCAAAGTCAATTGGAATGGGCCGGATGGATCCAACAACCATGAACAAGATGCTGGAACAACACTAGCCAGGGATACCATAGAACCCTATGCCTGCATCATATAGGCCTGTCTCCGATACAGAAGACAGTAATTGAGGAGGCTGTTTAGAACGAGTTGTTGATGCAAAATTGTGAACCAACGGGAGGGTTAGTGAACTATGGGCTGACACAGAGTCGTATATCGGAGTCCTCTAGGTTGACTCTCGTTACCACTGTTGCGAAGGTGACATCCCTGGCACCAGACACGACTTTAGTGAGACCTGTCGGTGAGAGAGTGGAAACGCTGGTGAGAGGGTTTGAGCATTGTGGGGGTAGCATAGAAACCTGCACTAGAGACTTCTAGGCCGACGACTGACCTTTGTGCCGTGCCGTGAATTTGACTGTGCCGATGGCAGAAAATGTTTGTGTAGCTGAGAAACAATTACCTGTCTAATTTGAGACAATACCAATTGGGGAAACTTTACATACGGCAAGAGAGGCAGAAATGGAAGGAGCTCTGGTTATATTTGAGTGTAGCAAGGGAGGGTAGAAACAATAGCTATTGAATATGGTGGTGGAAGGGAGGGAGGATGCAGGGAGGGGTAGGACAACAGATGAAGTGGCAGAACCCATTCCTCTAAACTCTTTTCACCAAAGCGTGTCAGATTGGGTAATTCAAAAAGCTGTGGAGATTAACCATTGTATAGGGATCACACGCAAGGGTTTCAAAGATGAATTCATGGCATTAATCACAACTATAGAGGTTGGATATGCACACTCCAAATCTGATCCATCTCTCAATTTGGCTACAAATAGAGAGAGAGAACTCAAGAGGCTTACTTGGGCAATGAAATCATGTTGGAAAGAGGAGCTCTAACCGAGGGCGTCTCAAGGGAAGGGCAAAGAACTCTTGGAGGAGCTACAATGTTTGGAGGGAAAGGAGGAGGGAAGAACTCTCTCTGAATCTAAGAGAACTCGCAAGAGTTAGGTAGTCATAAAAGTCAAAAGAGTAATGTAGAGGGAAGAGATCTCTTGGAGACAAAAATCAAGGGCACTATGGCTCAAGGAGGGAAACGAGTGCATGAAGTTCTCCCATCAGGTGGCTAATTTACATAGGAGACGAAGCAGTTTCCTTGGATCAGTTAGTCCTCAAGAACCACATCATAAAACATTACGAGCACCTTCTCTCCGAACAGTACGCATGGAGACCGAAAGTGAATGAAATAACTTTTGCATCGTTAGACCAACAAGGCTCAGGGTGGTTCTAGTGGCCCTTCAAAGAAGATGAAGTGTGCAAAGTAACCTGTGGCATGGCTAGTGACAAGGCTCCTAGCCCTAAAGGTTTTACCATGGCTTTTTTCCAAGCTTGTTGGGAAGTGATCAAGGGTGACCTTATGAGGGTATTTCAAGAATTTTATGCTAATGACAGGTTTGAAAAAATTCTTAATGCTACTTTTTTAGCCTTCATTCCCAAAAAGATGGGGTCCGTGAATGTTAGAGATTATCATCTCATTAGCCTTGTGAATGGGTTCTACAATATACTTCTAAAGTGTTAGCAAATATATTGATTACGGCTAGGGAGAAGTTATTTTGAAGCCTAAAAAAAAAAATGCATTCGTCAAAGGTAGACAAATTTTAGATTCAATTTTAATTGCAAATCAAGTTTTGGATGGGTGACTTAAATCTAGAGAACATGGGTTACTTTTCAAATTAGACATGGAGAAGGCTTATGATCATGTTAGCTAGAACTTCCTACTTTATTTACTTGCAAGAAGTGGCTCTGAGGAGAAATGGTGTTCTTGGGTAGCGTATTGTATCTCTATAGTTCGCTTTTTCTATCTTGGTGAATGGTTTGCCAGTGGATTTCTTTGACTCCTCCCATGGTTTGAGACAGGGGGGCTCAATCTCTCCATTAATTTTCATAATCTTCATGAAAGCTCTCAGTAAGATGATTTTGGGCCTTGTAAAAGGTGGTTTTCTCTATGATTTCTCGGTGGGAAATGGTGATTATGGCTCTATTGATATTTTTCATATGCCTTTTGCAGACGATACTCTCATCTTTTGTGGACCAAGTCTTGGGCATATCTAATCCGTAAGGGCTCTCATTCTTTGTTTTGCAGCTGTCTCAAGTTTGAGAGTTAATCTCTCAAAGTTAGAATTGGTGCCTGTGGGGGTTGGTCCCAATGCGATGAATCTAGCCTCTCTCTTGGGATGCAAGATATCTTCTTTACCCATGAAGTATATTGGCTTAACATTGGGAGCTTCCTTCAAATCAGAGAGGATTTGGAATGTTGTAGTTGAAAAGTTGGAGCACAAATTGGCTTCTTGGAAGAGGTTGTCCTTGTCTAAATGTCGTATGCTCACTTTGATTAAAAGTACTCTTTCTAACATACCCACATATTTTTTGTCCTTCTTCCCACTCTCCACAAAGGTTGCCAAACGTATTGAGAAGCTACAATGAGACTTCTTATGGAGTGCGTTGGGGAAGAGTTCAAATTTCATTTGGTAAATTGTTCAATTGTTTGTACACCAATTTCTGGGGATGGATTGGGGATCACAACTTGATGAAGTTCAACCAATCTCTTTTGGATAAAAGGTTGTGGTGATGCCAACACGAAAGGGGGGCTCTATGGAAGTTCATTATAGATCCGAAGTTTGGGGAGGCTTGCAGAGGATGGTGCTCGAATGAAATATGCAGTCCATATGTGGTGGGTCAATGGAAATACATTACAAAGGCAAGGAGATCTTCTTTAGACATGCACATGTTTGAGCTTGTGTCAAATTTTGGTACAACAAATGGTGTGATGAACAAAGCTTCCAAGACACCTTCCCTATCATTTTTGAGCTTGCACGAACGAGGAGTGTAGCAATAACTGACCTCTTGATCTTCTCTTGTGGCTCCCCTCAATGGAATGTAGACTTCATTAGGGTGGCTCGAGATTGGGAGTTGGAGGCTATCACCGATTTGCTTCACTGTATGCAGTAAGCATGACTGAGGGTACCATAGACAAGAAGAATTGGAGCCCCTCCAAGAAAGGTAGATTCACAGTCCGATTGTTCCACCAAGTTCTAACCAGCCCTAGTATAACCACATTTCCATGGAAGAATATATGGCAAATGAAAGCTCCTCCAAAAGATGCTTTTTTGTTTGGGCAACCTCCTTGGGCAACATTCATACCACAAATAATTTGAGGAAACATTGGGTAATTGTGTTGGACTGGTGTTGTATGCGTAAAAAAAATGGTGAATCAGTAGATCATTTGCTTTTACATTGCGAGATGGTTAGGACCACATAGGATGATTTTATTTTTGCATGAATGGATTATCATGAGTCATGCCTCTTAGACAAGTGGATTTCCTAGCAAGCTGGAGAAGCCTCCAAGGTAATCCACAAGTGGCAACAATTTGGAGAATGACTCCTAAATGTACGTGTTGGTGTATTTGGTGGGGGAGAAATGATAGGAGCTTCGAGGATCGCAAGAGAACAATGGATGAGCTTAAAGTCTTCTTTTTAAAACTTTGTTCTTATGGGCGGGACTCATTGATTTTAATGGACTAAGGCCCCATTTGGACTTAGAAATGAGTTGAGATGAGTTGAGATTATTTTAAATGAGTTGAATAAAATATTGTTAGAACATTATTTTTTAATATTATTATTGTTTTAAAATTTGAAAAAGTTGAATTGTTTATTATATTTTGTGTGAAAATTTGAGAAAGTTATAATGATGAGATGAGATAAGTTTCCAATCTAAACCAAGGCAAAATGTCCATGATTTTCTACTTTCAATTGTAAACCCTAGTTAGGTACTTCTCATGTATACTTATTATGTACTTGGGCTTTGCCTTATCTTATGAATAAAACGTCTTGATTACCTATATAAAAAAACGCCTTCTAATCTATTATATAGAGATACAAATAATAACACTTAGAGAACAAACTTCTTAATACCAACAAGACTTCAGGTTATCATAAATATTATTCTCCTTCAATCTTAAACAAGAACGATCACTAAGTCATAGCCTTATAAGCCACTTACGTTGCTTTGCACATATTCAGAGCTCGATCCTAAAATTTTTTCTCCATATGCACCCAATCCACCTCTGATAAGCCCTGAACCGGCTCCATAAAATGCATTTCCAAATGGGTTAGGTTGAGAGTTTGTCGGTGGTCCTGGCACACCAGGCTGGGCCCCAACATTGTTGTACATTTCTGTAATTGAAAAATAAAAGTTACAGTTGCACCCAAAAAAGAAAATCTCAAGAAGAAGCTCTCTTGCGCTGGAAGATCTCTCCTTTGACGACTCAAAGGAGTGTACTCTTGATAACTTTGACACCAGAAAATTTCAGACTCCAATTAACAGTCGGCAGAGGGGTCAAAATATAAAATGAAGCATAAGATTAAACCCACATAAGCCATTTGTTGCAAACAGAGATATTTAACTATCTAACGGTTAAAATAAAAATCTAAGATAGTCCGAAAAGTTACGCTCATGTCCGAGCCAAAAAAAAAAATCCTAGTTCAGTAGAATCTGTATCGAATAGAATAAATCCGTACCCTAAATTCAAGCAAGAAACGAAGAGATCCGTGACCCTAATCCAGTATCTGATTCATGTATTTTCCAGAAAATTCACAGAGATCTTTGACCCTAAATCGCAAGTATAAGCAATCGACGTAAAAATCAAGTAAAAATAAACTCGTATCTAATAAAAATATCTACATATATAGGTCAGCAGATGCATACATATATCCTGTATATATATATATATATATATTCACAGAGAGATGGATATGCAAGCGTACCGGTGGAAATTCAGGAGAGTTTCCGGGTAGCAGATCTGAGCTCCGGGGGATTCCGTGACGGTTTGGGTGCGTCCGCGGAAAGGCACAGTATCAACGCAGAGGAGAGAGAGTAACAAAAGAGCACGTGAATAAATGGAGTGGGTAGCACCTGCCACGCACGTGAATCTGTACTTTTTTATGCCCTTTAATTCTCGCTAATTCTCGCATCACTTGACCAATAACACGCCGACATACGTCACGGAAAGGGTAATATAGATTATTATCCCCTACTACTTATTTATTTTTTTTTATTTTTTTTACTTAATAATTAAAAAAGTAATTATTAGTAAAATTATATATTTTTTTAATTTTTTTTAATGATTAAGTATGTTAAAAAAATATTTAAAAAAATAATAAAAAAATAAAAATTTCAAATGTACTATAGAATAATAAAAATTTGATAGGATGGTAGTAAGTCTATCATTATCTTAACAGCAAATGATATGCCCTCTGCTTCGTGTGACCTCCAAAAGTATCTAACATATTTTTTTATTTTTTATTTTTTTAAAAAATGTTTAAAAATGTTATCTTTAGTGAATTTATGTGTTTTTCTTTTTCTAATATTAAACAAATAAAAAAAATTAAAATAAACTAGAGCACTTTTGGGAGGCATCTTTGAAGGCAACCTAGCATCACCCATATATAGAATTCATGTAAAAACTTATTTAAGGGTCAACCTAGCATCACCCATATATAGAATTTAGGCTCTACACTAAAGTCTTTAAACCGTCTGGCACCAATCGAAATTTATCGTACCGGAACAATCATCGGTATGGGACACATTGATATTTCATTTCATTTTAAATTTCGATCGATTTTAGCATGTTTTGGGTGTTTCAGTCTGTGGTGCTCCATCCCTTATGAAAGACTAGGTGAGATTTCGTAATACCAAGGATGTTGACCGATTGGGCAACACTTCGAGGATTCATTAGGTGTGTAGTAATCATGAAGGAAATACACATGTATGAAACTCGTTTTAAGACAACGTATCAAAAATATAAATAGAACACATTATTGTAACAATGTAAGTATATTTGTACCAGAAACTAAACTTTTAGAAAATAGGAGTTTTTCAGCCTTCATAACCTCAAAACATTACATCATTTAAAATATATAGAATTAGTTGCCATAAGCGTCCGACTAAGTTATTAATGAGCACTCAGTTCCGTTATGAACATCCTACGAAAGGTATAGGTTAACTATGGCAAACACTGGTGCCAAAAAGGGTCCTAGCCCACTTAGTCAGGACTTGGGTGGGATTGACTCATCTTTCTCAGGTGTCATACCAGGGTCTAAACTTGCATCAAAATCTATGGCCTCGAGAACAAAATTATAGGTAGGTTAGGCAGCTATAACAAGATCGTTAATGAAAAATAATGCTAACAAAGATGTAATGAAAACATTTCATGTAAATACTAGAAGAATACAAAAGTGTATGGGAGTTATCACCCTCTCTCCTTGCAGCTACATGCATTCCTCAAAACCTGACGAGGAATCACTCTCTCAGTGAAAACACACACACACACAAGCATGGTGAGGAATCACCCTCTCGAGACGTAACCCTCTTTTATGCAAAATAGATGAAAACTCAATAGTATTACTAAGGCAAGGAGTTACTCATCTCCATTTAATAGAAAACCTATAAAAACTAGTATTGGGTCAAATATCGCTTTTTACTCAGACATTAATTCCTTCAATTACTCATAGGCACACACTTGTTCATAGCCACACACTTGTTCATAGGCACATACATTTGCTCATACAAACACACTTGCTCATAGGGATACACTAAAACTTGTTGCCCTAGGGATTGCTACTCTACCTAGCTGCAACCAACTCGAAAACACCAGCACGATCACGCCAGGGGATCCCATATCTCGACTAGCAGGTGAGGTCAAATATGACATCGTTCCACCCCACTCGCCACAAAGTATTCTCCTTCTCGTGTGATGCACGTGGTAACATTTCGCGGAATGGTCCCAGAAAATTCTTCATCTCGGATTATGATTATAGACTCTCGCTGACTCCATAGACACTTACGCGAGTGCGCGCACACATACTCGCATCCAGGGTTCCCATTCAAGATATTGCATCAGAAGTAAAAAATAGTTAAAACATAAAAAAATATTGAAAGCATCATAAATCAACAAGTAAATATAGCTAGAAATATAGTGGTAGAAATATTTATTTATGCTTGTAGAAAAAGGGAAGAAGATTATAGAAGCGATGCAATGTCTCTCACACACAACATTCACCTCACATTATCTAGCATTGTCTTATCCAACACTATCTTAGAAGCTAACCTACCTTTGTACGTAAGAAGTTCTCTTGTTGCTTTCCTACTCCTTGCTTTTCATAGCAGCCACTTCCATTTAAATAGAGTGGGAATGTCAGATGTCTTCTCTAACATATTACTGACTCCTGATATGCTTGGATAAGAGTCTTTCATCCTTGTCCTGTCATACTAAAGGAAGACAAAGACAAGTAGCTAGGGCATGGTCCGCATACACTATGGTATGCCAAATCCTCAGTTCTCCATTGAACGAAGATCCTCCATGTGGCGTCGGGCTATACTTTTAAGTCCTGATGACACAACATGTCACACCTTCACCTTTAATTGCAAAGCTACTTTGGATATAACCTCTCAAATTGAGTGTGGGCTTTTACGCTTGTTGTTGACACTTCTACGAACTCTTCCATGTTATCCCGAAAAGTTTCCATGACTGGTTGTGTCAATCATTGTCCGTACTCTTTGACGAGTGATCATTAGGCAGGTAGCTTGTAACTTGCCTGAGCTCATAGCTTCTCATTCTCATCCTCATGAGAGACGACTTTTCTAGTTCATCAGTCATGGCCAAGTTCCTCATCTCTGCCTTGCTCTGGGACATATCAGCCGGATTCCCACGTGGTGCCTACTCGCCCAGATGTTGGACTAGCTGCACTTGGTGTCTCTCCCACTACTGGTTCCTAAGACCAATGGAGTGCTTATCATCTTTGCCTTTCCTTAAACTCTGCAAATGACCTATCCCCTTTCGCATCAATTAGGACCCTCACAAGGTCGGTTTTCAATATTTTGGCCGAAATATGTATTTGGCTCGGTATACTTAAAATGTCAATCACTATAATTTTAAGAAAAAACTTATATATTTAGGTAATTTCTTATACATGGTTTAAAAGGCGCCAGCACTTTGCCACCTTATGCTCGCCCGGGTGTGAACACTCTTTGCTCACCCAAGGGTTTGAGCACTATTTGCTCATCTCGGGGATGAACATTTTTGCTTGCCCTTGTATGGTGCTCGCTTGAGGGGAGCACTTTTCCACCTTGTGCTCGATGGGTGACAAGCAATTTCACTCACCTTCTAGGCCTTCTAGGGAACAAGTGCTTTTGCTCGCCTTGGTTCGAGCACATTTTTCTAGTCCCAAGATTCAAGCAGTTTGAACAACTTTGTTTGCATTGAGTGCAAGCACTCTTTGCTTGTAGGGTCACAATGAAGGAGCGGTCACTTTCCTTCCATGATGTTTTCAAAACATCAAGTGCTAGTCTCGGGCACGTGCCCTTCTACTAGAGGAGAAAATTTGTTTTGTAGTAGAAAAATCATGTTCTCTTCATCAAGACTTTCTTCAACCTTTGACATATAGAATTTTGACTAAATCTTATGGCCAATCCGTCCATTATGCTCCAAATAATAGCCCTCCAATGGGTGAGTGCCAAGTAGGCTTCCCATTTTAATTTCCATGTGACCATACATCAGGAGATAACGCATGGTCTGAAATTCATCCCTTGTCTAGAGCCTTTCATCTCACATGGTCCTCTCCAGAGCCCCCCATCCCTAAGCCCCCATTTTGCACAGAAACAAGAAAAGCACCCCCATTTTCGCCCACCCTTTCCTAGGACCAGACTAGAAACCTCGAAGCCCCTCTCACTCGTGACCCTCCCCCGTCTCTCTCGACCAGATCTAGAAACTCGAGCCCTAATGTGTTTGAATTTGTAGATTTTCTACTAGCCGCCAATGACGACATAACCCTCGAAGTCGTGACAGTCCGAGGATGGGATTGGTGCCGTTAGCCTCTCTGATATGTTCTTTTACCATTTATTCTCTAGCAGCTATGAATTCCCTAAATATTGTAGTGAGTTATGATTTCTTCTGATATTTTGCTTTTATTTCATAATTCATCTGAGATTTTGTTTCTCTAACAACTATGAATTCGTCTAAGCATAGTTAGTTACAATGATAGTGGTAATATGCCTATCGATTTTGACTGTGGCGTGAGATTGTGGTTTAAGATTGTGGCGTGAATTCTGATATTTTGGCGTAAATTCCTATAATAGTAGTTCTGATATTTTTATTGTGGTGTGAGATTGTAGAATGAATTCTGATAATAGTGGTTCTGATATTTTGGTTGTGGTGTGAGATTGTGGCGTGAATGCTTTTGAGATTGTAGTAATATGGCTATCAATTTTGACTGCATGGATTTCTATCGTCTTAGAATACTTGGTTGATGCCATTGAGGTAGCTTTGACCTATGAATATGTTTTGTTCTTTGATGTGTGGTAAATTTTTTTGGAACACCTTTAACGTATTTGTAACAGCCCGCCCCTTTCTCTTTAATGGTCACGAGTCTTGTTCTGCATGTCGAACTCCGATGGCGTGTTTTTAAAGTTAGCAGTTGATTTTAAAGTAGGCCTAGTAAATTTCGAGGACGAATTTTATTAAAAAGAGGGGAGAATGTAACAACCTGCTTCTTTTCTCTCTTGAGTTATGTAAATTTCGAGGATGTAATTTATTATAAGGAGGGGAGAATGTAACAACCCGTTCTTTTCTCTCTTGAATGGTCATGAGTCCCGTTCTGCACGTTAGACCTCAAATATTTTAAATGTCCGATAAATATTTTAAATGGGGTGTTTCTAATGTTATTAAACCAAGCCTAATTTTAAAAAAGACAATTATAATATTTTTGAGAGCTCCAAAAATATTATAATTGTGGAAAATCATTTTATCTAAATGATTTTAATTATTCAAAATATCATGGTACTTAAATTAAGTTGAAAACTCTAATTAATTAAATGGTATTATTCTCTTAAAAGATATTTAGCAAAATTTCATCATTTATTTAATAATGAAAGAATATTATTTTATAAACTAAAATTGAGTTTAAATTTATGATATAATATTCAATCTTAATTTCTCTTATTTTAGTTAGTTAAATTAGTGTTTAAATCTCCACTATTGGATCAGATTTAGGACCCCTAGATGAATAGCCTAAATAAAAACCCTAACTCCCTCTCTTTTTTCTCTCACTTTCCTCTTTTGCCTCTCTCTCTTCTCTCCTATGCCGACAACCCTTTCCCTCACTCTATCTCCTCCCTCAAGTAGCCTAGCCACCGCCGGCCACCACTACAGCGCCGCACCTCCACCACCTCATCAGCGACCCACCTCCAATCGGACCCAGCCACCGCAGTTCCCCCTTCCCCTTCCTTTACCCGAAATGCCCCTCTCTCCTTAAGGGTTTCTCCCCTAGCGCCGTCGCTACTGCCACCCATGCCACTGCACCACCACCATCAACCTCCTTCCTTACTGGTGACCTCCCCCAAACCTCCCCATGTCCAGTCGAGCCCCCATCCTCCCACACGCTCCCTCACTCACTATCACATGGATTTAACTACCCATGGCCAGTTTCATCGCCACGGCGCCACCCACCACCTCCTCGAGCCATCACTAGCTCCATCGCACCTCTCTCAACCCCTCCATCCCCGGCTCTTATGCCCTCTCCCTCTCCCTCATTCGGATTCACTGTACATGGCTAGATCCGCAGTGCTCCGCCCTTCACCACCACCACGAGGCCACCATGAGCCTCCCCATGGCCACCCCTTCCAGATCCACCAACCTGCACGCCCAAACAGCCCCCAACCACTGTGAACAACCACTGTACGTGGCTAATCGCCACTGTGCACAGCCTTCCACCGCCACCCATGACCTCGACCACCTCACATAGGCTAGATCCACCTGCCAAAGCCTAGATCTAGTTGAGAAACCCCAAACTCGATCCCCGAGATAGCCCCGTTCCAAGGTCACGACGATGACCAATACTGCCCAAACTAGTGGCTTCTAAAGCCACTGGTCGTGCTGGGCAATAAGCAATGCACGAGTTATCCCGATAATTATATAACTCTCTTTCCCTTTCCCTCGTTAGATTTATTGTGAAGTTGGTTGTGGACTGTGTTGTATTGTGGAGTTCGATGTGGAGTGTGGTTGTGTACGTGAAGTGTTGGGCGTAGCTGTGTAGTGTGTTGTGTAGTAGTGTTGTGAATTGGGTTGTATTGGTAGTTGGGAAGTGTGTAGCAGGGGTGATGCGTGACGTAGTGTGGAATAGGAAAAGTATACGTGGAGCGTACTCTAGTGGCTTTGTGTGGAATGGGAAAAGTGCACGTGGAGTGTATTCTAGTGGCGTTATGTGGAATGGGAAGAGTACACGTGGAGTCACATGTACTCTGCGTGGCGTAGTGTGGAGTGTTGGTAAGACCTCATGTTTTGTGGCCCATGGCCAAGCCACTAGCCATGTCAGCCACATGCTTGCAAGCCGTGCCAACCATGCCCATAGCCCATGCCATGGGCCAGCCTATGCCACCAAGGGCCAAAACATGTCACGGGCCACATTGGCCATGCAAGGCCTTATCATTTTATCATTTTTATTTATTTATTATTTATTTTATTTAATAATATTCCAAGGGACTTATTGGGAGTTTCCACTTTATAATCTCTATAAATAGGACCCTTAGGCATTGAGTTAAGAACTTTTGATTATTTGACACTTTTTCCCATTGTGGACGGTTTAGGCTTGTTCTTGTGAACACTTCGGTGCTTTTGCACTTGGGCTACTTGGGTGACATTCGTGAACCCCAAGGAGATGATCATCAACTTGCAATTCTTTGAATAGGTGTTGTTCCATCTATCTATCTTTTGATTATTGTTTCATCATCACCTTGAATCTGTGGATAGGTGTGATTCTATTTTTATTCAATATATGAGGTTTATTCAACTCTTGTGAAATCGGTGGATCAATTGTTGAATTATTATCATTTGGTTCATTCAAGTTCTTAAGTATTATTACTTTTGTTCTTGGGTGTTCTTCATTGAATTCTTGGTGTTATTTTCATTGTTGCTCTTCCAATCCATCCAAACCTAATTTTCGACCAACCCAAGTGTTTGTCCATTTTCCATAAATCATTTGCTCCATATACTTTGCCCTAGCCGTAACCCACTTTCTTTATTAGTCACATTCAAATTTGGCAATCACTTGCCTTGTAGGAATTGCCCTAGTCGCCCACTTCACTTCTCATATTAGTGTTCCTATAATTTAGGAACCCTAATTGCCCTCATCTTTCCATTCCCTTACTTACCATATTCGGCCATCATAAGCCTTCCCTCCATCAAACCCTAGCCGACCACCTCAAGGCCTATAAGGAAACTCATTCCTTTTAGGAGTCTTGACTTCCTCACATTCAAATTCAAATTCCAATTCAAATCCCTAAACTCAAGAAACCACTCTTATCAAATTCAAATTTAAATTCAAATTCCTAAACTTAAGAAACAATCATAGACTTATTCAAACTCCATCTCATCTCCATAATCCAATCTCTTAAATCTCTCAACTTCTTCCAATCTATCTAGTCAACCAAGATCATCTTCCAAAACCGAACCACCCTAACATTAAGGGTGAACCAAACCCAAAGTTGACCAACCCTAGACACAAAACCCTAGTCCCATTCATCCACATCATCCTCAAACCCTAGCAACTTATCCTAGACTCCACCCCTAGTCCATCTCTTCCAATCTCGAAATCCTCCTTAGCCACCACACAAAACCTTAGCTACACTACTCCATTCAAACCCTAAACATCATCCAAGAGGCCCCAACATCAAGGGCAACCCTCAAGCCTTCCACATTGCATCAAACACTCATAATTATCATTTAGAACACCCATTTCATCATCATCATCATCATTCCATCACTCAAACACTAAACCTTCATTAACCTAGGAACCCTTCATTGCCATTATTGTTCAAAGACCAAGCAAGAGGGCAAGGTCATTTGGTCATCATCCTCACCAAGAAGAGTTCGTGGACTTAGTGTTTAGGAACAAGACTGGGGTCCCTAACAAGTGTACTCCTGGTGTAGTGTGGATTGGGAAGAGTACACGTGGAGTGTATTTTTATGGCGTAGTGTGGAATGGAAAGAGTACATGTGGAATGTACTCCATGTGGTGAAGTAATGCACCGTATGGCATGTGTGTTGTTGTGGTGATGTGATGTAGTGTGTTGTGAAGGGAGTATACATGGAGTGTACTCCATGTGGTGTAGTGATACGCCATATGGCGTGTCATGAAGATATGGATGATTGCGTAGTTGAGGAGCGTAGAGCGTGAAGAGTAGTATCAGGAACTGTGGAACAGTGTCTCGGAGTAGTTGTGATGTGACCGGTAGTCCCAATGACTGTGTAGCTGTGTTATGTCTTTGAGTACGTGTGAAGTGACGGAATGATGTAAGAGTAACATAGTAGGAACGTGATGAGATGTTACGATGTGGCAAGAGTACGTGAGGAACCATACTCGTGATGAGTTAGGTTGGTGTAGAAGTGATGTAGTGGGAGGCCAGGTGACGTGACAAGGTCACGGTGTAACTTAGGAGTAGTCTCGAGCTACGTGACATGACATAAAGTGAAGTTGTGAATGGAGTCGTGTCGTGTCGTGTCAAGTGTTGGGATGAACTTGTAACTGGATGAGAAGTAAGAAAGGTCCTCCCAATCAAGTAAGAATGTTGGTATCGGACTATGATGCTTGTTTACACAAACGGGCATTCAACGGATTATATGTTGATCATATGTGATAAAAGGGAGTAAGGTACATGTGTATCTGGTAAACACGTGCCGGATAGGTTTACCATATGTAATGGGTAATCTGTCTAAGAATATGTACACGAATAGGTACACGATGTTTAAGCCTCAGAGTTGGATTAAAGTCATGTGGTATACATGGATGAGGATAAGAATGATGATGAAGCATAGGCTTGGATGCGACAATTTCGTGTTTATCGACTAGGATTGAGATGTGTGACTTGGTCTATCTAAGTTATGCATCGGGAGGAGTAAGGTGCAGGTCCTAGTGTCTTAACCCTAAGGTGAATTATGGGGTTCACTCTAGTGGATAAGCACTCAAGGTAGGACGTTGAGTTTGGAAGAGGTAGTGACCCACTTACGGTATTCCCGAAAGGGGAAGCATAGTAAGGGACACGTAGAGGCCTGGGATAAAAGGAGAGTGTTTCCAAGTGAAATGTAGTTCTATTTCTAGCTGAGTTACTTATGTACTAGATAGAGAATGATGTAAGGTTATGTTATGTATGTATGTAGGTTGCTATCTGACACGCACATGAATAAACTGCATGAAATGTAAATGGCATGAAATCCAGGTAAGTAGTATATTCATACGCTTTTAGAGTTTTCTAAAATGATATGAAATGAAAATGAAATGTTTTTCATTTACGATGCTTTACTAAATGACATGATCGACATTTTATGCAAACATGCTAAGAATAAGTCTTCAAGTATATATGTACGTAATGGTCATTCTTAGCAGTCCCTTTTTATGCAATCCAAGTATTTAATTGTATGCGTGTGGATGACTATACGTAGTAGATATTGGATGTAGTCTTTTAAAATGAAAATGTCAAGTTTATGCCCATGGTTTTACGAACCGATGCTTTAAGCTATGCGAAGAAAGTGTTTTAATATGTCCTTATGAATTGATGCTTTATAGATGCTACAAACCGATGGTTCGAATGATGCCTCGAGTGATGCTTAAGCTTATGCTTTTAAATGGCATTTTTCCATGAATCAACTGAGTAAATAAAAGAATGAAAGAAAGGACTGAATGAATGAATGCTATGATGTATGAAAATACGTAACGACCATGATGAACTAATGAACTAATGAGGGTACCAATGAAAGGGCAAATTGCAATGTCGAGAAGTAGTGTTGGCGATACACCTAGTACTGCCCCCAAACCGATGGATTCCCAACCTGTAGCCCAAGCCAAATCAGGGTCCAAAGGAAGACCCACTAACCCCAGCACACGAGACGTAACAATGTATAAAGGCCAATGGAAAGTGATAAAAGAATGCACGAGTATTTAGACTCTTTAAGAAACGAAGGCATGTGGTGGGAAAAATATTTTATGAAAAGAATACCCCCTTTTAATAAAATCCTTAGCTAGTGATGTTTTCAAAATGAACGTATGCTTATTGTCTAGTATGTATGTACATATGAGTGATGAATGCATGACTGAAATCCTATGTTGCTATATTTTTACTGTATGAAGTAATGCTTATTGAGTATTCGACTCATTTTAGTTTTTATGTATACCTCTCCCCCCACAAGAACTAAATGAGCAAAATGCATTAGGATGGACAAGCCCAATGGGAAGAGCACAGAAGTCTAGGCATGAGAGTTTTAAATGTGTGAGAGGTCTTTTTATTTTAAGTTTGATTTTTTTTGCTATAAACCTCTTTTATTCTCAAAGCATGTTTTATTTTATACAGTAGAATCTTGCACCTTGTGTATGGTAGTAAAAAGTTTTAAAACGAACGGTAATTTCCGTTCTCCTTTCTAAAATCATTTTCTAAGAAGTCCTACCACATGGACGAGCATTACAGTATTATCTATCGAGATATTGATAAACAATTTCTAAAGATGGAAGTCTATGTCATTTTTGGAAACCCTATTTCTATTTCTTGTTTCACAATTTCTATTTCTAACTAACTCATTATTTATCATTGATGGCTTATGTTCGTCAGATATCCGGTGTTCTTAAAAAATGTCTAATCATCTTCCTAGAATTTTTAGATTCCCAATTTTACTTTATGTTGTTGTTGCACCATCTCAGCTAGCATTCCTTTTAGCTTTAACCGATACAATCAAACTCAACTAATTAACAGTTTGTATAATAGTTTGCAACACAATCAAAGTAGATTCTAATACTCAACATGTCAAAATCTAACACTAGACCAGCAAGTAATCCCACTTCCCAAAGTAAGCAAATAGTACCATATGTCTGATATGATAAAATGATGAAAAAGTAGAACAATATTCTAACCCTAACAAGTAAACCAATGTCAGGACAAATTTGCAATACAATAATGGTTGAAGAATATGATGTTTTTTATGCAAGTTGATACTTAAGTTTAGGTATTCAAGATAAGCTCGAGCACTTTCTCATCTTATTTGTGTTATTTTTCCCTTGGTTTCTAAGCTCGAACACTTTTTCATCTTATGCATACACTAACTGCTCAAGATAAGGTTAGCAGTGCTTGATTTTGTGACCTTTAATCATATTATAATACTTTCTTATATTAATAATATTGGGTTGATTTCAGCTTAAAGTTAGTTCTTATAGCACTTGCTTTCTTCTCTATTTTTCAGCAAATGACAAGTTTAGATTCTCATTCTGGTTCAAATTCTTGGATTGCAAGAGAGAATTTGCGCTATAACTTTTATGTATCCAAGAAGATATACAAGGGAATCTTGAAAATGTTGTTCTTGTCATAGATTATTTTTATGGTAATTTGTACTGTAATTTTTATTTATCTAAAAAATTACAATGTGTGTCGACCAGTACTACGACTCATGTAACCTCTTGTAATTTTTAGGACACCTTTTTCTAGCTTTTTTTAAAAAAAAAAAAAAACAGAAGTCCAGGCCATTTGTCCAATAGCGACCCTTCTCCAAGTTTATTAAAAAAATCTCACTTATGGCGGAGGAATACCGTGGTAACAACTCCACACCTGAGAGAACCTAGGCACAAAACCAATATACCCTGAGAAATAACTTTACAAACAAATAAAAAAAAAAAAACCACCAATCCCACCCAAAAAATAAATTTTCAAACCTTATTGACGAATAATTCTAATATAAGGAAAACCCTCCCTTTCTAATCTTATTATACCTTTGATAAACAAAGGAAGTTTCGAAAGTGAAAACCACAAACCATTACCACCCTTTGCACCACTACGAGCCAAACCATCTGCCACTGTATTTGTCTCTCTAAAAGAATGCTTAATTGAATAATTAAGCCCCTCCAGCATTCTGAAAATTTCATCCCAATAGTCCTCCAAATACCACAAGCCACATCGTTTAGACTTCAACCATTGAATTACCAACATTGAGTCCATTTCAATTTCCACATCTCTCAAACCCAAATAACAAACATTACGACGACCATATAATAGCCCCAATACTTCTGCCGCATTATTAGATTTATTCCCAATATAATTTGCAAAACCACAGACAAACTCACCTTTATCATTTCTAATTACACCACCAGCACCCGATGGGCCTGGATTACCGAAGGAACTTCCGTCCACATTTAACTTATAACTCCCAATTTTTGGCCTTGTCCAACTCACCTGTTTTAATACCATCACTTTCATTGTATTGGACCTCTTCATCTCTTCTCGATATCGTGCTTGAATTCTTGAGTCTAATCGCAACCCATGAAAGCCAATGCTTGATCAAGCACCACACAGTAATCACAGATTCGTATATCCCTTCCATTCTCGCCTTGCACCTCCTCCACCATAACCTCCAAACAATTACTGTCGGAAGAATGCCCAGCAGTTGCCCAGTCTGAGACGGACTTCTCGCACGGCGATGCCAACATTCCACTCTATCTCGCCATCTCCTCCCCACCATATTCGGCATACCAACCTGATCCGAGCATAGATTCCATATTTTTTCCGCAAACTCTCCAGTTGCCAACACGTGATTCAAGTCCTCATAGCCTCCAAAAGAATAGCAATCACATCTAGAAACCGTTGGAATACCCCGTTTACAGATCTGATCATCCACAGCCAAGTACTCATGCATAGTCTTTCACATTGTAACCGAAATCTTCTTTGGTATAGCAGTATGCCATACCCATTTCGCCCAAGGAAATTCTGGAATTTTTGTTCGGATACATTGCCATGCACTATGTGTAGTAAACTGGCCATTTGGACACCTTTTTCTAGCTGAATGTAATGGACATGTGGTGAATGCTATGGAAATTTTGGACATATTTTGGAAATGTTTTTGATTGAGCTGCATTATTTCATATTTTATACATTTAAAACTAATATATTTTTAATTGTTTTACTATTTTATTATTGGTTTTAGATAAAAAAAAAAATGATTAAGAGGCATAAATCCAAGTTATGATTTAAATTGATTAATAGTATAATATATGCTTAATTTTATAACTTGTGATTTAATTGGAAAATATTTATTCACATGCACAACACACTTTTAATATTTTATTCTTCACCTTTTGTCTAATTTTATTTTTATTTTTTTAATTATTTATTTGTTTTATTTTCTTTGTATAGTTTTATTTTTGCTTCTTTATTTTGTTTGTCTAGTTTTATTTTTATTATTTATTTAATTTGTTTTTTTTTTTTTCTGTTTTACAGCTTTCCTAAAACGACATGTCATTTTTCCAAAAGTAAAAAATGATCTGTCGTTTGGCTAAGAATAAAACCTAACAAACGACATATCGTTTTGCCTATACATGTCGTTTTTTACTGCGAATGAATACTTCTCTTCTGCTAAACGACACGACATGTCGATTTCCATTGCATTGCACTACTCCTTCGCCTAGCCACTGTCTGAAGCCACTAGCTTAACAACCTCACTTGATGCCAGCCACCACTGCTTCCCACCGTCCGAAGCTGCCCGTGCAGCTAGCCACCACCAAGCATGGCCAAAGAAACGCTCGACGCACGCAACCAACCATCCACACACACTATCCCATGAAAGCTCCCAGACTTTGAAGAGCAAGATTCTAACACCCAGGTCCAGCACCCAGCCTATTTTCTAACATTTTCTTGGGTTTTCTGTATGAGAAGCCCCTTTGGAATTTTGGATAAATTTTTAGAATGTACTGCGAGCTTATATTTTTATTTAGGCAGTTTATGTTTTTGTTTTTCGTTAGGTTTGATTATGAGGTTAAATTTTTTTTTTGGGCTTAGAAAATTTTTGGACAAGTTGGTTTATTTATTTCTTTATTTTTTAAAGTTGACTCAAGGCCCAAAACTCAGTTAAAAAGCCCACTCGTTATTCCTTATACATTGCCAGACGTGGGCCTTAATAACTAATTGGGACAAAAGCCCAAGCCCATGAAATCTTGTATCAGACCCACAACATACTCGTGTCCTACTAGGGTTATCCGTAAACACTACATATTTATAAGTTTTCACTTCACAAGTTTCATCGCTCAGAAGCTGCCACCCTCCACAAACCACCTCTCTCTTTCACCTCTCGGGTTTTCCTTGTTGCCATAAGCAATAGTAGTTCCTCCGCAAGCTACCAGTTTTTGTCGCAACCATGCACCACCGAGAGCCAACACCTTGCAGTCGAAGCAACAAACTATTGCATTGGGAACGTTCACCATTCGGGCAACCTCAGCAACCGCGAGCAGCACACACCCACGACTAATACCGACTCAACACCTCCAAATAGTTGCCGCCCGGTTCATCCACCCCACAAAAACCTCTGTCTAGACCCCACCACTGTGCCCAGCCACATGAAGCCACCGACCAATGCCTCCTGTAGCCTCCGTTGCAAGCCACGAAACTCCCTATTTTAGACAGTCGAAATAGAGCAGTCATGGCACAACCAACCCACTGCCTTTAAGCCACCACTCGCGTCGGTTGCCTTAGCCCCTAAGGATGACATTTTCGACGCTCCCAGCCACTTCATCGTTGCTTCATTGTTACCCACACGGTGAGTCCCTCTCACGTTGCTCTTTTTATTTTTCCTCTCGCGCACTCACCCTCCATTCTCTCGCATCTCTCTCGCTCTCACCGCTCCGCATAGCCAGCTTCACTGCCGCATGCCTGGTCTCCAGTCACTCCACCACAATATTCCAGCCTAGTCGTCACGTGGCCCCTAACTTCTCCTAGTGTAAGTCCCTGCCGCCGCTGCACTTTTATTATTCATATGTTTTTGTAGATGTTCATCGCTAGTTTTTCTCATAAGGTGTATTTATATATATATATATATGTATGTATATCTATGTAAATTTTAGCCCAATAGTTGAGTACTATTACCAGTTTACCCTTAGTGTATGTTCCAGAGTTCTATTTTCGAATGAGTGGTCTTTTTGGGTTTATATTTAAATGAGTTTTGTTTTAAGTCTCATTAAATATTATATTTGTGTAGATAATATTTTGATAATTTTGCTAATTAGAGGAAGTAAATCTATTTTTTTTTTAAGAGATGAGTTTTTCATGACTTATTTTGTGGAAATTTTAGTAGCCAATGTATTCTATTAATTTATAAAATGTTGTTGGTATTTTAGATATTTTAAATATTACTTTTTATTGAGTTCTGTAATTATCTTAATACTTGCTCGATTAAATTCTTATTCAGTATGAATTCGATTAAGTGGATATTGATGGTTTTGGAAAATGATGGTATTTTGGGAATTATGAGAATTTTAGGTTTTGAGGAATTAAAAATAGGTTATTTTAGAACCTTAGGCTTAAATATCAAAATAAGTGATAGATTGGAAATTTATTAAAATTTACGTGATTATTTTATAGGTAATAATTAATATTTGTTTAGTAGTGTTGAGAGAAATTTTTGAAAAGTAGTGTTATTTGGATTCGAAGATGAGTTGTGAATAGTAGTGATATTTGTGAGTTAAAGTTGATGAATAGTAATGAATAGTAGTGGGATAAGTTGAGATGAATTGAGATGAGTTGAGATGGGTTGTGAATACAAACCAGGTAAGAAGTCCAGGTAAGCGGGGTTCTTATGCTAGACTTTGCATAAAAATAAATAAAATGGGCTGAGGTTGATTTTTGGAAAAATATGCATGTTTTGTTATGAAAAGAAATTTGAAATGACCTCAGTTATTTGTTCTGCATGACTTATGAAATTTTGTATAAGAATAAAGTATTTTTTGTCATTACTGGTGTAGACATGAGCAAAGTTTTGACATTCTGTTTCTGAATTATGTAAAAGAGAGCGAATATGAAAAATTGTGCATAAATTATATTTTTGTGATTTGATTCTGTATGTTCTGAAAAATGTTCTTTACTCTGATGTGATATGATGTGATTTCTGAAACCTCTAGCATGACATTCTGTTTATGTTCTGTTTTGCCCTTACCATAGGTGTAAAACTGTGGCCTCTGTTTGGGTTGGTACTGACATTTCTGTTTCTAGTGCACCCACTTTGAAAACAAAGTGGTTTTCTACATGGTCTTTCCTATGTGCACACTCGGGGCTCTGAGAATGATAAGGAGAAGATTCACATTCTGTTTCTACTCGATTGGCAGCCAGGGTTTGCACAACCCTACCACGAGGGTTAAATATGGAATTCTGTTCTGATATGATGTTTCAGTTATGCTGTGCCAAGGGAATTTTGAATAAAAATATTTTTGAACTTTCGCTCTGATATTTTTTATAACATGTTCTGACTCTGCATTCTAAAAATAAAAAGTGTTTTGTTCTGCATTCTGAACTTTGTAAATGCTCATGTTTGCATACTAGTATATGTTCTCTACTTACCGAGTTGTTGATAACTCACTCCCTTTATTTTCACAATATTTTCAGATGATTTTGGATATTTCAGCTGAAGATTGAGACTATGCAGTATGGGTGAGATGAGTTAAGAATAATGGATTTAACATAGAAGGTTTATACGAGTATTGAGGATTTTTATTCAGTAAGTTGTTGTACTTTGATGATGTGATTTGTTGGGAGGTTGATGTTTATATTATGACTTTGTATTGTCTTAGAACAATTATACTGGAGTGTGTACTATATGGTTGGAAAATGATTTTTAGGTGACATGAGTTAACTCTCTGGACCCCTTCGGGACAGGGCGTTTCTGTTGGTATCAAAGACAGGTTTGAGATTCTGCTTACTATAAATTATGAAGTTTTGGACCTCTATAGGTTTAGGAAGTAATTACAGGTTTTAGGAATTTGAGGACCAAGAGATGATGATGTCGATAATTAAGGTTTGAGATTCTGCAGATTATAGTATATGAGATTTTCAGTTACATGCGGATTTAGGAAAAAATAATTTTTGTTTTGACTTGATGTCTTGAACTATGCGAACTGCAAGGATTAATCTTGATGGTATATAAGGTTTTAGAATCTGCAGACTTTAGAAATGATGTCTTATGAAACTTGAGATGTTAGATTTTACAAATTTTATGAGCTGATTTCATGATGATTGAGGTTTTAAATTCTGTGGGCTCATTTTGTAAGATTTTACAAAATGATTTGATAGATTGAAGGTTTAGGTTTTGGAAGGAATGTTAGATTCTGGAGGTATATTGTTACTACGTTTGCGTGTACTTTTTGGTACTTTTATAATTGCTAAGTAGTATATATATTCTTGTTTTATGATTACAACTAGTTGCATATGTTTATATGAACCCTATATTTTGAAACATTCATTAAAAATCAAAGTTTTCATGATGTCACCTCGTTGTCGATTATGAAACATTTCAGATTTGAATGCGATTGAGAATGAAAGAGTATAAATGAGTGTGCATGGATATAGGAGACAAGAAAGCAAGTTGCTACCAAAGTGTGATAAGAGTCATCTTTGTAAATATTAAAATAGATTAGACTCCTAATTTTAAACATTTTTGGCAAAATTATCAGAGTGCGCAATGGAAGCATGGTTTTCGGTAATATGATTTTAAGAGTAAACTTTCTGAAGTTTAGAAATTTGTTAACTTGAGATAACTTAGGACTTGAATCTTGTGGCCATAGACTTTCAGTTTTTGAGGATTTTTGTGAACTTTCCACTTTTAGAAATTATGAGTTGAATATCTTCATGAATCAAGTATAAGGCAAAAGGTCAAGGACTGTGGAAAGTGTATCTTGATATTAGTATGAGTTTATTTCATTATGTGGAGGGTTCGAAATTATTATTAGGCTTTTAAGGGCATGGTTGAGGTTAATATTTTTAGACTTGATCTAGATCCCGGAATGTATGAAGAAGGAAACTATGTGTAAGAATGAGTATACAGGAGGGGTATGAACTATGAAGTATTTAAAGCATAGGTGAGAATATTCGAAGGTTAGAATCTCAGAACATTATGTTTGGCATAATTATCAAGGATTAAAATATGCGTGGAATGAGTAGGTGATATTGAGTATTTTAGACTTTGCTTTAGTGGTAACAAATTTCAAGGACGAATTTTTTTTTTTAAGGGGGAGGATGTAACACCTGGGTCCAGTACCCAGCCTACTTTCTAATATTTTCTTAGGTTTTTCTGTATGAGAAGCCCTTTTGGAATTTCGGATAAATTTTTAGAATGTACTATGGGCTTATTTTTTTTATTTAGGCAGTTTATGTTTTTGATTTTCGTTGGGTTTGATTATGAGGTTAAAAATATGTTTTTTGGGCTGAGAAATTTTTTGGACAAGTTGGTTTATTTATTTATTTATTTTTATTTTTTTTAAAGTTGACTAAAGGCCCAAAACTCAGTTAAAAAGCCCACTCGTTATTCCTTATACACTACTAGACGTGGGCCTTAATAACTGATTGGGCCAAAAGCCCAAGCCCATGAAATTTTGTATCAGACCCACAACATACTCGTGTCCTGCTAGGGTTATCGATAAATACTACATATTTATAAGTTTTCACTTCACAAGTTTCATCGCTCAGAAGCCGCCACCCTCCACAAACCACCTCTCTCTTTCACCTCTCGGGTTTTCCTTGTTGCCGTAAGCAATATTAGTTCCTCCACAAGCTACCAGCTTTCGTCGCAACCATGCACCACCGAGAGTCGAGAGCTGAGAGCCAACACCTCGCAGTTGCAGCAACAAACTGTTGCGTTGGGAACGTTCACCATTCGGGCAACCGCGAGTAGCACACATGCACGACCAATAGCGATTCAACACCTCCACATAGTTGGCGCCCGGTTCATCCACACCACGAAAACCTCTATCTAGACCCCACCATCGTGGTCAGCCACACAAAACTGCCGCCCAACGCCTCCCGTAGCCTCCATTGCAAGCCACGAAACTCCCCTGTTTTAGACAGCCGAAACAGAGCAGCCATGGCATAACCAACCCACTACCCTTAAGCCACTGCCTGTGCCGGTTACCTCAACCCCTAAGGATGACACTTCCGCCGCTCCTAGCCACTTTGTCGTTGCTTCATCATTACCCACACGATGATTCCCTCTCACGTTGCTCTTTTTATTTTTCCTCTCGCACACTCACCCTCCGTTCTCTTGCATCTCTCTCGCTCTCACTGCCCTACGTAGGCAGCTTCACAGCCGCACGCCTGCTCTCCAGTTGCGCCACCATGGTATTCCAGCCCAACCGTCACGCGGCCCCTAACTTCTCTTGGTGTAAGTTGTTGCCGCTGCTGCACTTCTATTATTCATATATTTTTGTTTATGTTCATCGCTAGTTTTTCTCATAAGGTGTATTTATATATATATGTATATATATGTAAATTTTAACCTAATAGTTGAGTACTATTACTAGTTTACCCTTAGTGTATTTTCCAGAGTTCTATTTTCGGATGAGTGGTCTTTTTGGGTTTATGTTTAAATGAGTTTTGTTTTAAATGTCATTAAATATTATATCTGTGTAGATAATATTTTGATAATTTTGTTAATTAAAGGAAGTAAACCTATTTTTTTTAACAGATGAGTTTTTCATGACTTATTTTATGGAAATTTTAGTAGCCAATGTATTCTATTAATTTATAAAATGTTGTTTGTATTTTAGATATTTTAAATATTACTTTTTATTGAGTTTTGTAATTATCTTAATACTTGCTCGATTACATTCTTATTTGGTACGAATTCGATTAAATGGATATTGATGGTTTTGGAAAATGATGGTATTTTGGAAATTATGAGAATTTTAGGTTCTGAGGAATTAAAAACGGGTTATTTTAGAAGCTTAGGCTTATATATTGAAATAAGTGATGGATTGGAAATTTATGAAAATTTATGTGATTATTTTATAGGTGATGATTAATATTTGTTCGGCAATGTTGGGGGAAATTTTTGAAAAGTTAAGAAGTCCAGGTAAGTGGGGTTCTTATGCTAGACTTTGCATACAAATAAATAAAATGGGCCGAGGTTGATTTTTAGAAAAATATGCATGTTTTGTTATGAAAAGAAATTTGAAATGACTTCAGTTATTTGTTCTGTAGGACTTATGAAATTCTGTATAAGAATAAAATATTTTTTGTCATGACTGGTGTAGACATGAGCAAAGTTTTGGCATTCTATTTCTGAACTATACAAAAGAGAGCGAATATAAAAAATTGTGCATAAATTAAATTTTTGTGATTTGATTATGTTTTGTTCTGAAAAATATTTTGTACTCTGATGTGATTTCTGAAACCTCTAGCATGACATTATGTTTCTGTTCTGTTCTGACCTTACCACGGGTTTAAAATTGTGGCCTCTGTGTGGGTTGGTACCAACTTTTCTGTTTCTGGTGCACCCACTTTGGAAACAAAGTGGTTTTCTGCATGGTCTTTCCTATGTACACACTGGCTCCGAGAATGATAAGGGAAAGATTCACATTCTGTTTTTGCTCGGTTGGCGGCGAGGTTTGCACAACCCTACCACGGGGGTTAAACACGGAATTCTATGCTAATATGATGTTTCAGTTATGCTGTACCAAAGGAATTTTGAATAAAAATATTTTTGAACTCTTGCTCTGATATTTTTGATAACATGTTTTGACTTTACATTCTTAAAATAAAAAGTGTTTTGTTTTGTATTCTGAACTCTGTAAATGTTAATGTTTGCATACTAGTATATGTTCTCTACTTACCGAGTTGTTGATAACTCACTCCCTTTATCTTCACAATATTTTCAGATAATTTTGGATATTTCAGCTGAGGATCGAGAATATTCAGCATGGGTGAGATGAGTTAAGAATAATGGATTTAACATAGAAGGTTTATATGAGTATTGTGGATTTTTATTCAGTAAGTTGTTGTACTTTGATGATGTGATTTGTTGGAAGGTTAATGTTTATATTAAGACTTTGTCTTGTCTTAAAACAATAATACTGGAGTATGTACTATGTAGTTGGAAAATTATTTTTAAGTGACATGAGTTAACTCTCTAGACCCTTAGGAGACGAGACGTTACAAAGATAATAGAGTTAATGAGAAAGATAGGGGTGTAAATTTAAACCAGAAAACCGGACCGGACCGGTTGATCCGATTTTAATTAACCAGTCCGGTCCGAAACCGGTTCCTATATCATGAAAACCGACCGAAACCGGTCCGGTTTCAGTTCCGTAGTTTTCGAAACCAGACTGGACCGAACCGGACCGATTGGAAAAAATATATATATATAAATTAATTTTATATATTATACAAAATATTTATATATATATAAGTTTTATATATAATATATAATATATAATTATATATTAAATTTATATATATAATATATAATTATATATCATATATGAAATAATTTCATATTATAATTTATAAATTATAATATAAAATATTAATCTTAAATATAAACATTTGTAATTTGTTTGATCATATGTTATTAATATAATTATATATAAGATAATTTTATTATAATTTATAAAATAAAAGTTTAATCTTAAAGATGAAAATTTAATTGATCATATGCTTTAAACATAATATATATATTAAATTATTAATAACATTTTATCATAAGAAGTAATACTTTATTACATATTTTTTACATTTTAAAAAAATCGAAAAACCGGACCGGAAAACGGTAAAACTGGATGTATAGGTTTAGAAGGGTAACCGAGGCATAATCAGTTTTGAAAAATGAAAAACCGGTACATACCGGTTCGGTCCTAGATTTTATCCAAAACTGGACCAGACTAGACTGGTTACACCTCTAGAGGAAGATGAAGAGGAGCCCGAAGGATCAGTTCTTGGTGGAAGTTATTGGATTATCTTGATGCTAGAACTTGTCGAATGAGCAACACAAAATCCATTGGGAGTTGAAGCATTCAAGCGGGCTCCTGCTAAAAGCGTTCGGATAGCAACAAACAAAAGAAGAAAGAAAGAAGCATGAAGAGAAGATGGGGAACACGGGAGACAGAGAAGGCACCGAAAAAAATAATAATAATAAAAGGGAAGCTTCGGCTTAGACGGAAAGGCAAGGCACAGCATTATTTTTTCTTTCTGGTTCTCTCAACTCGGTAAAACTCACGCATGGCGCAGAGCATGGAACGCGGGACATTTTGCTTTTCGTTTCGACTTACTCAAAGAAGAAGTGCTCGAACGCCGAAAGCAAAAACATGAATCACGCATGAGTGTCAATGGAAGAGTGGATGGAAGAACACGGAAAAGGGAAATTATGAACAAGTAAAAATAGTAAAATGAGATATATGGTAGAAAATAGACTTCAGATAGATCGGATACGCCTTGGGAAGTTCGAGGCTCCCAATTTCTCCATATAATTCCAGCTTTCAAGCAAAATGTTCAGATGCCCACAATGAATTCTCCTATTTCCCTTATATCCTATAACAAACTAGACAAATATCCAAGCGACATGTGAAAAGTAAAATAACAGACTCTGAAACTAAGGCCTTGTTTGTTTTTGAAAAACATCTCATCTCATCTCATCTCATCTCACCTCATCATTACAACTTTCTCAAATCCTCACAAAAAATAAAATAAAAAATTCAACTTTTTCAAATCTCAAAATAAAAATAATATTAAAAAATATATTCTAATATTATTTTATTCAACTTTTTAACTTTAATCTCATCTCATCTTATCTCATCTCTAAAAACAAACGAGCCCTAAACTATTACAAGAACTCAAACGGCAAGTAAATGAAACACTCAAACGGCAAGTAAATAAAGACCCAAAATACTGTTGCTTTAGTTGAGCTCCAACGACGCCGTGAAAATCAGGTTCATAACAATGAGCATCTGTTTTACGCTGCACGAAGGGAAAAAAAAAAAAGCTACCGAAAGCAAAAACGCAAGAGGGCCACACGAAAATTCTTTTGTTTTCCTTTCCGTTCGATGGCCAAAGAGAGAAAGCTGCCAACTCGAAAACAAATAAAAAGAATGCGGGAAGTGTTGGATGCCGAAAGTAAAAGACACGGACGAAAATGAGCTGGGACGCCAAAAGCAATTTTGGCTGTACATTGTGTTTTGAAGCCTATAAAATGGCTTGAAATGGACGGAGAAAAACCGTCAGATGTTAGAGTAGAGTAGATTTTAGTGTCAAGGAGGAGTAGGAGCAGAGTAGAGTTGAGAGTGATTTTTAATTTTAATAAAGTTCGGGTGAAGTGAGGGAGTACAGTAACACACTCGTGGGCCTAATGGACTTACTGTTGTTGCCGGGCTTCCCTCCTTCATCTGTAGCATCTATTTTTATTTTATTTTAGTTTGAAATTTATGGTATGTTATTGCAATCTTTAAGCAGTCATTTTAATTTCGGTTCATTTAAATTACTGTCATTTAATTTTCTCGCGTTTAATTTTCACTATTTAAGTTACTGTCATTTAATTTCCTGTACTTTTAATTTCTGCAATTTAAATTACTGTCATTTATTTTCACGCATTTTAAATTCCTGTTATTTAAATTAATGTCATTTAATTTTCCTGCACCTTAAAATTTCTACAATTTAATTTCCAGCAATTTTAATTTACTGTCTTGCACTTTAATTTCTTACTTTTCATCGCTGCATTCAAAAATCCAACAAACATGAATCTGGTTCACAACCAGTAAATTTTCTTTTTCATTGCACTGCTCCATTCATTGTACATATCATCACTTTTATTTTTATTTTTCTCATTGTAAATATTTTCACCATTTTACCCAAGTTTAATTTTTAAGCACTTTCCCTAAGGAGATGATTTAGGAATTTATTCATAATTATTACGTGACACTCTCCTGCACTTGGGAATAGCCTTTTTTGGGCTGCTCATTTCCGAGCGAGTCAATTTTGTACATGTTTTTGGACATGTTTTGAAAATGTTGGCGGACATGTTTCGAACACAATCTGGACAACAAAACAGAAGAACATAATAAATATCACATTCCTCATAATCACATAAAAAGATAGTTTCAAAACATTCAGAATTACATAAAAAATAAATACTTCAAGGCACATGTTTCGAACACAATCTGGATTCTAGACAGCAAAACAGAAGACCATAATAAATATCACAAGTCTAAACTCCTATGAAGCTAAGGATAAAGTTATGATGACGCTCTTATTTCCCAGTCAGGGATCAGATACAAAATGATAATAGAGGGGAATGAGTCCAGTTCCAAACTGCCTGAACAGACTACCTCTCTGTGGATTGAGGAGACGGGTCTAGCCAGAGGCCACCTTGTCTCCCAGCGGTGGAGAGCGAGATCAGCCCTACGGTTACTAGAATAACCTACTTTGACCCCTAGTGCAGCAAAAAGCAGCCCGGTCTACTTATATCCAACTCCGCGACCACGGTGCTACTCGGAGGGGCATAGAGGCAGGTTAGCAAAATGCTTCACGGCCTCTCCCCCGAGGAGGCAACCAAGGCCTCTTTGGCACGACTTAACTCTTAGGGGGATTTCTATTCCCCCAAGCTGACGGTAGCGGACAATGGCCAATGAACACTGACAACACTTCTCTTCTTCTCTTTCAGTTGCATGCCAAAATAAAGCACAACAATGCAAAAAGGGAAGAACAATGGGACTAGGCGGGGTAAAAGTGCATCTAAGAGACGGACGACAAAAATAAGGAAATCGGCATAAAGAAAAAGTAGAGAAACGCCGGCATCACCAAATAAAGTCCCTAAAGGCCCCAAGAGGACAACTACCTAACAAGGGCAAATGAAGGCAATGCAAACAGGTAAGGAGTCAGCCAGCGGGGTAGTTAGGAATAGGTTAGGCACTGGTGGGGTGGACCATAAGCTACGTGTGATGGCCATCCCCCCGCCAAACACCAAACCCATAATTTACTACGACTAAACTCCTTAGGCCGGCCATAAAAAAGAAGAAGAAGAAGAAGGAAAAACATAGAAGGAAGCATCGGAGAAGAGCAAAGCGACAAAGGGGAAACATTGTAAAGACAAGTAGCCCGACATAACAAAATATGAAGCAATTTCATTAATGATCAAAAGTTGCACACAAGCTGCATGGCGACGGTGTAAGACCCTGCCTAATTGACCATTAGAATTAACCCTTAAATGCTATAGATTAAGTTTTTAATTTTGGGTTATTAGTAATATCAATGTTGATAGTGAGGTTAACCTTAACCTTAGCACTTAGTATCATTAAACAAAGGATTAGAGACGCAAGCCCATTAGTGAATTTAGTGAGGTTTTTAAGACCTTATAAAATTCATGGGCCTAGCCCAAGAAGCCTTGAACCAAGCCCTTAGGGATTCAAAACTTAGTAGCTAGCTTTGGCCCAAGCTTAAGGAAGGCTTAAGGCCTTTGGGCCAAATTTGGTGTAAAGTTAACCCATGATCCGATTAGGCCAAATCAAGCCCTTTCAAGCCCATCTTAGTGGATCTTGAGGTCTCTTTTCAACCCTCAAAATCTAAAGATGAGGCCCCCTCTCATTCAATCCCAAAAGCCCATAAGCTATCAACCCACACACTTGGCCCTTTTAAGCCCACAAGGCCCAGACCCATGTTTGAGTTTATTTCACTATTCAAGTTGAAAGCCCAATACACCATACCGTGAGTTTTCTTAAACACATATCATACCCTAAATTTTCAAATTAACTTTTGAAGGTTGCCTAAGACCATTAATCAACATACATGAGGTTAGTGATATTTAAGCCATGCTTTGAAGCTTAATTTCGTCTTAATCTTTTCTTAGCCTTTTAGTCTGAAATTTTCTAGATTTATTATTCCATTTCATCATACCTAGACCTTACTAATACCCTGGATAAACATACCCACATGTCATTAAGGAAAATGATATATTAAACCCCAAAACTTCATCAATCAGCTAATGTGTATCCCCTTTGAGTGCATGGACTGTTTTGCCTTTACACCAAATATTATTGTGCCATTTCTCAAGGATAATATGGTCCTTAGACACCTCATGAGACCCCTTCAAATTCAAAATAAGCTTTGGATAAAATTGGTTTCACAAACCAAACCAATTGACCAAATCGATTGCACCCTTAGTCTAAGTTGAGTGGGAATCGGTTGGGTTGAGATTTAACCAACCATCTGCCTTGGTTGAGCCACCACCCCATGCCACCTCAATCATCATCCAATCCCCAAGAGGCCCCATAACCATCATGAGAAATGTGACTCAAATTTTCCCACCCAAAACCATCCAAAACCGAAACTCAAATCTGCCAAATGAAAACCACTTGAATCCACCGGTTTGCATGGGTGGTTTGCTTGAATTTTTGTTATCTGAACCATGCCCCACGACCTGGACACCTCTACAGGACCATTGTAGCCACAATAAGGAGGAAATCACAGTGATTTTAGGCCACTATTCCCCTGCATAGGAAGCAAATCTAGAAAATTCAGCTCTTACACTGCCACCCACTTCACCCAATCACCTTGCATCAAGGCCAATGTCTCCACCCCCTTGGCCACCTATAAATACCTCCCTCACTTTCCCATTTCCTGATTCACACCTCATCTCCAAGCTTCCTCTTGAGTCTTGAGAGCACTTCTCCCCCTTAGAGAGCAATAGAGTGAAACCGAGTGAGTTTTGGTGAGTTCTTGAGTGTTCTTGAGCAATGTTGTTTTGAGAGCTTTGAAGGCCACAAAGTTTGTAAGTTTTCTTGATCTTGATCTTAGTTTGCAGGTTAAGCTTTATTTTCAAGTGTTGGTATGAGTTTTGGTTGATTTTTGAGAAGATTATTATGTTTAGTTCAAAATCAGGTCATTAAAGGATAGTTTGTATGTTTAAATGATTTTAAGTAGAAATTTAGCTATTTCATGTCTTAAGTATGATTTGACATGATTTATTATTGTGATTATGGAAGGTTTAATTCTTGATTAAAAGCATGTCATCATAGGCTTTAAATCTATCTTGTTTTGATCATCAAGCATGTATCGGTTTTGAATAAATTGGAGATTAAAGATTTCTTAGCCCTGATTAAGTGTTGGGATGAGCTCGATTATACAAGAATTAGCTTTCATCATGTCATTAAAGACTTTAGTGATTGTTTGTGATTAAAGAAAATCTCATATGCATGTATTCATAGGGATCAATAGTTGAAAACACATTTAGACATCAACTAGAGTGCATGCGATGAATTGAGGTTTTTTGAATAAGTTTCACTTTGATTTTAAAAATAAAAGGGTATAGATGGTTTTAGAATGCCAGAAATATGAAGTCCATGAAGTTTGGTTAAATTTGGAGTTCGTTTGCAATTATTGAAAAATTAGGGCCTTAGCGGCAATTTTTAAAAGATTAGGAGTATTTTTGTAAATACTCATTTTTGAAGCATTTTTTTATGAACCTCATCCATAGTAGGATTAATCCTAACATAGTATGCACTTGATTTTAGCAGCTACGACATTTTTCAAATTACTCAGAAAGTTTATAAGTTGGTCTCTAACTTACACCTTGATAGATTATTTATAAATTATTGATAAATGTTTCATTCATATTTCATTTATTATTTTGAGTATAAAATATCATGTTATATGATACATTGAGCGCATACTTACATGACGTGATATTTTTCACCACTTTTGCATATTGCATCTATAAATGTCATTTTTTGCATGAAAGCTTGCCACATATGCACATGTCATGAAAATATTTTTTAAGCATAGAATGAAAATAATTTTTGTCTAGACCCCAAAGGCTAGGATGAAGAATTATCCTAGTGGAACTCTTTTATCCACTTTGGAGTGTTTAAGAATGGAATGGTAACCCCTGAGTTGACAAAGAATAGTCTACGGGTTTCGAATGAGTTATTTTTAAAGAACGCCGGAGTGGAGTAAATATGTTATGACACATAATGCTGGTGGGTGTACATGTTATGATGTTATGTTATATTTACCAATGCATTGAAAACGGCAGGTACTACAGTCACCAACAGGTACTTACAGTGTATATGGGGAACTGTGATGTTACCATACGTTATGATGTTATATGAATTGTTAATAATTTTTATGATGAAGTTATGTTTTCAAAAATGGAAGTAAAAATGTTCATTGAATGAAAGCATGTGTCTCCATTTCTTTGAAAATGTTAAGGAATTTGAATGAGAGACATGCATACTAATTTTTCTGCATTTCAGGCATTGTTATCATTCTTCATGCTTAATCTATCTTTGTGCACGTTGGTTGTTTAACTTACTAAGATTTCGAATAAATCTCACCCCTTATGGGACCACTATCATTCCACTCGGAATGGTAAAAGTTGTGTCAGGTCCCGAGGAGGATGAGCTAGATGGAGCGCTGGATTCAACTAATTGAGGAGGAGTCGGACCTTGAGAGGAGATTGGATTTAATCCTAATGTTTATAGGCCAAGTCCTTCATGCTTTATAACGCATCAAGTGGATGATTTGACTTTGACCCATAGTTGTACTAAGATTATGTTACATTTGGTACTTTGAACATGATGATCACTAATGAATTGAGATATTTTTAGTTATTTTGGGATAATTTATACTTTCACCTTTATTTCCGCTATGATTATTTCATACTGCTAGTTGCATATTAGGATGCATTGCATAATAACTGTTATGTACGGGGGTATGTAACCTTGTGTTGCATGTTCTGACGCTCTAAATCTCCATTTCATCCCAAGCGGAGGTTGGGCGTGTCACAGGTGGTGCACATGTATTTGCATTTACGAAAAGGAAAAGAAAGAGAGGAGCAAAATGAAATAATAGTAGCGACATCAAGAAGCAAGGGTGTAGCGACGTCATGATCCATGCTCAGAGACCTCGGCACTGAGAGCGTCAACCTCAGGAACGTCGGGATTAGGATTGCCGGGCTGGGGAGCAGCAAGCTCAGACATGGCCGGGAAGGCTGGACCCGTAAAAGCATCGTTGATCTCTCTCATTCTCAACTTGCGGCTAAATGCGAAAACTTCTTTGTCAATGACAACCTGGGTAAGGTCAAGGTCCCACAAATACTTCTTGTGAGTTAGCGAACATAGCTATGGTCTCTCTAGGATGTAGCCCGACATCGCCAACCTTAGGAGTGTCTACCCCATTGGAAGATGTGGGTTAGGTGGATTTCTCAGAGGCCATTGACAAAGGAGTAGAATGCAACGGGAAAAAGAGAAAAGAGTATAAGTGAAAAGAGAGGGAGTCAGGAGAATAATGATGACAAAGGGATTACAGTGCGGTGAAAGAGGATAAAACTATAATCCCAATCCCATTTATATAGGAGGAAGGTAGTGGTTAATCTCTCACGTCTCGTGGAAGAAGGAAGAGGTATTAGACGCTTTGAATCCAATAAAATACGCACCATGAAGTGACGTGAAGGTGAAGAGCCGCCTGACGCCCTCGATACAGATACAACTGAAAAGACGCCATCAAATTTATCGAGAAACGTGCCAACAAAAATGGGAAGGGAAACAGTATCTGGAAAACCAAGTGACGAGGAACCACCTCAAGCTTCGGAGTCGTGCACATGTTTGTAGAGGGACCCCACCCTCGACGTTAAGGTAGGTTTAAGATTAAAAATAATTCTCACCATACGAGTTCGATGAGAATTAGCTGGATAATTGTAAGAGGCTTTTTCCCCTCTATTTTAGAGGGCCAGAGAAGGATAACAAAGGGAACAAGAAGCGAAGGCCTAGCCTAGAATAGATAAACTATTCGACCCAGACCACGGGTAGGCCTCCCCTTGACAGAATCTCCTTGAGGGAGGGTACTGCTAGAGGATGGGACTTGCTGGCTTGGAGACCCCTCGAACAGTGTCTAGCCCTTGAGTACCTGTCTGGTTAAACGGACAGGAAGTAAGGAGAACCCTTGATCCTCTGACATGGAGACATCGATGGACCACCAAGGATGCCAGCAATGTAAGACAAATCGGGAGACTATGCCACATTAATGCACCACTACCCGAGCAACACGCCACATCATTGACGTCGTCGCAGAGGTATGCCTCATTAAAAGACTCTAACAGAAGGAATAGTAAAAGGACATGAACTCCATGGGCGCAAACACGATTTGTCCCCCCCAGACCACAGGTATAAATAGCAGGTTTCAATTACAAGAAATGCTCTCTGATCCCTAGACTTTCTCAGTTATTTACAAACTTCCAAGAGACTTTACTGACTTTTTGGCATTAGAGACTCCCAAGCCCTAAGGCCACTCTCTCCTAGTTGTCTTTTTCTCTATTTTTGTAGGCTAGTTCTGAAGACTTGAGTTGCTGGAACCTGACCCAAAGATGTATGAAACACAACATTAACAATTTGCATGCCAATTATAACTAGGGTTAATTATACATTACCCTCTCGAATTTTCACTTAATTCACAACGTGCCTCCAAAACTAATGATTGCATCAAAATGGACCATCGAACTTTCAAAACTTTTCAATCCCCCATTCTGTCTACTAGTAGTGTCAAATCTAATGGAAATTCACTGTAAAAATATAATTTTCGTCTAATTTATTATCATCGATCATATAAAATATAAAATAATATATTCTATCAATTAATAATAAATCATTAATTATCAACTATATATAAAATTATTTTATACCTAAGTTGCAAGCAAGTATGAATAATTTATGTACACAATGAAATTATTTGATATTCATTAACCATATATAAATTAATAAAAAATAATATTTAATGATTTATGATTTATTATTAATTGATAATATATATTATTTTATATTTTATATAGTCAATGATAAAAATTACATCTTTACAGCGAATGTTATGCACATGAGCAATACGTGCACTGAATTTTCATTAGATTTCACATTGATGGTAGACAGAAGGGGGGATTGGAAAGTTTTAAAAGTTTAAGGGTCCACTTTGATGCAATTATTAGTTTCGGAGGCACATTATGAATTGAGTGAAAGTTCGAGAGGGCAATGTGTAGTTAACCCTTATAACTATTGTAATATATAGTAGTTTCAAATAAATGAAAATAAAAAATTGAAAAACCTTGTATAATTTCACTAGATTCAGTGACAAACGAGGAAGGTGAAGTGCCACATCCGTCATCATCTGAGTCTACAGCCGCCAGTGCAAGAGGTACTAATGAGGATTGGTTAACTTCCCTTAATAGAATTATTTTAAGACCATGGTACCTATTTCGAGGATGAAATCTTTTTCTAAGGGGGGAGGATGTGCGACCAAGATTTTTGCTAGGCTTTTTGTGTAGTTTTATATATATTATTAAATGAGCCAAGAAAGGTGGAGTAACCCAAATAGAATTAGTTTGGACTAGAGAAGGGTCCAAGCCCATGAGTGTTTCGGCTTTTATAGGAAATTAGGGTTTTTGAAGCCCAATAGATCTAGGGCTCACACCCAACTCAAGTTCTTGAATCCCACATGTCATCCATTGGAGCTTATAGCTAAGACTTGATGAATATGGACTGAATTGAGGCAAGAGAGGTGAGAGAGTCTAGGGTTTGGCCTTTGCACGCCTACCAAAGAGGATCACCCACCTTCTTCCCATGTGTCACGCATGCAAGAAGGCTTGCTTGTAAGGAAAAGCTTTTTGACACTTGTTGCTATGAGGGAGAGATTCTAGAAGGAGAATGATGAGGCTATGGAAAAGTGGAGCCTAAGGAAGGCCAAGAGGCCTTGCAAGAAAGCCATAGAAGAAAGGGAAGAAAATATTCTTGCTTTTTGCCATGTATCATGCATGCAAAAAGGTAAGAGAGGTTGTTTATCTTGGGAAGGGGTGAAATCTACATGGAAAGGGAGAGCCACATGCCTATGGAGTTTCTAGAAGGATTTTGTGAAAGACTTCCTTGAGGTGGACGGCTAAGGCAAGGAAATTTGTGCATTTGCCACCCATAATGACCAATCATGCTTTGTCCAAGAGAATGAAAGAAGAAAATGGAAAATCTCCTTGGGAAGAGATGGAGATTTCGGCCACATGCACAACCCACACTTCTCACACGCCACTTGGCACATAACATGTAAGAGATTGAGGAAGATTTTTAGCTTGATAAAAGACCATTTAGCCACAAGGTTCATTGAACCAAGACATGAGGTAAAGAGGCAAAGTTAGAATGAGGTTTAGGTTTTTGTGGAAGGAGGCGCCACTTGTCCAAAAGGTCTTATTATGTTTCCAACACAATCAAATGATGAAGAAGAAGGAAGAGGCCTTAGGGTGGGATGCCACTTGTCATGTATGCAATGAGCTTGGCTTGTGCAAGAAGCTTTTTGTGTCTATAAAAGAGAGGGTGCCGAAAACACAATTTTTTTTAGTTACTTGGAGGATTCTTTTGAGAAGCATTCGGCCGCCAACTTTCTCTTAACTTTCCATCATTTTCTCACCATCCAAACACTCCTCACATTGCTCTTTTTCTCACCCAAACACCATTTTGAGGGCGAGCAAGGTAAGAAGCATACACACTCTTTTCTTTACACTACACACATGGCTAAGTTCACCATGAACACTTGCTCACATGCACACACCTACGACCAAGATGATTATAGTGTTGGCTTTTGTGGAATTTCTCACATGAGCACACGACTAGATTAGGGTCTCGTTTTCTTCTAAAAGAATTGCATAAAAATATATCTGCAAGTGCACAAAATCGTAACAAGTAGTAAAGTATTTTAAAGAAAACGATTATTGAACCCAAATGGAATAATTATGCTATTGAGTATTGAAATTGACTAAATTAATTACTATTTAGAAAAAATAAAATTTGAAGAATGATTTAACTAGATTAAACTGAAGGAAAGAACATTAAAATTAAGATTTTAAAAATAATAAGAATAGATCTAGAGCATTTGACTTCATCTAGCAAATCTCACATAATTTTTTCCTTGTTATAGAATCTCAATTATCCCAAGTTGATGATAAAAATCTCTTAATTATTCAATATTTTCTCTCGATACCAAAAATATCTCAAACTAATAACTCCATATCTATATGTAAATTTAAATAATTGGAGACTCATTATGTTCTTTAGATTTTTATTGAAAATCACACTAGTCGCGGTAAAACATCTCTACTTTCACTCAACTAATGGTGTTTAATCTTAGAGCTTTAATCACAAATTACCTCTTGGTCTCATTGCAATCCAAAAGATTGAACAATAATTAGCTAGAAAATTGTAAGCATTTAGAACAAGGAATAAATACTTAATCATGGAAATATTGAAAATAAAATAACTTGGAATATAAACTGTATATTCAATGCTAGGCTATATCAAAGCTCTAAAAAATAAAATTAGTTCATAATACAATTGAAAATAAAAGGAATAAAACTGGTATTCTTCGTTGAAGTCGGTTGATGAAGAATGCGGCTCTCGCCTTTGCCCTCCAGTTCTGCCTTTTCGAAAGAACACTTCAAGAATAAATTATGGAACTCTAAATGATAGGAACCAAAATGGACCTAGTCTTAAAGATCATTTGCAAGTTCCAGATGGACCAATTACAAGGTCAAGATCCTAGAAGATGAAGGAGACAATGCAAGGATTGGTGCAATTCACTTGGGATGAGTCTTGCAAGAGCCAAATATTCAAAATAGGCTTGATAGAAGGAGATCTAATGATCATCCATGAGATACAAGGTATGGAAGAGTGCAACATAAATTAAGGCCTACTATTATGTTTATGTAATTGAAGGCCTTGGACTTGTTTATTTAAGAAAAGGGGGCTTATTATATTAGTTATAAGAATTAGTCTAGAATAATTGGGCTTGAGGATACTTGACCCACATATGTCTTATTTTTTATGAAATAGGGTTTTTGAAAAGACCTTGTGTTTTGGCCAAGGGCTTATTTGGAAAGTTACTTTTTAGGAACTAGGGTTTAATGAGGTACTATAGCGAGTTACTGTAGTTGCGGTACTGTAGCTGCATCACTATTCATCCAGGGGTAGTTTTGGAAGAAAGGACTTTATTTTGGTTAGGGTTTTAATTAGATTTAGGTTTAAATACTCTTTGTAGCCTCATTTTTAGAAGTTTATGAAATTTGATGAATTTATTCATTGTGAGTTGAGTTTTAATCCTCTTGTTCTTAATTGAACTTTTGAACTTATCGAAGGTAAATCACAAACTTTATGGCATTCCTCCTTGTAATTGGGTTCTTGAGACAGGTTCTTCAATGACTCTAGATTTTAATATAATCTAGGTTTTTGAAATGAGTTCTCATCGGGTCTAGATTCTCCATCCATTGACTTGATTTTAACTTTCTTAGGTAAGTTTTCAAATTGATTGTGGGTTCAAGGGGTTCCATTCCCGCGGGTTCATCTTCTTGGCTCTTGACCTTGTAATTGGCCCATCTGAAACTTGCAAATGATCTTTAAGACTAGATCCGTCTTGGTTACCATCATTCCCCCTCTACTCAAAAAGATTCGACCTCGAATCTCCACCTGCATCAAAGAGAAAAATGTTAGTAACATTGAAAATAGCAGAAACATGATACTTACCTGGAAGATCCACTTTATATGCATTTTCATTAATTTTCTCAAGAATTTGAAAAGGTTCATCCAAGCTACTCCTATCATCAACAAGCAAAAGCGTTAAAGCTAAATGAGTAAGTGGATTAAAACCATAAATAATTTCAAATAGAGAATAAGAAATAGTGGTATGCAAGGTTTTATTATATGCAACTCAAATAAGGGCAAATGATACTCCCACAAACGTCCAGATAATAATTCAATGAATGGCAAATGATACTCTCACAAACGTTCATGAAACACACCTAAAGCTTTCCTTACTCCAAAATGAGCACTCCAATTATATGCAAACTCAATGAATCACAAGCAATACTCCCACAAACGTTCATGCAACACGTTAATGAATGACAAATGATACTTCTACAAACGTTCATGCAACAAGTCAATGAATGGCAAATGATACTCCCATAAACGTTCATGCAGCACGTCTAAAATCTTCTTTACTCCAAAATGATCACTCCAATTATACGCAAACTCAATGAAAGGCAAATGATACTCCTGCAAACGTTCATGTAACACGTCTAAAATCTTCTTTACACCAAAATGACCCATCAAACCAAATCCATGTACAAGCAACTCACGCATAAGACTAGTAGGCTCTAAAAGTCTATTCTCTTTAAACAAATACCAATTAGTCTATAGAACTGACAAAACGATGCTTTCCCATATACTTCATACACACCCATATACTCCATACACACTAGCCAAACCATCATCATTTTTTTTTTAATTAAAAGAGCAGGAAGTCACATGTCCAATAGTGACCCCTCCCAAAGTTTATTAATAAAGCTCTCACTTATGGCGGAGGAATACCGTGGTTACAAGAAAGGACCATGGAAAAACAAGCCCATAATCAAGAAAAAATCTAGAACAAAAATAATAGACCACTATTTAAACAAAACCCACCACAACCCAAAACCAAGGCTTACAAATAACCCCAACTTTTACAATCTAACATCTCAAAGATGGAAAACCCAAAGAATCCAAACAGATCAGGCCTCTAAGAACCCGAGGCAAATTATAACTACTCGAAAAATCCCACTCATAACCTAAGGCCCCTGCCTTTGCTAACCAATCCGCCACCCTATTACCTTCACGAAAAACATGCTGAAACCGACATTGAACCGTGCAAGCTAACTCAACAATTTCCTCCCAAAAATCCTCAAGGTACCATACTCCACATCTCCCTCTACTCCACCAAGAAATAACTACCATAGAATCCATTTCAACTATCACATTTGAGAGATTCAACATTTTGCATCTTCTCAACCCATAAAAGAGAGCCATAAGCTCCGCCTTATTATTAGAACCAAACCCAATATAAGAAGCATAAGCCTGAACCATCCCACCAGAAGCATCCCGAATAACCCCACCAATACCACAAGAGCCCGGATTACCAATACTACTACCATCCGTATTCAATTTAAACCACCCCAGCGGCGGTTTATCCCACCTCACCACTTTACAACTTGGAACCATCGGAACTATCCGCAAAGCTTCCAGAATCATACCATCTCGACGAGACAGATTTTTATTTTGCTTAGCCGCCTGTGAGATGGACCCTAACCACACACATATAGAATGAACAACAGAATTATGCGATTCCAATATACCTTCCATTCGAGCAAGACACCTCCTTCTCCATAGGCGCCAAGTAATAATAATGGGAATACTGCCAACAATAAAGCCCACCTGTGAGGAAGAGCTAGCCCGCCTAAACCAAATCTCAACATTCTGTTTTCAAGTTCTACCAAGAGATATGCCAATAAGATTTCCAAAAAAAGACCACACTCTGTATGGAAATTCTCCCTCAAAAAGCACATGATTAATATCTTCAATATGACCATGATTACAACAATTACATTTAGATACAAGAGGAATACCAATACGGCGTAATCTGTCATCCACACTCAAGGCCATAAACCATGTCCTCCAAAAATGGATAGACATTTTTAAAGGAAGATTCTTATGCCAAATCCATGCATGCCAAACCATAGAATTACCTCTAATACGAATACAATTCCATGCAGATTTTGTAGAGAAAATACCTATATCCGTAGGAGTCCAAACTAGAACATCCTTTCCATTCTTCAGTCAAGCTAAATCAGTTATTATCTCATCCACCTTATCTTGCCCTACTAACTCCTCCAATAACTCCACATCCCAACTATTCGACAACCTACAATCTTTAACTTTCAAAAGAGGAGAACCCATAACATTCATTTCATTAATCAATGGACCATTATCCCTCCATTTGTCATACCAGAAAAAAAGATCACCCTCTCTAATTTTCCATTTTGAATTATTTAACAACAACGGAATACAATTAGCAACCATTCTCCAAAATCGAGATCCTTTATTATTTTCTATAAGATACCACGGCCGGGTTCCAACATATTTGGTTTTGAAAAAATTTGCCCATAAACAATTACCTTGAAGAAGGTTCCAAGCGAAGCGCATATGCAAGGCTTTCTGAACATCCTCAAGGCTTCGTAACCCAATTCCTCCTTCTTCCACCAGCTTACACATCTTATTCCAAGCCAACCATTTCTTTTTGTTCCGTCCATCAGCTTCTCCCCAAAAGGAAGAACTCATCAATCTATGAATCTTGGCAATAGTAACTTGAGGTACCTGTAAAATAGCAAGTAGATGGATATTCATACTAGATAGAACATGCCTCAAAAGAACAAGTTTTCCTCCAGAAGAAAGAAGCCTCATCTTCCATCCACTAATCTTTTGCCTCACTTTATTCACCATTTCTTCTAAATGAGCCTGTTTCAAACGCCCTCGAATTATTGGCACACCTAGATATTTGAAAGGGAAAGTTCCTTCCATAAAGCCCGTCTGCCTTAAAATCCATTGCTTATGCCGATTTGGAATTTTATTAGAACAATACAAAGCAGATTTCTAAACATTAATAGTTTGTCCTGACCACCTCTCATATTGAATCAAAATTTTTTGAAGAACCTGCACCGATCTTTGACTTCCATTAGAAAAAACCATAACATCATCAGCATACATCAAATGAGAGATAATAGGCGTACCTTGGGCCTGAGAGAATAGGCCAAACTGATTCTCTTGCACACTCCTATGAATCAAACGGGAAAGAACCTCTTGTTGGATGATAAACAAATAAGGAGATAGAGGATCACCTTGACGGAGCCCACGACCACCCGAAAAAAAACCCTTAACTGTTCCATTCATCATGGCTGAATACCAAGGGCTAGAGATACACGAATAAATCAACTCACAAAATTGAGAAGAGAAACCAAACCTTCTCAAAACCATTATCAAGAATCCCCAATCCACCCGATCATAAGCTTTTGCCATATCCACTTTTAACAAGATATTCCCCCCATGTATTCTTTTATTAATAGACTGCACCAACTCCTGAGTGAGGCTAATGTTCTCGAAAATACTCCTTCCAGGAATAAAGGCTCCTTGCTCCAAAGAAATCAAGCGAGGTAAAATACTAGTTAAACGAGAAACAATAATCTTGGAGCAAATTTTATAAAATACAGAACAAAGACTAATAGGGCGGAACTTATCAAAACCTGTGGGTGACTCCATCTTTGGTATAAGAACCAAATATGAGGCCGTAAAAAATCTTGGAAGATCCTTGATCATAAAGAATTCCACTACTGCCTTCCAAATATCAACCTTAACCACTTCCCAACAATTTTTATAAAAACCCGCTCCAAACCCATCAGGACCCGGAGTGCTTTGATTTGGGATGGATGATACAATTCCTTATCATATTCAAGTCTCAGTAACTTTGCATCTAAAATTATGACAAGGACATACTTTCTTGCTAAAACATCAACTACAAAATTTTCCTTACCTTTTGTGTACTGGATTACATGTGGAAAGATCTCAATGAATTGCACCCACTTGGCATGCATTCTATTCAACTTACCTTGTCTCTTCAAGTGCATCAAAGACTCATGTTGTTTAAAGAAAGGTCGGCTAGGAATTGTCGCACCCGGTACAAAATCAATGTAGTGCTTTATCTCCCTAATGGGTGGCAATCCACTAAACACACCGCTAGGAAACACGACCTCATATTCCTGCAACAAGAGACAACAACACTAGGTAAAGATATGTCAAGTTCGTTAGTATTAAGACTCACCTTTGCATAAAAAATCACTTTTCTCTTTGTTTTTCTCACACTTCTTCACTCTCTCATGTCTTTCCACTCTCTTTTTCTTTTTCACTCTCTTTTTTCCTTTCACTCTCTTTTTTCTTTTCACTCTTTTTTTTTTCTATCACTCTCTTTTTCTTCATCTTTTTTTGAACTATCGACCTCACAATTGTTTTTCAACTGATTTTTTTCTTTTCCATGAGGTCTCATCTTCATCCTCATCTTTTTTTTCTCTCTCTCTCCTTTTTGACCGCACTATTTTCTTTTTTCTCAATCTCTCACCGTCACTTTTGCTTTTTAGCTCAATCTCACTTTCACTCTTGCTTTTTGGCTCAATTTCTTTTTCACTTTTTCTTTTTTGATCACTCTCACTTTCACTCTTTCTTTTTTGATCACTTTCATTTTCACTTTTTCTTTTTTGATCACTCTCACTCTCACTCATTTTGATCACTCTCATTTTCACACTTTTTTCATTCATCAATCTCACTTTTGAGTTTCAATTTGTCCCCATGAACTTATGTTGGAGTTAAAAGAGCAAGTTTGATTGTTTTTCCATCATTTTCAAAACTGTACATGTTCCTTAACCCATAATGGATCACTTTCCTATTATACTGCCACGGTTTTCCCAACAAAATATGACCAGCATGCATAGACACTACATCACAAAGGACGATATCCTGGTATTTTGCAATTGAAAAAGAAACTAGCACTTGCTCGTTTACCCTAACCTCCCCACAATCACTCAACCACTGAAACTTGTATGGTCTAGGGTGTTTCAAGGTAGGTAAATTCAATTTCTCAACTAAAGTAATGATAGCCAAATTAATACAACTCCTCAAATCAATGATCATACTACATACCTTGTTGTTGATATGGCATCTAGTATGAAAGATGTTCTCACTCTGCTTCTTTGTATCATCCATCTTAATTTGTTTATTGAGAGCACGCCCGGCAACAAGAGACTTACCATACTCTTCATTCTTACACTTATGCTCAATACTAGGCTCACGCCTTCTCCTATCTCTCTTGCCTTGTAGATTTCTAATTACCACTCTTTGATAATCCATCCTATCCCTCACTTCACCCAACACCAAGTTCAACTACTCAAGTTGTTGTTGCATGGCTTGCAACACAAAGGATGAGTTATCTGCCATCCCCTTTGGTGATGAGTCACTCCTATGAGATATCGTAATGTGCTGCACAAAAAGAATGTTAGTGGAAAACCTAACACACTCCCTTACATGTTTAGACTCAAATAATAGCACTCCACTCGTGTTTCACTCTTAATTGATTTTTTTCCTGATAATAGTCTCACACTCTCTTGCCTTTTACCTCAATAGTTTTTCCGCTCAAGTTTTTTAAGAACTAGTTGAACTAAATCAAGACAATACAATCTTGTATTATTCCAACCAGCAATAGATTTAAGAAACAAGGAAGGAATAAAATGACATGAGACTCAATGAATTTATATGAGGGAAAGAGTAATTATAAAACGAGATACCAACTAGAAAGATGTATTCAGCTCCTTTAATGATAAAGCTCAATCAACAAATGTCTTTCTTTCTCTTTGTTGTAACTATGTAGTAACTTTTGAATATGCTACCTTTTCTTTTCTTCTTCCTCTTTTTTTTTTTTGACTTTTCTTTTCTATTCCTTTCTTTTTTTTTTCTTTTTCTTTTTTCCTTTCTTTTCTTTTCTCTTCTTTTCTCTAATTCAATCACAAATAAAAATATTCAATTGTGAAAATCAAACAATTGAATTCAAGCACACAAGAATTGACGATGAAGTAGAAGAAAAATAATAGAACGACACTCCAAGCAATTGACAAACTTGGAGATGCAAGAAACCCTAAAATTTTGAAACCCTAGGTGATGCAAATTTCAGCCAAACCAAAAACTCTAAGAATTTCAACAACCTACTTTTTGTTCCCCTTTTTTTTCTTTTTTTTTTTTGGCAACCCTAGAACAAGGAAGCCCTAGAATTAAATTTAAAGATGCAAGAATTAAAAGATAAAATCAGACCTGATTGGAAACCTTGCTCTGAATACCAAATGATATGAACCCGCGGGAATGAAGTCCCTTGAACTCACAATCAATTCGAAAACTCACCCAAAAAGCCAAAATCAAGTCAGTGGATAGAGAATCTAGACCCAATGAGAACTCTTTCCAAGAACCTAGGTTATATTAAAATCTAGACCTGTTGAAGAAGGAACGCCACAAAGGTTGTGCTTTACCTTTGATAAGTTCAAAAGTTCAATCACTGGATCTCCTTCTCTCAAGCTCATCTTGAATATTTGGCTCTAGCTAGACTCGTCCCAAGTGGATCGCACCAATCCTTGCATTGCCTCCTTCATCTTCTTGGCTCTTGACCTTACTAGACTCGTCCGAAATAATATGAACCTGTAGGAATGGAATCCCTTGAACCCACAATCAATTTGAAAACTCACCCAAGAAAGCTAAAATCAAGTCAATGGATGGAAAATCTAGACCCGATGATAACTCATTTCAAGAACCTAGATTATATTAAAATCTAGAACCTTTGAAGAACCTGTCTCAAGAATCCAGATTACAAGGAGGAACGCCACAAAGGTTGTGATTTACCTTTGATAAGTTCAAAAGTTCAATCAAGAACAAGATGAGTAAAACTCAACTCACAATGAATAAATTGATCAAATTTCATAAACATATACCAAATGATACGAACTCGTAGGAATGAAATCCCTTGAACCCACAATCAATTTGAAAACTCCCTAAGAAAGCCAAAATCAAGTCAATGGATGGAGAACTCAGGCCCGTTGAGAAATTGTTTCAAGAACCTAGATTATATTAAAATCTAGACCCGTTGAAGAACTCGTCTCAAGAACCCAGATTACAAGGAGGAACGTTACAAAGGTTGTGATTTACCTTTCATAAATTCAAAAGTTCAATCAAGAACAAGAGGAGTAAAACTCAATTTGCAATAAATAAATTCATTAAATTTCATAAACTGATTCAAATGAGGCTACAAAGAGTATTTACAGCAAAACCTAATCAAAACCCTAGCCAAAATAAATTTCATCTTCCAAAAATGCCCTTGAGTGAATAGTTTCGCATCTACAATTTGGCTACAATACTCGTTATAGTAAAACCCTAACCCTAGTTCAATAAAATGTCCCATGTGTGAATAGTGCCGCATCTACAGTGCGGCTACGGTACTCTCTACAGTAAAACCCTAACCCTAGTTCAATAAAATAATAACTTTCCCAACATGCCCTTACATAGGCCCCCTTTAAGTCCTTCCCATAATAAACACAATTATTCTAAATTAATAAAATAAGTCCTTTAAATGAATTAAACAAGTTGAAAGCCTTCAAGTGCCCAAAGCCCCAAAGCCTTTAAGTCATGTTGTTGCCCTCTTCGATAACTTATCAAATGAATCAAAACTGGATCTTCATCCTTCAAGCTCATCTTGAATGTTGGGCTCTTGCTAAACTCATCCCATGTGGATTGCATCAATTCTTACATTGCCTCCTTGATCTTCTTGGCTCTTGACCATGTAATTGGCCCATCTGGAACTTGCAAAGGATTTTTAAGACTAGGTCCATGTTGGTGCCCATCATTCCCACTCTCCTCAAAAGGATTCAACCTCGAATCTCCACCTGTCTCAAAGGGAAAAAGGTTAGTAACATTGAAAGTAATAGAAATATGATACTTACCTACAAGATCCACTTGATGTCATAAACGGGGGCAGGTAACCATGTGTTGCATGTCCCGACGCCTCAGATGTCCGTCCGATCCCAAGCGAAATCTGTGGGCGTCACACTTGATATGCATTATCATTAATTTGTTCAAGAATTTGGAATAGTCCATCCAAGATACTCCTGTCATCAACTAGTAAAGACATTAAATCTAAAGGAGTAAATTGATTAAGTCTATAAACAATTTCAAAAGGTGAAAATTGAGTAGTAGCATGAACACTCCAATTATATGTAAACTAAATGAATGGCAAACAATACTCCCACAAATATTCATGAAACATATCTAAAGTCTTTTTTATACCAAAATAACCACTCCAATTATATGCAAACTCAATGATACTCCTGCAAATATTCATGCAACAAGTCAATGTATGGCAAATGATACTCCCACAAACGTTCATGAAACACACCTAAAGCATTCCTAACACAAAAATGACCACACCAATTATATACAAACTCAATGAATGGCAATCAATACTTCCACAAACGTTCATGTAACACGTTAATGAATGACAAATTATACTTCCACAAACATTCATGCAACACGTCAATGAATGGCAAATGATACTCCCACAAACGTTCATGTAGCACATCTAAAATCTTCTTTACACCAAAATGATTCAACAAACCAAATCCATCCACAAGCAACTCATGCATAACACTAGTAGGCTCACAAAGTCTATTCTCTTTAAACAAATACCAATCTAGTCTATAGAACTAACCAAATGATGCTTTCTCACGTACTCCATACACACTAGCCAAGCCATCATCATTAACATACAATTTCTTATCATATTCAAGTCTCAATAACTTTGTATCTAAAATGATGACAAGGACATACCGTCTTGCTAAAGCATCAACCACAAAATTTTCCTTATCTTGTGTATACTTGATTACATGAGGAAATGTCTCAATGAATTGTACCCACTTGGCATGCATTCTATTCAACTTACCTTGTCCTTCAAGTGCGTCAATGACTCATTTTCTTCAAAGAATGGTTGGGTAGGGATTGTCACACTTGGCCCAAAATTTATGTAATGCTCTATCTCTCTAACAGGAGACAATCCACTAAACATATCGTTAGGAATCTTGACCCCATATCCCTGCATCAAAGAAACAACAACACTAGGCAAAGAGTTGTTAAATTTGTTAGTATAAAAGCTTGCCTTAGCATAAAAACTCACTTTTGTTTTTCTATTTCTCTCTGGAATCTCTATTTCTTTTTCCTCCCATAGCTCAACTCTTTTTTCTTGATTCTCAGCCACCTCTCTATTTTTTTTTTCACTCTCTATTTTTCTTGATGTTTTGGTCTCATTCTCTTTTTTCTCTCATTCTCTTTTCATTTTCACTCTCTTTTTTTCTTTCACTCTATTCTTTTTTGAACTCTCGGAATCACAATTATTTTTTAACTCGTTCTCTCTTTTTCTTGTGGTTTCACCCTTACCCTCATCTTTTTTCTCTTATTTTTTCTCTCTCCTTTTTCGGCCTCACTATTTTTTTTTTTCTCAATCTCACCTTCACTCTTTAGCTCAATCTCACTTTCATTCTTGCTTTTTAGCTCATTCTCTTTTTTACTTTTTCTTTTTTGATCACTCTCTCTTTCACTCTTTCTTTTTTTATCAATCTCATTTTCACTCTTTCTTTTTTGAGCAACCTCACTTTACAATTTCAATTGGTCCCCATGGACTTGTGTTGGAGTTAAAAGAGCAAGTTTGATTGTTTTTTCATCCTTTTCAAAACTGTACATATTCCTTAACCCATCATAGATCACCTTCCTATCATACTGTCACGGTTTCCCCAACAAAATATGGTAACATGCATAGGCACTACATCACAAAGGACCATGTCTAGGTATTTCCTAATTGAAAACGAAACTAGCACTTGCTTATTTACTTTAACCTCCCCACAATCGCTCAACCACTATAACTTGTATGGTCTAGGGTGTTTCAAGGTAGGTAAATTCAATTTCTCCACTAAAGTAGTACTTGCCAAATTAATAAAACTCCTCAAATCAATGATAATACTACATACCTTGTTGTTGATGTGCATCTAGTATGAAAAATATGCTCGCTCTGCTGCTCTGTATCATCTATCTTAATTTGTGTATTGAGTGCACGCCTGGCAACAAGAGAATCACCATACTCTTCATTCTCATACCCATTTGCAACACTAGACTCACGTCGCCTCCTATCTCTCCTGCCTTGTAGATTTCTAATTACCACTTCTTGATGATTCATCATATCTCTCACTTCACCCAACACCAAATTCAACCGCTCAAAATATTGTTGCATGGCTTGCAACACAAAGGATGAGTTATTTGCCATCCTTTTTGGTGATGAGTCACTCCTATGAGACATCATAATGTGCTGCACAAAGAGTATGTTAGTGGAAAACCTCACACTCCCTTATGTGTTTACACTAGAATAATGGCACTCCACTCGTGTTTTACTCTTAATTGGTTTTTTCCCGATAATAGTTTCACACTCTCTTGCATTTTACCTCAATAGTTTTCCTATCAAGTTCTTTAAGAATTAGTTCAACTAAATCAGGAAAATACAACCTTGTATTATTCCAACCAGCAATAGGTTCAAGAAACAAGAACAAGAAAGAAGGAAAGAATAAATTGACATGAGACTCAAAGAATTTATAGGAGAGAAAGAGCAATTATAAACCAAGGTACCAACTAGAAATATATATTCAGCCCCTTTGATGATAAAACTCAATCAATAAATCTATTTCTTTCTCTTTGTAGCAACCTTTGAATATGCTACATTTTCTTTTCTTTATTTTTTTGAATTTTCTTTTCTATTTTTTTCCTTTCTTTTCTTTTCTTTTCCTTTCCTCTCTTTTCTTTTCTCTTATTTTCTCTAATTCAATCACAAAAAACAATACTCAATTGTGAAAATCAAGCAATTGAATTCAAGCACACAAGAATGGACAATGAAGTAGAAGAGAAACAATGGCACGACACTCCAAGCAATTGAAAAACTTAGAGATGCAAGAAATCCTAGAATTTTGAAACTCTAGGTGATGCAAACTTCAGCCAAACCAAAAACAATAAGAATTTTGGTAGCCTACTTTTTGTTTCCTTTTTTCTTTTTCTTTTTTTGCAACCCTAGAACAATGAAGCCCTAGAATCAAAATTAAAGATGCAAGATCAGACCTGATTGAAAACCTTATTCTGAATACCAAATGATATGAACCCAAATGAATGAAATCCCTTGAACCCACAATCAATTTGAAAACTCTCCAAGAAAGCCAAAATCAAGTCAATGGATGGAGAATTTAGACCCGTTGAGAACTTCTTTCAAGAACTTAGATTATATTAAAATCTAAACCTGTTGAAGAACCCATCTCAAGAACCCAAATTACAAGGAGGAATGCCACAAAGGTTGTGATTTATCTTTGATAAGTTCAAAAGTTCAATTATGAACAAGAGGAGTAAAACTCAACTCACAATTAATAAATTCATCAAATTTCATAAACTGATTAAAATGAGGCTACAAAGAGTATTTAAAGCAAAACCTAATCAAACCCTAGCCAAAATAAATCTCCATCTTTCAAAAATGCCCCTGAGTGAATAGTGCCGCATCTACAGTGTGGCTACAGTACTCGCTACATTAAAACCCTAACCTTAGTTCAATAAAATGCCGCATGTGTGAATAGTGCCGCATCTACAGTGCAGCTATAGTACTCTCTACAGTAAAACCCTAACTCTAGTTCAATAAAATAATGACTTTCCCAACATGCCCTTACACAGGCCTCCCTTAAGTCCTTTCCATAATAAACTCAATTATTCTAAACTAATAAAATAAGTCCTTTAAATGAATTAAACAAGTTGAAAGCCTTCAAGTGCCCAAAGCCTCAAAACCTTTAAGTCATGTTGTTGCCCTCTTCCATAGCTTATCAAATGAATTAAAACTAGATCTCCATCTTTCAACCTCATTTTGAATGTTGGGCTCTTGCTAAACTCATCCCAAGTGGATTGTATCAATCCTTGCATTGCCTCATTTATCTTCTTGGCTCTTGCCCTTGTAATTGGCTCATCTGAAACTTGCAAATGATCTTTAAGACTAGGTCCATGGCTTATTTTATTAGTTATAGGAATTAGTCTATTATAATTGGGCTTGAGGATGCTTGGCCCACATATGTCTTATTTCTTATGAACTAGTGTTTTTGGAAATGCCTTGTATTTTGGCCAAGAGTTTATTTGGAAAGTTACTTTTTAGGAACTAGGGTTTAATGAGGTACTGTTGCAAGTTATTGTAGCCATGACACTATTCATCTAGGGGTAGTTTTCGAAGAAAGGGCTTTATTTTGGGTCTTAATGAGGTTTAGGTTTAAATACTCTTTGTAGCCTCATTTTAAGAAGTTTATGAAATTTGATGAATTTATTCATTGTGAGTTGAGTTTTACTCATTTTGTTCTTGATTGAACTTTTAAACTTATCAAAAGTAAATCACAACCTTTGTGGCGTTCCTCCTTGTAATCTGGGTTTTTGAGACAGGTTGTTCAACGAGTCTAGATTTTAATATAATCTAGGTTCTTGAAACGAGTTCTCATCGGATCTAGATTCGCCATCCATTGGCTTGATTTTGGCTTTCTTGGGTGAGTTTTTGAATTGATTGTGGGTTCAAGGGATTCCATTTCCGTGGGTTCATATCATTTGGTATTCAGAGCAAGGTTTCCAATTAGGTCTGATTCTATCTTTTAATTCTTGCATCTTTAAATTTAATTCTAGCGCTTCATTGTTGTAGGGTTGCCAAAAAAAAAAAGGAAAACAAAGAATAGGCTACCGAAATTCTTAGAGTTTTTGGTTTGGCTGAAATTTGCATCACCCAAGGTTTTAAAATTCTAGGGTTTCTTGCATCTCTAAGTTTGTCAATTGCTTGGAGTGTCGTTCCATTGTTTCTCTTCTACTTCATTGTCAATTCTTGTGTACTTGAATTCAATCGCTTGATATTCACAATTGAATATTGTTGCTTGTGATTGAATTAGAGAAAGGAAAAGAAAGGAAAGGAAAGGAAAAGAGAAGAAAAGAAAAGAAAGGAATAGAAAAAAAAACACGAAAAAAAAGAAGAGGAAAAAGAAAAGAAAATGTAGCATATTCAAAAGTTGCTACATAGTTACAACAATGAGAAAGAAAGATATTTGTTGATTGAGCTTTATCATCAAAGGGGGCTGAATACATCTTTCTAGTTGGTATCTCGTTTTATAATTACTCTTTCCCTCATATAAATTCATTGACTCTCATGTCATTTTATTCCTTCCTTGTTTCTTAAATCTATTGATGGTTGGAATACTACAAAATTGTATTGTCTTGATTTAGTTCAACTAGTTCTTAAAGAACTTGAGCGGGAAAACTATTGAGGTAAAAGGTAAGAGAGTGTGAGACTATTATCTGGAAAAAAAATAATTAAGAGTGAAACACGAGTGGAGTGCTATTATTCGAGTGTAAACACGTAAGGGAGTGTGTTAAGTTTTTCACTAACATTCTTTTTGTGCAGCACATTAAGATGTCTCATAGGAGTGACTCATCACCAAAGGGATGGCAGATAACTCATCCTTTGTGTTGCAAGCCATGCAACAATAGCTTGAGCAGTTGAACTTGGTGTTAGGTGAAGTGAGGGATAGGATGGATTATCTTTGCATAAAAAAAAAGAATGAAAGTGAGAGTGATCAAAAAAGAAAAAGTGAAAAAAGTGATTGAGCTAGAAAGCAAGAGTGAAAGTGAGATTGAGCTAAAAAGTAAGAGTGAATGTGAGATTGAGAAAAAAACAAATAGTGCGGTCGAAAAGGAGAGACAGAAAAAAGATGAGGATGAGGTCTCAACCTCATGGAAAAGAAAGAATGTGTTGAAAAACAATCGTGAGGTCGAGAGTTCAAAAAAAGTGAAGAAAAAGAGAGTGACAGAAAAAATAAGAGTGAAAAGAAAAAAGAGAGTGGAAGGAAAAAAGAGAGTGAAAAAGAAAAAGAGAGTGGAAAGACGGGAGAGAGTGAAGAAAGTGGGAGAAAAATAAAGAGAAAAGTGAGTTTTTATGCAAAGGTGAGTCTTAATACTAATGAACTTGACCTATCTTTGCTTAGTGTTATTGTCTCCTTGTTGCAGAGATATGAGGTCGTGTTTCCTAGCGGTGTGTTTAGTAGATTGTCACCTGTTAGGGAGATAAAGCACTACATTGATTTTGTACCAGGTGCGACAATTCCTACCCGAACTTTCTTTGAAGAACATGAGTCCTGGACGCACTTGAAGAGACAAGGTAAGTTGAATAAAATGCAATCCAAGTGGGTGCAATTCATTGAGACCTTTCCACATGTAATCAAGTACACAAAAGGTAAGGAAAATTTTATAGTTGATGCTTTAGCAAGAAGGTATGTCCTTGTCATCATTTTAGATGCAAAGTTACTGAGACTTGAATATGATAAGGAATTGTATGTTAATGATGATGGCTTGGCTAGTGTGTATGGAGTACATGAGAAAGCATCATTTTGTCAGTTCTATAGACTAGATTGGTATTTGTTTAAAGAGAATAGACTTTGTGAGCCTACTAGTCTAATGTGTTAGTTGCTTGTGCATGGATTTGGTTTGATGGGTCATTTTGGTGTAAAGAAAATTTTAGACGTATTGCATAAACGTTTGCAGGAGTATTATTTGTCTTTCATTGAGTTTGCATATAATTGGAGTCATCATTTCGGAGTAAAGAAGATTTTAGACGTGTTGCATGAACGTTTATGGGAGTATCATTTGCCATTCATTGACTTGTTACATGAACGTTTGTGAAAGTATCATTTTTCATTTATTAACGTGTTGCATGAATGTTTGTGGGAGTATTGCTTGCCATTCATTGAGTTTGCATATAATTGGAGTGCTCATTTTGGGGTAAGGAAAGGTTTAGGTGTGTTTCATGAACATTTGTGGGTGTATCATTTGCCATTCATTGAATTGTTACATGGACGTTTGCGAGAGTATCATTTGCCCTTATTTGAGTGTGCATATAATAAAACCTTGCATACTATTATTTCTTATTCTCCGTTTGCAATTGTTTATGGTTTTAATCGACTTACTCCTTTAGCTTTAATGTTTTTGCTTGTTGATGACATGAGTAGCTTGGATGGACTTTTTCAAATTCTTGAGAAAATTAATGAAAATGCATATAAAGTGGATCTTCCTGATAAGTATCATGTTTATGCTATTTTCAATGTTACTAACATTTTCCCCTTTGATGCAGGTGGAGATTTGAGGTCAAATCATTTTGAGGAGAGGGGGAATGATGGGAACCAAGATGAACCTAGTCTTAAAGATCATTTGCAAGTTCCAAATGAGCTAATTACAAGGTCAAGAGCCAAGAAAATGAAAGAGGCAATGCAAAGATTGGTGCAATCCACTTGCGACAAGTCTAGCAAGAGCCAAATATTCAAGATAGGCTTAAAAGAAGGAGATCCAGTGATCATCCACCTAATACAAGTTATGGAATGCAACATAAATTTGGGCCTATTATTATGTTTATGTAATTGAAGGCATTGAACTTGTTTATTTAAGTAAATGGGGCTTATTTTATTAGTTATAGGAATTAATCTAGAATAATTGAGTTTGAGGATGCTTGGCCCACATATGTCTTATTTCTTATGAACTAGGGTTCTTGGAAAGGCCTTGTATTTTGGCCAAGGGCTTATGGAAAGTTACTTTTTAGGAACTAGGGTTTAATGAGGTACTGTAGTTGCAGTACTGTAGTCGCGGCACTATTCATCCAGGGGTAGTTTTGGAAGAAATGGCTTTATTTTGGCTAGAGTTTTAATTAGGTTTAGGCTTAAATACTCTTTGTAGCCTCATTTTAAGAAGTTTATGAAATTTGATGAATTTATTCATTGTGAGTTGAGTTTTACTCCTTTTGTTCTTGATTGAACTTTTGAACTTATCAAAAGTAAGTCACAACCTTTGTGGCGTTCCTTCTTGTAATATGGGTTCTTGAGATAGGTTATTCAACGAGTCTAGATTTTAATATAATCTAGGTTCTTGAAATGAGTTCTCATCGGGTCTAGATTCTCCATCTATTGACTTGATTTTGGTTTTCTTGGGTGAGTTTTCGAATTGATAGTGGGTTTAAGGGATTCCATACTCGCGGGTTCATATCACTAAACTCAGACTCAGACTCTAAAACATAAAAACTCTCAACTTTAATTTAGAACTCTCCCTATTCATCCCACAAGACGGGATTAAATAGATGTCGAAATTTAAATCTGGAAACATGATAACTGCGGCTAAAATCTCGCTTAAAGATTTGGACAATAGTTTTTCTAAAGATAAAAAGGAATTATCCCAAGAATAACGAGATTATCTAAAATGGAAGATTCAGTGATATACGGCTTGAATTGCGGGATTTGGGAGGATTTGGTCGCCAACAGATTGATTACAGAACTCAGATTTGGTGGTCAGCACTAGATTGATCCTGGTCGGGAGGAACTATCCCACCACGTAGATGTAATGTGCGCTGGATGTAACTGGCGTTGAGGTCACAAATGAACGGGCATGAAGGTCATAAATGAACAGGCGTGGAGGTCAAGTCACAAAGACCACATGGCCCTCTCCTCGCCTACCGAGTCAAAAGACACCTGACCTGAATGAAAGACTCCTCTTGCATTTTCTAGTTGTTGCCCATGATATCGTTTAGGTTGGTCTTTTAAGTTGGTCGTTTAGACTAGTCGCCCAATCTAACCACCTAGAGCCTTGTCACCAAATCTTCGTGCCTTCTGGTCGCGAGTTTCCTCGCCTACCGAGACAAGGCTCCTCACCCAAATCTCGCCAGTTTTCATTTTGCACTAAATCTTCTCATTCATTCAAATCCAAGAAAATAAATAAAAAATATGTAGAAATAAAATAAAATCAATAGTATTGAAGAAAAAATGACACTTTTCATAAATAAAAGAGTGAATAAAAATCACATAAAAATAATACTTATCAAATACCCCCAAATTTAAGCTTTGCTCACCCTTGAGCAAAGAAGAAAAAAAGACAACTAAAGCAAGCATTGGTTTGATTCATAAAATTTATTACCTCAAAGATTGTCTAAAGTTTGTAATTCAAAAGAATCATTCAAGATCAATCAAGTCCAAAAGTTAATTGAAAACTCAATTCCACCGCATTATCCATCCCTACATTCATGCATACCCATCATTCTCATTTCATGATTAGCTTATCGGATAGTTTTATGCAAACAAGTAATAATGGATTTCTAAAAACTCCATAGGCTTGCTTTTCAAATCACTCTCCACTAATGTAGAACAGAAACTATCACTAGGGACCAATAGGTATTTATTAAGCTTGTAATGTAAGGCTAGGGTGAGGGTTACAAAGACAATGTATGATTCAAACAAAACAAGAGAACTTAAGTTTGAACACTAACAGAATAAATAAAGCATTCTCACTTATAACATAAACATCTCTTCTCAATCTTTGTAAATCTCTCAATATACCTCCTTTCTATTGCACTTTCAAATATCTCTCTTTACCCCTCTATTTGGTAGGTCAAACATTTTTTTTTTAAATATTCCATACTTTTTCGATTGCCTTTGTGGATGACTCTCGTTAGCCTTTTCTTGTTGTCCACACAATAGAAGAGTTGACTTTTCACAACCCCAAACTTATGATTTTGATAATATGGTTATAATTACTTTACTTGTAGACCTTCTACCTCTCTTGCCTTTTATGCTCTTGTGAGTCTGTGATTTTGTGCAAACTTAGTTCTCTTGAAAGGTAAGGATATAAGTGTTTAAGTTCAAATAGGGTAGGGAATATGAGGTTTACAAGAAAGAAAAATATAAGGCAAAAATATATTTCAATAAAGTTCAAAGGGGCGACTAGAGATAAAAAGAATAAATAGGTAAGTTTGAAAGGCTCAATCGGTCCAAAGAATGCCTTAATACTTTTGAAAACAGTTTTCCCCAAATGCATGTGACATGAGACTTATAATATGTGTACTTACACCTAACATATGACATATGAAATGTCGTGCACAAAATAACCAAGTATAACATGTTAATTTCATAGCATAATAACATAAACTATATGAGATATCAAGACACATACATGGAATCATGAGAACTTACTTAAGCCAAAATATATAGGCACAAAAACATGAAGAATCATCACTTAAACATATTCCAAACATAAAGCATATAATATAGAAATCAAGGCATAGTGAAACAAAACATGAAATCATAGGTTTTGATTAAGGTCCGAAACTTCCAAGGCATATTCAAACCGAAATACCATGTTGCACAAATGATCAACCTTAATCAAGTGAAAACCGAAACTCATAGGTGTATTTCATGGCATTTTCATCACAAATATGAAGCATATAATCCCTTCCATAGATTTACTGAAGATCATATTAGCATATTCAAGCAAACAATCAAGAGATAGCAAACAAAGCAAAGACAACAATGAGGATTTACACAATCAAATACAAATATTAACAAAGAGTAAGTTGAGTGTATACTTATAAAAATCCGCATAAAGAAATACTAGCAAGCTGAAAATCCGAACATTCTACATTAGAAAGAGTAACTAAAAACCATATTTCATGTTCTTGAGTGTGTATGGATTTCTAGGGCATCACTTGATCTTAAACCACTCGGCTTCTAGGTCTTTTGGGTTAAAACTCCTTTATTCCATTTATGTAGTAAAACAAAACGTAAAGTAAAGCAAAAATACATGTGGTGGTCGAAAACATGGAGGAGGAACTCCCCTACTAATCGGCTTCAAGGGTTTTCTTAAAAACCCTAAGTCATTTTTCAAGAAATTGGTAGAAAGTGTGTGTGATCTATCATTCTCGGAGTCCTGTGAGATTTGAATCTCATTTCCAGGTTGAGAAGGTGACATGTGTGTGCAAAAACTAAGAGAAAATCGATCCTTACCTTGTCTATCCGTGATGGTGCTGAAATCCTCTTTCTAGAAAGGATCCTCATTGTTTGGTTGGAAAGAAAATACGAGAAAGTGAGAGAACCTTCAAGTGAACATGTGAGAATTGTGTGGAGAGAGTGAAGTTCATGCAAATTCCAAAAAAAGGCAAGCAAAAAGCCCATAGGCGTGTACCCCTTCCTTTTTATAGTAGACTCTCCACTTCCCTCCTTGGTTGCTTCCAAAATCCTTACATGGATGACAAGTGGCATAGGTATCTTGTGATAGCTCGAGTTTTGTCTAGACATTTTAGTAGCTTTAGTTACTTTGGAAGGCTTTAGAATCTTTGATGTAGTAACTTAAGCCCAAGAGAAGAGTGGCCCAAGTTTACTTTGGAATTTCAGCCTTATTGGGAAACATAGGTCCAATGGTTTAGGCCCATGATCCAATTCTAAGTTGCTAGTGTTATGTGTCCTGAGAACGTTATACCTTAAACCTAGTCTTGAAAGTGGGTTAAGGGGGAAAGAGAGGTGTAGGAAAGCACCAAGATGGGCTTACACGCCTAGCCCATTGTTCTTTTGTCCATAATTCAAGTTCCTAGGGAGGTCTTGAAAATGGGAGCCTAGGGAAGTGATATGGGGTTTTTCTAGAAGTTTTGCATAGGAAACTGAAGGGAGGCCTTTGGGATTTTGAATTTTGCTAGCTTTTGCCATGCATCAAGCATGCACCAAGTTTCTAGAACATTTTTGTGATGAGACTTTTGTATCAGGGACAAGTCTGCCCTTAGGGTTTCGGCTAGCATACTCCCAAGCATTCTATTCACTTGCCACTTGTCACTTAGTGCATTTTAGACCAATAGTATGTGAAAGGTCACCTAGGGAATGAATATTGGGAAGATGAAGCAACACCTTCGGAAAGGAAAAATGGAGAGGACAGCAAGGGCTATGACACACGCCCAATGCCACTTGTCTTCCATGTCAAGAGTTACTTGTTGGGAATAGAAAAAGACATGCATGGTTTTACCAAGTTACCCCCTTGAAAAGATATTTACTTGTATAAGGAAAGGAATGGCATAAGAGGAAAAAAAGGGATTTTCGGCCAAGGAGAGAAGTCCAACACACCACCTCACAAGAATGTCCCTTCCCAATGCAATCTAAGTGGGGGGAACTCCAAGAGGCTTTTCGGTTTTAGAGAGAGGGAGCAAAAGAAACCTTGCCACTTGCATACATCCTAGGAGGCTTTTCCCTTGCCATTTTTTGGATTTTGCATTAGTTTCCATTATGTCCACACAATTCTCCCATGTTCCTTTGAAAGCTCTCTCATTTTCTTGTGTTTTCTCTCCAACCAAACAAAAAGGATCCTTGGAAGAGAAGGATTTCGACACTACCCAAGGATAAGCAAGGTAAGGATCAGTTTTTCCTAAGTCTTGCACATACACAAGTCTTTTCTCAATTTGAAAATGAGATTCAAATCTCATTAGACTTTGAGAAAGATAGAACACACACTTTCTACTATTTTCTTGGAAATAACCAAGGGTTTCTAAAGAGAAACCCTTGAGGGCGAATAGTGAAGGGAGAGTTCATCCTCCATGTTTCGACCATCACGTGTATTCTTGCGTACCTTAGGTTTTGTTTTACCTAATGAGTGAAATGAAAGGGGTTTTAACCTAAAAATCCTAGAAGCCGAATAGTTTAAGACCAAGTGATGCCTTAGAAACACACACACACACTCAAGAACATGAGATAGGGTTTTAGATGCTCTTTCTAATATAGTATGTTCAAATTTACAGCTTGCTAGTATTCCTTTACGAGGATTTTGTAAGTATACACTCAACTTACTCTTGGATAATATTCGTATATGATTGTGTAAATCCTTCCATAGTTTTTGATTGCTTTGTTTGTTATCTCTTGGTTGTTTGTTTGAATATGCTAATATGATCTTGAGTAACTCTAATGAAGGAAATATGTGTTTCAGATTTGTGATGAAAATGTCATGAAATGTTCCTATAAGTTCCGCCTTTCACTTGATTGAGGTTGATGGTTTATGCAATATGATGTTTTGGTTTGACCATGCTTTAGAAGTTTCGGACCTTTGTAAAAAACCTATGATTTCATGTTTGTTTACTATGTCTTGATTTCTATATTATATACTTGAAGTTTGGAACATGTTTAAGTGATGATGAATCTTCATGTTTTTGTACCTATGAGTTTCGGCCAAAGCAAGTTCTCATGTTTCCATGTATATGTTATGATATCCCATATGGTTTATGTTATCATGCTATGAAATAAAAATGTTATACTTAGTTATTTCATGCACGGCATTCCATAGGGCATACGTCCAAGTATAAGTATGCATGTTTAAGTCTCATGTCACATGCATTTGGAGAAAAGTGTTTTCAAAGAAAAAGTTTTATCACGACCCCAAGCGCTAGGGCAGGGGAATGTCTTAGTGGAACTCCTCTGTCCACTCTGGAGTACTTAAGAATGGAGTGCTAACCCCTGGGTCGACAAAGAACAGTCGACGAGTCTCGAATAGATTCTTTTTAAAGGATACCGGAGCGAGGAAACACCTAACACTAGTGGGTGCATAAGGCATGTAACTCGACCAAGTAAGGTCATGTTAATACGATTCTCTATTTATGACGTATTAATCACAGTGTACAGGCATCGTTGATGGTGCGATAACTAACAGGAACACGCAGTGCAAGGAGGGGAGCTGTGTTGTGTCTACCCTCTAAACAAGGATAAAAGCTCATAAGATAAGGATCACTTGATGAAAATCTTGTGATATGATAAGGATCACTCGATGTAAATCTTGTGATATGTTCTGATAAGGCAAATTATGAATAAGTTCACGTGAATAAGAAAAGTTAAGAAGTGAGAGTACTTGAGATACTCTCACTTGCCAAACACACCGTAAGTCTCTGTTACAAGTCTTTTGAAAAGGGTCAAGTGCATAAGTCAAGTACATGTTCATGCATGCATATCATGATATACCTTTTGTATGCTTGTGTTAACTATGGTATGTTGTGTGATTACTTGCTGAGATTTCTCGAAATCTCATTGTGGTAGTTTCCACTACCATTCCCCAATCGGAATGATAGAAGTTGTTACAAGTTTAGTAAAATGCGACTATGAGCAAGAGGAAGAGAACATCACCTCCTCCTCCGGAGAGGATTGTGCCTAAGATTGACACGAATCGGCTCAAGCCCTCCATCTGGGAGCGACTCGAGGCCATTGATCGAGAGATCATGGGTATACTTGAATTCATCGCAGAGTTCAAGGAGCGTAAAAATCGGGATAAGGATAAGGCTTTGGAAAAGCGTGTTAAGCCCAAATCTTTTTGAAGAATACGGGAGCTTAAGTATTTTGTGAAGAAAATAGGAAAAAAAAAAGGCAACAACAATTATGGCTAACTTTTGTGGAATTATGTTGACTTTGGTGGAGATCCCGTGTTTCAGGAATTTTAAATTATGCTTCATGCTTTTTGGGATATTATGCCTTTATGGCTTATATTTATGTTTTGGACAATGTTTTGGGTTATGATATCAGTTTATGGTGCCATGTGCTTTGCAATTGCTTATCGCGTTGCTTAGTTTATCTGACTTTTATTAATTTTTCGCTGCTACGCTATTGAATACTACTAGTGTACTTAGGTGCATAACATATTACCTGTCATGTATGAGGGGTGTTTAGCCTTGTGTTACATGTCCCGGCATCTTAGTCACCAACCAATCCCAAGCAGGAGCTGAAGGCGCCACAAAGCATGGTATCAGAGCATTTACGTCTCTGGATAAACCCACACGTTGTCCTAGGAATGCATGGTACCTTTAACTAGGCTTGAGATCTGTAGTCTTAGGCTTGAATTCAGAGGAAGAAGGAGCTAGGCCCATAAGATCACGAGTTCAAGGGAAGAAAGGTTATTCTCCTTAAGGAAGAAGAGATTGACCCATGCTGGTTTTGTGCTTTTGCAAGAAGAAGGAAATTATGGTCCGAAACCGGCTTGAGAATACATCTCCGAGAGGTAGGGATCAAGTGACTGAGAATCCTCCAATGGAAGGGGGACATGCTATAGCTGAAGCTATTCGCCAGATGACTGAAGTGGTATGTACTCAAATGGAACAAGGACAGAACACCAGACAATTACCGCCTAGAGGAGAACAAGGATGTACTGACGAGAAGTTCATGGTGTATAGATACTCGAATTTCATTGGAACAAAAGGACGTTTGAAGGCTAACAAGTGGCTTATGGATTTATAAAGAACTTTCGAAATTAGTGGATGTTCTGAGGAGCAGAAGGTCCAATACACGGATCATATACTTCATGGAGAAGCTGGAATTTGGTGGCAAACCAAACGATAGCTTTTGGCCCAAGAATTGGGAAGTCTGACCGCACTTACTTGGGAACGATTCAAGACAGAGTTTGACAACTATTTCTTTCCATAGCCAACTCAGCAGCAAAAGCTTTAGAATTTGCAAGTTTGACCTAAGGGAATATGACGGTCGATCAGTACGCCGCTCATTTTATGGAAATGGGAAGCTTTGCACCTCATCTGATCAGTACCGAGAAGATGCAAGCAAGGAAGATCCAGGACGGTTTGCAACCTCGTATTCGAAACCAAGTAGCATCTCTACAGATAGGAAATTTTCAAGAATTGGTCAATGTGGCTTCAATAGTAGAGGCGAAGCAATGAAAACTAATCGCATAGGCTTAAGCGGATAGGAAAAGGGATTTCTTTACTTGTCAGGAAGTAATACGAGGAAGTGAACGACCCCAGTAACCCCAAGCAAAGGAAAGGGCCTGGTAGTTAGGATGGCAACACCCGTCACTCCACCACCTTGTCACCAATGCGGGAAAAGGCACAATGGAGAATGTCAAAGGGCATTAGGAGCGTGTTTTAAATGTGGTCAAACTGGCCATATGATCCGGGATTGTCCACAGATTACGGCTAGAGGTGTGTTGACAGCAAACGCTAAACCCAAGACTGCAGCAAAAGCCAAGGTTTATGCTATTATGCTAGTAGAGATAAACCTAGAAGCTGATGAGAGGGCAGACGCATGAGTGATTACTGGTAACATTTCCAACTTTGTCTTACTTCATAGATATCTTGTGTTTGGGAATCTTGAGTAATTATAGTTACCTCTTTAGGTAAAGTTAGATTGAAGTAGTACGTGGTATGTGCTTTGTTTGATTCTGGAGTGTCCAGGTCTTTTATCTTTAATAGATGTGTACGACGATGTGAGCTTGAAGCTGAGCCAATGTCTCAAAAAGTTTTAGTAGCTATCCCCGACGGGAAGGTAATTGGTTGTACAAGTATAGTTAAGAATTACCCGTTGGAAATTGCAGATTTGGTCTTAACTGCAGATTTGATTGTTTTTCACATGATGGAATTCGATCTAATCTTAGGAATGGACTGGTTGTCTAGGCATTACGCCCAAATAGACTATCGGAGGCGGGAGGTAGTGTTCAATTTACCTGCACGTGAGAGGATTTGTTATATGGGTTAGGCTGTTCAACTTGATCTATTTACGGTAATGGCCGAACAAGTCAAGAAGAGTTTGGTGAACGGGGACAATATCTATCTAGTAATGATAAGGGACGTAATGGTAGGACCTAAGGGAATCCAAGGAATCCCTGTGATTGAGGATTTTCCTAAGGTTCTCGTCGATGAACTACCCGAATTACCTCTAGATCGAGAGACGAAATTTGTAATTAAGCTTGAACTGGCCACAACCCCAGTACATAAGGCACCCTATCGAGTGGCTCCAACAGAATTAAAAGAGCTTAAAGTGCAGATTGAAGACCTCTTAGCAAAGGGTTTTATTCGACCTAGCTCATCTCCATGAGGAGCACCGTTCTTTTTCGTTAAGAAGAAGGATGGGACTCTTCGAATGTGCATCGATTATAGGAATTTGAATAAGGTGACTGTTAAGAATAAATATCCCTTCCCAATGATAGATGATCTGATGGATCAATTGCAAGGAGTTGCGATGTCTCTAAGACTGCTTTTCGAACTCGTTATGGACACTTTGAGTTTCTAGTCATGCCTTTTGGGCTGACATATGCCCCTGCAACATTTATGGAATTGATGAAACGAATTTTCTGGCAATATTTAGATAGTTTCATAGTGGTATTCTTAGACAACATATTGATTTACGCTCATGTTGAGAAAGAGCATAAGAAGCATTTGAGGATTGTACTTGAAACATTGCAGGAACATTAGTTGTACGCCAAACTTAGTAAGTACAAGCTCTGGCTCTATGAAGTGAAATTTTTGGGACATGTGATTTCTAGCAAAGGAGTGATAGTAGATCTCGCCAAGATTGATGCTGTAACGGAATAGCAAAGGCCGACTAATGCCCATGAAGTACATAGTTTCCTCGGTTTGGACGGATATTACCGAAGGGTTGTGGAAGGGTTTTCTAAACTTTCTAGTCCTTTAACAGCACTGACAAGAAAGAATGTTAGATATGTATGGACTAACCAGTGTGAGAGGAGTTTCTAGGAATTGAAGAAGAGGTTGACTTCAGCCCTAGTATTGGCATTACCAGAACCTCATTAGCCCTACATAGTCTATAGTGACACCTCTAAGATGGGATTAGGATGTGTCCTAATGCAGGTATGAAGGGTCATCGCATATGCTTCATGATAGTTCAAAGACCATGAATGGAATTATCTTACCCATGACTTGGAATTGGCAGTGGTAGTTTTTGCATTAAAAATTTGGAGGCACTATTTGTATAGAGAGAAATGCAAAGTGTACACGGATCACAAAAGTTTAAAGTATTTGTTTAGTTAGAAAAATTTGAATATGAGGCAACGGAGATAGGTGGAGACCATTAGTGATTATCATTGTGAGATTAAATATCACCCCGGCAAGGCTAACGTTGTAGCTGACGCGCTTAGTCGCAAGGCTCAGACAGACTTACCATCGGTTTTAGCAAGATTAAGGAACCTAATGATTGGAGATTTGTCGCGAGATGCCATTTATGTAGTAGTACAGGAGTTCATATCTGTGACTAAAGAAGAAATCCTGGAAGGACAGCGTAAGGATGAGAAATTGGAGAAGCTCCGACAGAAGATTTTGAAATCAGAAGGGCCGCAACATTTCTCTATTGGGAAGAATGAGATGCTCTTTTATAAGGAGAGGAAAGAAATTCCTAACCTCGCTGAACTTAAGGAAAAGTTACTAAGGGAGGCTCATTACACCCCTTACACAGCACACCCTAGCAGTACGAAGATGTATCAAGACTTAAAAAGCTAATTTTGGTGAGATGGAATTAAGAAGGATGTTGCAGAGTTTGTGGCAAGATGCTCCATCTGCCAAATGGTAAAAGCCGAACATCAGAGACTAGTAGGTGAACTATAGTCATTGCCTATCCCTGAGTGGAAATGGGATGATGTGTCTATGGACTTTGTAATCGGTCTGCCAAGGACATCTTCATGAAAGAACTCGATATGGGTTATAGTCGACTGATTGACTAAGAGCGCACATTTTCTACCCAAAGAACACAAATTCTATGGAGAAACTATCTCAACTCTATGTTAAGGAAATTTTCCGATTGCACGGAGTACCTAAGACTATAGTATCGGACCGAGATACCCATTTTACTTCACAATTTTGGCAGAATTTGCAAAAGATGTTAGGCACTCGTCTGAATTTTAGCAATGCTCATCATCCTCAGATGGATGGAACGTACAATCTAGACCCTGGAAGATATGCTGCGAGCATGCATTATGGAGCTAAGCGGTGATTGGGAAAGTCACCTACCTTTAGTGGAATTCACCTACAATAATAGTTTTCAGGCTACCATTCAGATGGCACCCTACGAGGCTTTGTACGAAAGGAAGTGCAGATTCCCGTTGTATTGGGATGAAGTGGGTGAAAGAAAAATGCTAGGACCTGAATATCTACAAGAAGTCCAGAGACAAGTAACTTTGATTCAAGAAAGAATGAAAGTAGCTTAGAACAAACAGAAGAGCAATGTCGATAATCGACGTACGAATTTGGAGTTTGTAGTAGGAGATTGGGTGTACCTTAAAGTATTGCCCATGAAGGGAGTTGTATGTTTTGGCAAGAAGGGAAAGTTAAATCCTCGATATGTAGGACCCTACGAAATAGTCGAAAGAGTTGGTCCAGTAGCTTACATATTGAATTTGCCGACAGAGATGCAGGGAATACACATTGTGTTTCATGTATCAACTTTGAAGAAGAGTTTTAGAGAAAAAAGACTACTAGTTATGAAGCCCGATGAGATTCAGCTTCAACCCAACTTGTCTTATATAGAATGGTCAGTATAGATTGCGGATCGTAAGGAATAGGATTTAAGGAATCAGAAAATGCCTTTAGTGAAAGTGCTCTAGAATAACCCGAAATTCGAAGAAGTAACTTGGGAACGGGAGGATACAATGAGAAGCGAATATCCTCATTTGTTTGTAGCATTAAACCTTTGATGTACGCATGAATTGTGTAATATGGATATATATATATATATGCCGTGGATGTTTTGTTCTATGATAAATTGTTTGTTTCTTGCTTGCTAGTTTAAGTATGGTAATCATGTATACACCTATCGAACCCTTGAAATAGGGGATGGCACGAACAAGAAGGACCTTGCATGTCTATTTCCTCAATGGCACAATTGAGAGAACAAAGAGAACGTCGTAGAAGAAAACAGAAGGCATTAGCAGAACAATCAAGATAGATGGAAATGTTTGAGAACCATCGCACTCATGTAATGGATGTAGATGCTCGAGGAAGGCTTCGCTTTCGATGAGCATTACCTTACCACATGAGGAACGGCAGTCGTGGAGTAGCTCGAAGGAAGCAGAAAGAAGAAATCTGCGTAATTTTGATCCAGAAGCAAAATCAAGTCGCACAGAGGAAGAACGTGCAAATCGATTTATACCTTTTGAGACTTCGAATATGTTTGTGGATCATATTTGTTTTCGTGAAGAAGGTCAACCAATAGCTTGAGATAGAGCATAGGTTGAATGAAATGCGGGTCAATATGTATTTCTATTACGATTTGGAAGCTATATTCTACTTTTCACAGGACTCTATGATCGTGGAGGCGGATGAAATGCCCTTATCCTAAACATCGTCTGAGAAGTCTACGGCCGCTTATGGAGTTGGTAGTAGTCCAATATCTCTTCTTATAAGTGTTTTGATTAATGGTTGTGGTGCCGATTTCGAGGACAAAAACTTTTTTTAAGGAGGAGAGGATGTGATGACCCTAGTTTTGTCTAGACTTGGCCCTTAGAATTTTTTATAGGTTGCCATGGCATTTTAGGAGCCGTAGTTTCTTTGGAAGGCCATAGAATTCTTGAGGTAATAACTTAAGCCCAAGAGAAGAGTGGCCCTAGTTTACTTTGGAATTTCAGCCTTATTGGAAAACTTAGGTCCAATGGTTTAGGCCCATGATCCAATTCTCAGTTGCTAGTGTTATGTGTCCTGAGAATGTTATACCTTGAACCTAGTCTTGAAAGTGGGTTAAGGGGGAAAGACAGGTGTAGGAAAGCACCAAGATGGGCTTACACGCCTAGCCTATTGTTCTTTTATCCATAATTCAAGTTCCAAGGGAGGTTTCTTGAAAAGGGGAGCCTAGGGAAGTGATATGGGGATTTCTAGAAGTTTTGCATAGGAAACTGAAGGGAGGCCTTTGGGATTTCGAATTTTGCTAGCTTTTGCCATGCGTCAAGCATGCACCAAGTTTCTAGAAGATTTTTGTTATGAGACTTTTGTATCAGGGACAAGTTTGCCCTTAGGGTTTTGGCTTGCATACTCCAAGGCATTTCATTCACTTGCCACATGTCACTTAGTGCATTTTGGACCAATGGTATGTGAAAGGTTACCTAGGGAATGAATATTGAGAAGATGAAGCAACACCATGGGAAAGGAAAAATGGAGAGAACGGCTAGGACTATGGCACACGCCCAATGCCACTTGTCTTCCATGCCAAGAGTTACTTGTTGGAAATAGGAAAAGACATGCATGGTTTTACCAAGTTACCCATTGAAAAGATATTTACTTGTTTAAGGAAATGAAGGGCATAAGAGGGAAAAAGGGATTTTCGGCCAATGAGAGAAGTCCAACATGCCACCACCTAAGAATGTCTCTTCCCAATGCAATCTAAATGTGGAACTCCAAGAGAGAGTTTTTTGTTTTAGAGAGAGGGAGAAGAAGAAACCTTGCCACCTGTCATATAAGCAATGGTTTTGATACAAACAATGAGGGAAGTGAAGGGTCTCATCTATAAAGAGAAGAGTTCACACCTAGGAGGCTTTTCCCTTGTCATTTTTTGGATTTTGCATTAGTTTCCATTCTCTCCATACAATTCTCCCATGTTCCTTTGAAAGCTCTCTCATTTTCTTGTGTTTTCTTTCCAACCAAACAAGGAGGATCCTTGCAAGAGAATGGTTTCGGCACTACCCAAAGATTAGCAAGGTAATGATCAGTTTTTCCTAAGTCTTGCACATACACAAGTCTTTTCTCATTCCGAGAATGAGATTCAAATCTCATTAGACTTTGAGAAAGATAGAACACACACTTTCTACTATTTTCTTGGGAATTACCTAGGGTTTCTAAGACAAACCCTTGAGGGCGAATAGTGAAGGGGGAGTTCATCCTCCATGTTTCGACCGTCACATGTATTCTTTCCTACTTAGGCTTTGTTTTATCTTATGAGTGAAATGAAGGGAGTTTTAACCTAAAAACCCTAGAAGCCGAATGGTTTAAGACCAAATGATGCCCTAGAAACACACACACACTCAAGAACATGAGATAGGGTTTTAGATGCTCTTTCTATTATAGTATGTTCAGATTTAACAGCTCGCTAGTATTCCTTTACGCGAATTTTGTAAGTATACACTCAACTTACTCTTGGTTAATATTCGTATATGGTTGTGTAAATCCTTCCATGGTTTTTGATTGCTTTGTTTGTTATCTCTTGGTTGTTTGTTTGAATATGCTAATACAATCTTGAGTAACTCTAAGGAAGGAAATATATGTTTCGGATTTGTGATGAAAATGTCGTGAAATATTCCTATAAGTTTTGGCTTTCACTTGATTGAGGTTGATGGTTTATGCAATATGATATTTCAATTTGAACATGCTTTGGAAGTTTCGGACCTTGGTCAAAAACCTATGATTTCATACTTGTTTCAATATGTCTTGATTTCTATATTATATACTTGAAGTTTGGAACACGTTTAAGTGATGAATCTTCATGTTTTTGTACCTATGAGTTTCAGCCTAAGCAAGTTCTCATGATTCTATGTATATGTTATGATATCCCACATGGTTTATGTTATCATGCTATGAAATGAAAATATTATGCTTGGTTATTGCATGCACGGCATTCCATATGTCATATGTCAAGTATAAGTATGCATGTTTAAGTCTCATGTCTCATATATTTGGGAAAAAGTGTTTTCAAAGAAAATGTTTTCGAAAAATGTTTTCAAAGAATTTTTTTTTTTATCATGACCCCAAGTGCTAAGGCGGGGGAATGTCCTTATGGAACTCATCTGTCCACTTTGGAGTGCTTAAGAGTGGAGTGGTAACCCCGGGATTGATGAAGAACAGTCAACGAGCCTCGAATGGATTCTTTTTAAAAGGATACCGGAGCAAGAAAGTACCTAACGCTAGTGGGTGCGTAAGGCATGTAACCCGACGAAGTAAGGTCGAGTTAATATGATTCTCTGTTTATGAAGTATTCATCATGGTGTACCGGTCATTGATGGTGCAGTAACTAACAAGAACACACGGTGCAAGGAGGAGAGCCGTGATTGTCCAACCTCTGAACAAGGATAAGAGTTCATAAGATAAGGATCACTTGATGAAAATCTTGTGATATAATAAGGTTCACTTGATGTAAATCTTGTGATATGTTCTGATAAGGCAAGTTCTAAATAAGTTCACGTGAATAAGAAAAGTTAAGAAGTTTTCATGAAAAGTTTAGGCTTGGTTTGGGTAGTGAGAATACCTGAGAAGTGTTGAGAATGTTTGTGAATAGTAGTGAAAAAGTAATGAAAAAGTAATAATAAAATATTGAATAGTAGTAAAAAGTAGGTGAAAAGTAATGAATAGTAGAAAACTAGGTGAAAAATAATAATAAAGTAAATAATAGTAGTGAGAATACTTGAGATACTCTCACTTGCCAAACACACCGTTAGTCTCTGTTACAAGTCTTTTGAAAAGGGTTAAGTGCATAAGTCAAGTTCTGGTTAAGGCATAAGTCACATGTCCATGCACGCATATCATGATATACCTTTTGTATGTTTGTGTTAACTGTGGTATGTTATGTGATTACTTGTTGAGATTTCTTGAAATCTCATTGTGGTAGTTTCCACTACCATTCTCCAACTAAAATGGTAGAAGTTGTTACAGGAAAAGGCAACTATGACCAAGAGAAAGAGAACGACACCTCCTCCTCTGGAGAGGATTGTATCTAAGATGGCCACAAATCATCCCGAGCCCTCCATCTAGGAGCTGATGCAAACCAAGGAGCCAGACATGCTGATCATACAAGTGGGAATGGAGCTGAACTTGCACAAGACCCTTTGTCACTTCCTAGTGGTCCAATTACAAGACTTAGAGCCAAACATTTCAAGGAAGTACTAAATGGGCTAATCCAAGAGAATTGGGCTGATTCTACAAAGACCAAGATGGGCTCAAATAATAATCAAGACTTAGTCTATGTCATCAAAGCAATTGAAGAGGCTAATTAGCAAGCAAAAATGTTATGCATGGTCTGACCATTAAAGGATGTGAATTTGTTGAGTTTCAAGAATATTAAATAGGAGAATGAACAAGGTCTTGGTTGGGTATGTTAAATACATTGAATCTAGTTATTTAGTTATTTTTGGCTGCCTCTAGAAGTCCAAAAGGCCTAGAAAACGTGGGGACTTGTTTATGTTGATATTTGTGTTGCTTTTAAAACTGTAGTTATGACTTTTCCTATTCTTAGAGGGTTGTTCCAAGTATATAGAGGGATATTTTGAGTTTTAATATCAGATTTGGATTTTAGAAGCTTATTCTCTTTGTGAGGTCTTGTGTTCCTCTTGGTTCTTCAAAGAACTCTTTGACCTTATCAAGTTAATCTTGTGGCGTTCAAGCTCCAAACTTATCACCTTGATTCTGGAGAGATTCTTAGGATTTCTTGGTGTGGCGTTTCAATCCTTCGTAGTCTTGGTTTTCATCTAGTTGGGTGACTAGTCAAGGCTCAACAAATCTTGTCTATACAATCTTAGGGTTCCAAGCCATCATTGTTATCGGGTTTCATCACAATTGTTGGTGGAGTTCATATCATTTTTGGTACCAGAGCTTTGGTTCTAAGATAAGTTTGACTATCTTTTATTTTCGTTCTATTTCCTGTTCTTTACTATTAAAAAAAAAATGTGTATACAATTTTAGTACATAAACTTCTTCCTTTCAATCTTGTTTCTCACCTTATTCAAGTTCTTGACCTTTTTGAGGAGTTTTGTTTCTCATTTTTGAATTGCTGCTGGATTATTTTGAATTAGTTTATTGAAGTTCGATTAAGAACCAAAGAAGACACAAAAGAGTGGAAAGAGGCAAGAGTGTGTGAGACCATAAGAGGGTAAAAGCCATTTAGAGTGAAAACACGAGTGCTAGTGTATCAATTCTTGAGTGAAACACATGAGGGAGTGCTTGTGAGGATTCTAACCTTGTTTTGCAGATTTTAAACATGTCTAATAATCAAGAAGAAGACACAACCGAACAATTTCGACAACCTCCAGTTTCGAACCTCCAAATGCAAGCGATGTTAGGGGAGATGAGGCGTATGTTGAGGGCTGAATTAGAACCTATTCACGAAAGGTATGACAGGGTAGAAGCAGAAACTCCTAGGGGCCAGAAACATGACATCCCCAATAGGCCACAAGGTGGGCATGTTCCGTGGCGGAATGATGAGGAAGAGGTGGAGTCGGAGGAGATTGATGGGCCATATTTGAACCGAGGCAGGTTTGAGCGTGGGTATAGAAATAGAGAAGCTAGGATGGGTAGGCCTAGGAGGGATAATGATTTAGGAAACATAAAGATTAAAATCCCATCTTTTCAAGGTAAAAATGATCCTGAAGCTTATTTGGAGTGGGAAACTAAAATGGAGATGGTGTTTGATTGTCACAACTACTCAGAGATAAAGAAGGTTAAGTTGGCTGTAATTGAATTTACCAATTATGCCATTGTTTGGTGGGATCAATTACTGATTAATAGGAGGAGGAATAGAGAGCAACCCGTGGACACTTGGGAGGAAATGAAAATGCTTTTGAGGAAGCGTTTTGTACCCACCCACTATTATAAGGGATTGTATCAAAAATTGTAGAGCTTAACTCAAGGTTCTAAGAGTATGGATGAGTATTACAAGGAGATGGAGGTAGCTATGATCCGGGCTAATGTAGAAGAGGACCGGGAAGCCACCATGGCTAGGTTTTTGCACAGTTTAAATCTTGAGATTGCAGATATAGCCGAGATGTAGCACTACGTTGAGTTGACGGATATGGTGCATCAAGCCATAAAGGTGGAGGAACAATTCAAACGAAATGGATTGGCTAGGAGGGGATAACCTATGGCTACCACCAGCTCGTGGAATACAGCTTCAAAAAGGGACGAGTAGCTACAAAATAAGCCAAAATTTGAATCCTCTAAGAATGCCAACTCAAAGACCGCCACTACTTTAGGTAACACCGAGGCTTCAAGTTTTAAAACACGTGATATTAAGTGTTTTAAATGTCAGGGGGGACACATAGCGAGCCAGTGTGTAAATAAAAGGGTGATGGTGATAAACGCCCAAGGAGAGCTTGAGTCGGAAAATGAGGAAGAAGTAGATAATGATGATATGCCATCTTTGGAGGATGCCAATGATGAGCAAAATGCTGTGGTTGGAGATTTATTGGTTGCAAGGCGAGTTCTCAATGTGTAGGTTAAGGAGGAAGAAAGTAACCAAAGGGAGAACTTGTTTCATACTCGGTGCTTTGTAAATAACAAAGTTTGCAGTGTCATTGTCGATGGAGGGAGTTGCACAAACGTAGGCAGCACTTATTTGGTGATGAAATTGGCTTTAAGTACCTTGAAACATCCTCAACCTTACCGGCTTCAGTGGTTGAATGAATGTGGCGAAATCAAGGTGACAAGACAAGTGTTGGTGGCATTATCCATTGGCAAATATGAGGATGAGGTACTTTGTGATGTGGTTCCTATGCACGCATGCCATTTACTGCTGGGAAGACCATGGCAGTATGATCTGAGGGTTACTCATGATGGATTCACAAATAAGTATTCTTTAACCCTTAAAAGGCAACCTATTACTCTTGTGCCATTAACTCCAAAACAGGTTAGGGAGGACCAATTAAAGTTGCAAAGATCAAATGAAAAAAAAAAGGGAAAAAGAAAGGAAGGTCGAAACTGAAAATAAAGAGTTTAAAAAAAAAGGAGAGAAAAACATTGATCAGAGTGAAAAAGAAAGAGAGAGGATTTCGGCCATGGTGAGAGCAAGAGAGGAAAAATTCAATTACATTGCAAAAAAAAGTGAGATCAAGAGAGCATTATTTTCACACCAGCCCCTTATTGTACTCATGTACAAGGATGCTCTTTTATGTACTAATGATCTCGTCGGTGCTTTGCCGAGCGATATTGTTTCTCTTTTGCAAGAGTTTGAAGATGTCCTTCCCGAAGAGGTACCTTATGGTTTACCTCCAATCTGAGGGATTGAACATCAAATTGATTTCATACCTGGTGCATCAATTCCAAACAGAGCTGCTTATAGGAGTAATCCCGAGGAGACCAAGGACTTCAGAGGCAAGTAAGTGAATTATTGGAGAAGGGGTATGTGCGTGAAAGTATGAGTCCTTGTGAGGTTCCGGTGCTATTAGTTCCTAAGAAGGATGGAACATGGAGGATGTGTGTTGACTGCCAAGCCATCAACACCATAACTGTAAAGTATCGTCATCCCATTCCTAGATTAAATGATATGCTGGATGAATTGCATGGTTCTTGTGTCTTTACAAAAATTGATCTTAAGAGTGGATATCATCATATTAGGATGAAAGAAAGTGATGAATGAAAAACTGTTTTTAAGACTAAATATGGGTTGTATGAGTGGTTAGTGATGCCTTTGGGTTTAACTAATGCCCCAAGCACATTTATGCTTTTGATGAACCATGTTTTGCGAGCATTTATTGGCAGATTTGTAGTTGTGTATTTTAATGATATCCTAATCTATAGCAAAAACTTGGAAGAACATGTAATGTATTTGAAATCTATTTTGGAAATTCTAAGGAAAGAAAGGTTGTTTGCTAACCTCAAGAAGTGCACCTTTCGCACGGATAAGCTTGTGTTTCTTGGTTTTGTTGTTAGTAAGAGAGGAATTGAGGTGGACGAGGAAAAGGTGAAGGCAATCCAAGAGTGGCCAACGCCTACAACAATCAGCCAAGTGAGGAGTTTCCACGACTTAGCTAGCTTCTATAGACGGTTTGTGCGTGATTTTAGTAGCTTAGCCGCCCCTCTTACTGGAGTCATCAAGAAAAATGTGTCGTTTAAGTGGGGAAAATAACAAGAAAAGGCATTTGTTCTGATCAAATAAAAGTTAACTAATGCGCCTTTGCTTGTTTTACCTAACTTTGCTAAAACTTTTGAAATTGAGTGTGATGCTTCAGGATTAGGTATTGGAGTTTTTTTTATGTAAGAAGGTCGTCCAATTGCTTATTTCAGTGAAAAGTTGAGTGGGGCAGCCCTAAATTACCCTACTTATGATAAGGAGATATATGCCTTGGTGAGGGCTTTGGAAAATTGGCAACACTATCTATGGCCAAAGGAGTTTGTGATTCACACAGATCATGAATATTTGAAGCATTTGAAAAGACAGCAGAGGTTGAACAAACGCCATGCTAAGTGGGTGAATTCATTGAAACATTTCCTTATGTGATCAGATACAAGCAACGTAAGAAAAATATGGTGGCTGATGCATTGTCTTGAAGGTATGCTTTACTTTCCATTTTACATACAAAAATGCTTGGCTTTGAATACATTAAGGATTTGTATGCCCAAGATTCTGATTTTGGTGATGTGTTCCATGCATGTGAAAAAGTGGCGTTTGGTAAGTTTTATAGGCATGATAAATTTTTGTTTCGGGAAAATAAACTGTGTGCCTATGTGTTCTTTGCGTGAATTGCTTGTGAGAGAAGCTCATGGTGGTGGTTTGATGGGTCATTTTGGTGTAGCTAAGACTTTAGGAATTTTGCATGATCATTTTTTTTGGCCTCATATGAAACGTGATGTGGAAAGAATCTGTGAGAAGTGTATCACGTGTAAACAGGCTAAGTCTAAGTTGAAACCCCATGGTTTGTACACCCCTTTGCCAATACCTAGTGAACCTTGGACTGATATTACTATGGATTTTGTTTTATGTTTACCTAGGACTAAGAGGGGGAGAGATTCAGTTTTTGTGGTGGTAGATAGATTTTCCAACATGGCACACTTCATTGCATGTCATAAAACTGATGATGCATCACATATAGCTGATTTGTTCTTCAAAGAAATTGTTAGGTTACATGGTATACCTAGGACCATTGTTTCTAATAGAGATGCGAAGTTTTTGAGTTACTTTTGGAAGACTTTGTGGGGAAAGTTGGGAACTAAGTTGTTGTTTTCTACTACTTGTCATCTACAAATGGATGGTCAAACTGAAGTAGTGAATAGAACTTTGTCTTCTTTGTTGCGTGCTATCATTAAAAAGAATTCGAAAACATGGGAAGATTGTTTGCCACATGTTGAATTTGCTTACAATAGATGTATACATTCTGCAACTAAGTTTTCACCATTTGAAAATTGTTTATGGCTTTAACCCATTGTCACCTTTGGATTTAACTTATTTACCTTTGAGTGAACGTGTGAACTTAGATGGCAAAAAGAAGGCAGAATTTGTAAAGATGATTCATGAAAAAGGCACGGCTAAACATTGAAAGGAGGACTAACCAATATGTCCATCAAGCCAACAAGGGACGCACGAAGGTAGTGTTTCAACCAGGAGATTGGGTTTGGTTGCACTTAAGGAAGGATCGTTTTCTGGAGAAACGGCGTTTAAAACTCCTACCTCAGGGTGACGGACCATTTCAAGTAGTGGAACGCATCAATGATAATGCCTACAAGCTTGACTTACCAGGTGAGTATGGTGTCAGTGCAAGCTTAATGTTGCTGATTTGTTTTCTTTTGATGTAGGTGATGATTTGAGGACAAATCCTTCTCAAGAGGGGGAGAATGATGCAAACCAAGGAGCCGGACATGCTGATCATACAAGTGGGAATGGAGCTGAACTTGCACAAGAACCTTTGTCACTTCCTAGTGGTCCAATTACAAGACTTAGAGCCAAACGTTTCAAGGAAGCACTAAATGGGCTAATCCAAGAGAATTGGGGTGATTCTACAATGACCAAGATGGGCTCAAATAATAATCAAGACTTAGTCTATCTCATCAAAGCAATTGAAGAGGCTAATTAGCAAGCAGAAATGTTATGCATGGTCTGACTATTAAAGGACGTGAATTTGTTGAGTTTCAAGAATATTAAATAGGAGAATGAATAAGGTCTTGGTTGGGTATGTTAAATACAATGAATCTAGTCATTTAGTCATTTTTGGCTGCCTCTAGAAGTCCAAGAGGCCTAAAAAACGTGGGGGCTTGTTTATGTTAATATTTGTGTTGCTTTTAAAGCTGTAGTTATGACTTTTCCTATTCTTGGAGGGTTGTTCCAAGTATATAGAGGGATATTTCGAGTTTTAATATCAGATTTGGATTTTAGAAGCTTATTCTCTTTGTGAGGTCCTGTGTTCCTCTTGGTTCTTCAAAGAACTCTTTGAACTTATCAAGTTAATCTTGTGGCGTTCAAGCTCCAAACTTATCACCTTGATTCTGGAGAGATTCTTAGGATTTCTTGGTGTGGCGTTTCAATCCTTCGTAGTCTTGGTTTTCATCTAGTTGGGTGACTGGTCAAGGCTCAACAAATCTTGTCTATACAATCTTGGGATTCCAAGCCATCATTGTTATCTGGTTTCATCACAATTGTTGGTGGAATTCATATCAGGAGAGACTCAAGGCCATTAATCGAGAGATCACGAGTATACTTGAATTCATCGTAGAGTTCAAGCAGCGTAACAATGGGATAAGGATAAGGTTTTGGAAAAGCATGTGAAGCCCAAATCTTTTTGAAGAATACAGGAACACAAGTATTTTGTGAAGAAAAGAAAAAAGAAAAAAGAAAAAAAAAGGCAACAGCAATTATGGCTAACTTTTTTGGAATTATGTTGACTTTGGCAGAGATCCCATGTTTTGGAAATTTTAAATTATGCTTCATGCTTTTTGGGATATTATGCCTTTTGGCTTATGTTTATGTTTTGGACAATGTTTTGAGTTATGATATATGCAATCCAAGTGGGGAATTCTAGGAGTCATTCTCGGCAAAAGAGAAAGGGGAAGAAGAAATGTGGTGCCCCCAGCCCCTGCTTGGGATTGGACAGTGACTGAGATGCTGGGACATCTTAGGGGTGGCATGTAGGGTTTCTCCTTCCTTGGCCAAAATCCCCTTCTTTCCCCTTTATGCCATTCCTTTCCTAAAGCAAGTGAATATCTCTCCAAGGGTAACTTAGTAAAACACCTTATGCCTCTTCCTTTTCTGAACAAGTAATCTTTGGCATGGATGACAAGTGGCATTGGGCATGTGCCATGGCCCTAGCCATCTACTCCTTCCTTTTCCCAAGTTGATGCTTCATCTTCCTAATGCTCCTTCCCAGGTGACTTCTCATGTGCCATTGGTCTAAAAATAATCTAGGTGACAAGTGGCAAGTGAATGGGGTGCTTGGGAGTGTGCTAGCCGAAATCCTATGGGTATATTTGTCCTTGATACGAAAGTCTATTCATCTATTCTTCTAGAAGCTTAGTGCATACTTGACACTTGGCAAACACTGACCAAATTCGAAATCCTTTGTGCCTCCCTTCAGTTTCCCATACAGATTTTCTAGAAAAGCTTTATTTCTCTTCCCTAGGCTTCGCTTCCCAAGAAATCTACCTTGAAACTCAAATTTTGGGCAAGACAAGGGTCTAGGCATGTGGGAAAATGGGCTAGCCAAAAATCCCTTAAGTCTTCCTAGGTTCCCTTTGTCCCTTGATTCATCTAGAAGGATTCTAGCAAGTTGACAAGTGGCAATTCCTCTAGGGTAGGCATGCAAGCCACTTCTTGGTGCTTTCCTACACTTCTCTCTCTCTCCCTTATCCCACTATCAAGTCTAGATTCAAAGTGTAGCACTTACATGACACATGGCACTAGTTATTAAGATTTGGGTCATGGGCCTAAAGCCATTGGGCATGGATTTCTAAATAAGGCTGAAAATTACAAGGTAATCTAAGGTCACTCCTTTCTTGGGCTCAAGTCACTAATTCAAAGAGTCTAAGGCCTTTCAAAGTAACTAAGGCTCTTAAAATGCCATGGCAACCAAGAATGAATTTTATGGGCCATGTCTAGACAAACTCGAGTCATCACATTGTTGCCCACAATGTCGTTTAGGTTGGTCTCTTAAGTTAGTCGTTTAGACTAGTCACCCAATCTAACCACCTAGAGCCTTGTAGCCAAATCTTCGCGCCTTTTGGTCGTGAGTTTCCTCGCCTACCGAGAGGTAAGTCTTCTCACCTTTGGGCAAGAGAAATCTCTTTGCTGCCCACGGGACAAGGCTTCTTGCCCAAATCTCATTGGCTCTCTTCAGATCTCGTTGCCTCTCATCGGTCTAGATCCGTAGTCTCTTCTTTTGTACCAAAATGCTCTCATTTTGCACTAAATCTTCTCATTCCTACAAATCTAAGAAATAAATAAAAATATATAGAAATAAAATAAAATCAATAGTATTGAAAGGAAAATAGCACTTTTCATAAATAAAAGAGTGAATAAAAATCGCATAAAAATAACACGTATCAAGAATATAGACTCAACTTCATTGCTTAAGCTTATAAGCATGATGTTTTGAGGATGAAAGCCACGGCTCTAGTGTCTCTATGAGCTAGGGTTTTGTTGTAGGTAAGTTTCGAACTCAAGGAAGGGAGGTCCAAACATTTGAAGATTTTTCTTAGAAATATGTTGAAGAGCACAACACTCACTAATTCACGGATTAGGGTTTAGAAGAAAAATGGATTCTTATGATTTTGTTATTATATTTTTGAGCTTGCTTATTTTTGGACATTGGATTTTGTATGTAAATTTAGCTTGCTTATTTTTGGACATTGGATTTTGTATGTAAATTTCTAACTTGTACTTGGATATTTTATGTATGTCATGTGAACTTGTTGGTTGTTCGGTTTTATGTGGATGTTTGTTATAATGATGTTTTCTTCCATGTGATATAATCTCTTCTTTGCATGACTATCCAATGTATGGTTAGAATGGCTTATGTAATTAGTTCATATTATAAAAATGGAATAAGAAGCCATCTTAAGGTTCAGATTGTTTAATGTTTGACATGCATAGGAATATTTGTTACTTGACCAAATCTTTTATGGGATTAAGTTCATGAAAATACTAGTCTTTTATAAGTATGATCACTAGCATGTTTCGGCCACACATGAATGTTTATTGATAAAATTTTATTTAACACATTAGAAGATTCTAAGTTCATAAAAAGATGATGGAATGCATGTTTTCAAACTTAAAGGTCTCGGCTATGACCATGGATGAGGTATGATCATTTTGTGATTGAAGTTTTGATGAGTTAAGATTGATTCTTCGATGTACTAGGGTTTATATGTTTCGGCCACTACATATAAAGTATTGAATGCTGGTTTCTTGTTTGATATTCAATGCCTTAGAATCTTTATAAAGAAACATGGTCGCATGTTCTAATATTTTCAAGCCGTAACACTAAATATACATGGATTTGCATGTTTATATGTCATATGGCTATGATGAAACATTCGGCATTTGCATGGGTCTCATGAAAGTTTTAAATTTCATAGTTCATGTCACATGCATTGGGATTGTGAAAATCTTTTGAAAAGTAAAAAGAGTCTTTTTAAAGTTTTGTCACGACCCCAAAGGCTAGGATGAGGAAATGTCCTAGTCGAACTCTCATGTCCACTCAGGAGTGTTTAAAATGGAGTGATAACCCTTGGGTTGACGAAGTACAGTCGACGGACATCAAATGGGTTTCAAAGAAAAGGATACCAGAGCAGGGTTGCACATAAAGTTAGTGGGTGCCCTACGGTGAAGGCGAAAAGAGAACTATCGTAATATGAAAGATTAAAAATAAGACGTAGTCACCTTGGTCAAAGTGGCCAATGGTTGATACTGTAACTAGCAGGAAACACATGGTGCACTGAGGGAGTCTGAGATATCCATTTATATGTTAAAAGTCAAGAAAGGCCTCGAACTCAAAGTTATGCTTTGGCACCCCCAGCCCCCCACTTGGGATTGGATGGTGACTGAAACATCGGGACATGTAACATAAGGCTACATACACCTCGTATATGACAGATATTATGTTATGCACCTAAGTACACTAGCAGTATGCAATAGCATAGCAGAGGAAAAATAGTAAAGGTCGGATAATCTAAACAATTGCAAAGCCCATGGCACTGTACTAACATCATATCCCAACATTGTCCAAAATATAAACATGTATCATAAAGATATAGCATCCCAAAAGCATAGAGTATAGTTTAAATCTTCTAAAATATGGGACCTCCTCAAAACATAGTTCCACAAAAGCTGATATCTAAACCATAAGTCCCTTCTTTTCTTTTTTCCACAAAACAACTTAAGTTCCCATTTTCCTCAAGAGGGTTTGGGCTTCACACGCTTCTCTAAGGTCCTATCTTGATCCAGATTGTTACGCTGTCTGAATTCTGCAATGAAGTCAATGGTATCTTTGTAAAACATCTCATGCCTCTTCCTTTTCACAACAAACAACCTTTGGCATGGATGACAAGTAGCATGGGCGTGTGCCTTGCCCTAGTCGTCCACTCTATCTTCCACTTCCCAAGTTGATGCTTCATCTTTATTGCTCTTTCCCAAGATGACTCTCATGTGCCATTGCTCTAAAAATAACCTAAGTGACACATGGCAATTGAAGAGGTGCATTGGAAATGTGGTAGCCGAAATCCTAAGGGCATATTTGTCCTTTGATACAAGAGTCCATTCATTTAATCTTCTAGAAGCTTAGCGCATGATTGACACTTGGCAAATTCTGACAAAAATCCAAAATCCCATGTGCCCCTTTTCGGCTTCCCATGCATCTTTCCTAGAGAAACTTCCTTCCTCTTCCCTAAGCTTCCATTTTCAATAAATATACTTTGGAACTCGAAATAAGGCTTAACAAGGTTCTAGGTGTGTGGAAAAAGGGGGGGCCGAAAATCCTTTAGTCTTCCTAAGTTCCTTTCGTCCCTTGATTCTTCTAGAAGGTTTCTAGTATGTTTACAAGTGGCAAATCCTTTAGGGTAGGCATGCAAGCCACCTTTTGGTGTTTCCCTACACTTATCTCTCCCCCTTAGCCTACTATCAAAACTAGATTCATAGTGCAACACATGCATGACACATGGCACTAGTAACTAAGGTTTGGGCCATGGACCTAAAGCCATTGGATTTGGGTTTCTAAAGAGGGCCGAAAATTACAAGGCAATTTAGGGTCACTCCCCTCTTGGGCTCAAATCACTAAATCCTTCCAAAGTAACTAAGTCTCTTAAAATTCCATGGCAACCAAGAATGAATTCTATAGGCCATGTTTAGACAAACTAGGGTCATTACATCCTCCCCTCCTTATCCTTGTTCGAAGGGTGGACACAACACGATTCCCCTTAGCACCACGTGTTCTTGCTAGTTACTACACCATCAACAGTCTGTGCACCATGATGAATACGTCATAGACAGGGATTCATATTAACTCGACCTTACTTTGTCGGGTTACATGCCGTATACACCCACTAGCGTTCGATGCTTCCTTGCTCCAGCATTCTTTGAAAATAATTCATTCGAGACTCGTCGACGATACTTTGTCGACCCCAAGGGTTACCACTCCATTCTTAAGCACTCCAGAGTGGACAAATGAGTTCCACTAGGACATTCTCCCGCCCTAGCACTTGGGGTCGTGATAAAACTTTTTAACCATTTTCTTTGAAAACACTTTTCCCCAAATGCATGTAATATGAGACTTATAACATGCGTACTTACACTTGATATATGACATATGAATGTCGTGCATGAAATAACCAAGCATAATATGTTTAATTCATAGCATGATAACATAAATCATATGAGATATCAAAACACATAGATGGAACCATGAAAAAGGGCCTTGGCCGAAACATATAGAAGCCAGAACGTGAAGAATCATTACTTGAACATGCTTCTTCTTCCAACATATTTGATTACAAATCAAAACATAACGAAATGAAACACAAAATCATGGTATTTGGCCAAGATCCAAAACTTCCAAAACATGGTATAGCCAAATCATCAAGTAACACAAATCAACCATAATGTTTTCCTTAAAACCAAAACATGCATAGAACATTCTTGCCATTTTTTATTTAAACCCAATCATACCATTCATGTAATATTCATAATCCAAGATCACATAAGCATATTCAAACAAACAAATAAGAAATAGCAAACAAAGCAAACATATCAATGAAAGGATTTACACAAATATATACAAATATTAACCAAGAGTAAGTTGAGTGTATACTTACAAAAATCCACATAAGGAAATACTTGCAAATTGTAAATCCGAATGTGCTTCATTAGAAAGTGCCTAGAAAAATCTTATTTCGTGTTCTTTAGTGTGTGAGGATTTCTAGGGCATCACTTGATCTCAAATTATTCGGCCTCTAGGGTTTTTTGGTCAAAACCCCTTCATTTCACTCAAGAAGTAAAACAAGACTTAAAACAAGATGAATACACATGTGGTGATCGAAAAACATGGAGGGTATACATCCCCCTACCATTCGGCTTCAAGGGTTCCTTGAAAACTCTAAAACCTTCTTCCATAAAAATGGGTAGAAAGCATGTGTATTTCACCATTCCCAAAATCCTATGAGATTAGAATCTCATTTTGAGTTGAGAAAGTGACTTGTGTGTGTGTGTAAGACTAAGAGAAAAACCGATTCTTACCTTGTCTATTCTTGATGGTGGTGAAATCCTCTCTTGAAAAGGAATCTATTTGTTTGGTTGGAAAGAAAGTGCAAGAATCTTCAAGTGAACATGTGAGAGTTGTGTGGAGAGAGTGAGAGTTCATGCAAATTCTGAAAAATGGCAAGGGAAAAGCCCATAGGCATGTACACCCTCCTTTTTATAGTAGTCTCCTCACTTCCTTCTTTAGTTGCTTCCAAAAGCTTTGCATGGAGGACAAGTGGTAAGTGTTTTCTCCGTCCCCTTTCTCTTATGTCGAAAAGACTCTTAGAATCCCCAATTGGATTTGCATTGGGAAGGTACTACTTGGGGGTGGGTTTCCTCTCCCTTGGCTGAAATCCCTTCTTTCCCCTTTATGCCCTTCCTTTTCTTAAGCAAGTGAATATGTCTTCAACGGTATCTTTGTAAAACATCTCATGCCTCTTCCTTTTCCCAACAAACAACTTTTGGCATGGATGACAAGTGGCATGGGCGTGTGCATTGCCCTGGCCGTCCACTCTCTCTTCCATTTCCCAAGTTGATGCTTCATCTTCTATTACTCCTTCCTAAGATGACTCCTCATGTGCCATTGGTCTAAAAATAACCTAAGTGACACGTGGCAATTGAAGAGGTGCATTGGAAATGTGGTAGCCGAAACCCTAGGGGCATATTTGTCCTTTGATACAAAGTCCCTTCATCTAATATTCTAGAAGCTTAACGCATGCTTGACACTTGGCAAATTTTGACAAAAATCTGAAATCTCATGTGCCCCTTTTCGATTTCCCATGCATCTTTCCTAGAGAAATATCATTCATCTTCCCTAAGCTTCCATCTCCAAGAAATCTACCTTGGAACTCGAAATAAGGCCAAAACAGGTTCTAGCTGTGTGGGAAAATGGGTTGGCCGAAAATCCTTTAGTCTTCCTAGGTTCATTTTGTCCTTTGATTCTTCTAGAAGGTTTCTAGTATGTTTACAAGTGGCAAATCCTCTAGGGTAGGCGTGCAAGCCACCTTTTGGTGTTTCCCTACACTTTTCTCTCCCCCTTATTAGCCCACTATCAAGACCAAATTCATAATGCAACACATGCATGACACATGGCACTAGTAACTAAGGTTTGGGCCATGGACCTAAAACCATTGGGCCTGAGTTTCTAAGTAGGGCTGAAAATTACAAGGCAATCTAGAGTCACTCCCCTCTTGGGCTCAAATCACTAAATCAAAAATTCTAAGTCCTTGCAAAGTAACTAAGACTCTTAAAATGCCATGGCAACCAAGAATGAATTCTATGGGCCATGTTTAGACAAACTCGAGTCATCACATATGCTATGATACATGAACAAGAACCGAGCTCAAAAGTATGTTAAATGAACAAAAATGAATGAAGAAAGAATGTGTTATGAAAGAAAAGGTTATGAAAGTTATGATGTACACGATGTCTTTTGAAAAGTCAAATGCATAAGTAAAGTCTCATATCCATGTATACATTGTTAAGTTTGCTTACATATGCTTACGATATCTGTTACATGTTGTTTGTTTAATTACTGAGATTTCTCAAAATCTCACTGTTGTAATTTTCACTACCATTCCCCTACTTGGAATAGTAGAAGTTGTGGCAGGAACCCAAGAGGAAAGAAATGGGGAAACGCAAGAGACCAACTCCTTAGAAGCCTAAGGAGTCTCTAGAGAGATGCGAGGTCTCTTAGGAGTCGACACTTTTAGGAAGGTTGAAACTTGCCGACCAATTCATCACTGAGGTGTTGCGGCTTTTTCGAGCAACTAAAGAGAATTTTGAACCAGGACAAGACGAAGTAGGATCGACCTCATGAAAAGGCTTATGTTATGAGACCTATTTTTGGGAATAACTCATTTTGATAACTTCGATGCATTGGTCCTGCATTTTGGGAGTCTCTTTTGGAACCATTAAGTCTTTTGATGGCTCTTATGAAATTTACGTTTGGGATTTATGTGCTTCGGTACCATAATATTTGTCCTATTATTTTACCTAAGTTGACTTTCTGCTATGATATATTGCATACTACTAGTTATTATTAGGTGCATGTATCTTAACTATCATGTACGAGGGATATGTAGCCTTATGTTACATATCTTGATGCTTCAGTTTCTATCGAATTCCAAGCAAGGGCTGGGGGCGTCACAAGAAGCTAGGGCGTAGCGACGTCAGGCACCATGCTCGGAGACCTCGACATCAAGAGCGTCAACCTCAAGAACGTCAGGATCGGGATTGTCGGGCTGGGGAGCAACAAGCTCAGGCATGGTTGGGAAGGCAGGACCCGTAAAAGCATCATGAATCTCTTTCATTCCCAACTTGCGGCTGAATGCAAAAGCTTCTTCGTCAACGGCAACTTGGCTAAGGTCAAGGTCCTGCAAATACTTCTCGAGAGTCTGTGAACATAGTTGCGGTCTCTCCAGGATGTGGCCTGACATCACCAACCTCTAAAGTGTCTCCCTCACCAAAAGCTATGGGTTGGGTGGATTTCTCAGAGGCCATTGACGAAGGAGTAGAATGCAGCGGGAAAATGAGAAAAGAGTATAAGCGGAAAAGAGGGGGAATTGGGAGAATAAGGATGACAAGAGGATTATAGTGCAGTGAAAGGAGATAAAACTATAATCCCAATCGCATTTACAAGGCGCTTTGAATCCCAGAAAATATGCACGAGTAGGACCTCCAAACATACGGTTGCAAATTTTAAGCATTTTTAAAGGAAATGTGAACTTAATGAAAAGGCAGGTAATGTGGGGAGTTAATGATTCCCAGCGAGATGTTCATCCCATGCAGACGAGATTAGGACCTTGATGGCTTACATCCCGGTAGCAGGGTAAGAAGCCAAGTCGAAGGATGAGCCTTACCATATGGAGGCAATCAATCCACACAAATATTCACAAAGCTACGCATCAAACTCAGGAGAGAATTACATACTAAATACATAATATTTAATTTATGATTACTGACTTAGGCATTAGAGGTATTCTCTCATAATCCTGAGCCATTCTCATTTCTAGGTACAAGTTGTTAAGGCTAGCTCCAAGCGTATGAAACAAATCCTCAACATTTTAGATTTTACACTATTGGCTCCCATTTAAATTGAGCTGTGTAAAAAAGATCGTATGTGTGCAATTACTCCGATTTGGTGACAACATAATTTTTTAGATTTTTTTTTCATTATTTGTAAGCTATTGTGTGGCACACCTTCCGCACTACTTACGTGACAAACTTTGATTAGAAAATTATTTAATTCTTAAACTTCTCTTATAAATCAAATTACGCCAAATCAACAGTGCAAAATCTGTATCATTGATTTGCAAATAGATCGTCACTTTTGCTTAATTTCATTTCATTGAGAACATCAAATAAAGGATATTTGGACTTGTTTGGATACAAGAATATCTCAGAATATATATTAATTGTAGTGAAATAGTTTGTAAATAGTAGTAAAATAGTTTGCATTAGAATATTTTATTGAGTTTGGGAAAATAAGAGAAAAAGTTGAATAAAAATATTATAGATTTAAAAAATTATTTTTTAATATTATTTTTATTTTGAAATTTGAAAAAATTGTATTGTTTTTTGTATTTGTTTAGAAGTTTGATAAAGTTGTAATGATTATGTTGTAATCAGATAAAAAATTGAATATTTGAAATTAAAAAATATTGTATTTGAATGGTGATTGGAAATGAAATATTTGAAAATATCTAAAAATGATTGTATTTCCAAACAGGCCCTCATTGACTTTCCAATGTTTGGTGCTAAGTCAGGCAAGTGAACATTTTAAAACTGTCTGATTACGTGTGTTATGTATCAAAATTAATTTGAAAAAGACGTATCATTTTTTGTATTTTATTTAAAAATTTGAGAAAATTATAATGATTAAGTAATAATTAAATAAAAATAGTTTAATATTTGAAATTGAAAATATTTCATGTTTTGAGTGATATTTAAAAATGAAATATTTAAAAATATCTTAAAATAGTTATGTTCTCAACGGGCCCTTAATTGATTTTTTGGTGACGGACATTTTAAAACCGTCCGGTTAAATATTTTATATATCAAAATTAAATTAGAGCGCTCACTTCCTTGATGCCATAGTGGCTCTGCTACATCTTGGCCAAAATGGGGTTGCCGGCAGCCAACCTTATGCACTCATCGAAGATGGGGTGGCTGGACTACCCCTCAGGGATGGATAGCTACCCTTTTCAAAGTTTGTTTTTTTTTTTTTTTTTTTTTTAAGTTTTTTTTAACAGAAATGAATCCAGTATCGTTCTCCAATAAAAAGGCTTACCATTGAAGGGGGAATATAGATAAATTCTAGACGGAAACTTAATACAGCTAAAAACAAATGTAAAAGGTGGTAAAAATAATTGGTGAAAATGAGGATTTGCAATGGCTTTTTAAAAAGCAAGCAAACAGGAGAAACACTAGATCTAGGACTGTTTAGTGTGTCACCCACGCTTTGATGATCACATCTGGTGAACCAAGACGAACCAAACATCTTGGAAACGTTTATTTGATAATACAAACCAGTAAAACACAAGCCGTTCCATCATTACACAATGTGGACAAACGAGTGAAAATGAGAGATTGAAACCCTCTTTAATCGAGCGGAAAGCATCCCCTATGGCCTAAAATAAAGAGTCATAACTGACAAGTCCTCCAAAGCAAAAGAAGTAGCATTAATAAATGCAAACCATTGTCGTCTATGCTCCTTTGAGAAGACTGCAGACTTCAGACTCCGTTGGAAGTGCAGGTATTGCTCCCTTTTTGGTAGTTGTAATGGCTCCACATGCATTTGCAAATTTTAGCACTTGCCTCAGCCTCGGTTCATCCTTCAACCAAAGTAAAGGCAAAAACACACATTTAGAAGCGTGGCCTATGATTATCGCAACTGCCTTAATTCAAAATCAAATCTGTTTAAGATGATTTAGTTAACTCAAAATCAAAATATTTAACTTGAGTTTGAAGAATGAGAGGTGCTTACTTCAAGTATAGATTGATCATCCACAATCTTGCTGAGTAGGGCACCAACAAATGAATCCCCAGCACCAGTCGAATCCACCGTTTTGACATGAAAAGCCTCCACTTCTCCATGGAAGTTCTGTTTGTGCAAACAAGTAATGTAGAGCTTTAATGCAAATGAAAATTTTCTGCTTAAGCAAATTAATTCCATTTGTTGAAAAATAACTTGTTGCACAAGCATATGGTGATGAAGATTTGTCAGTTTAGGTTGAAAGTGTCATCCGGTTTTCGAATGTCACCTAGCTTAGTATAGATAATTTTCAGGAGAAGATATTTGTAACCGTGAATTGTACAACTGTCATATAATCGCTTTGAAAAAAAGTAAATAAAACATGAGACCTACATGAAAATAATAATAATTTTTTAATAGTGGATCCCACTCTTTTTCAAAACGATTACACGATATTTACGCACTTCACGGTTATATATATAATTACTTAATTTTCCGAGCTCATTTATCCTGCCAAAATAAAGATTAGTTTATGAAAGAAGATGCCACGACAAAGGAACTGAAACAAAAACACAAGTCAACTTTCCACCCTTGTGGAACTTATTGTCATATTATCTTACCACGACTTCAACAAAGAAAGTGTTTGTTTCTTAGCTCTCCATTATTTTCTTTAAGTTGCCTTTACAAAAAAATTTGGCTACCTGGGCAGAGCATATTCTGCCTTGATTGATATGAGAGTGGAGCCACAGATGAATCTCCCCAAAAAGATTGCTTTTCATAGCAGTTACCGCTACGCTTAGGTCACAATCCTTAGATTCATATATAACAAAAAACAAAGTGGATTGACATATCCGAATTAATTCTGCATGATGACAACAGCAACCTTCAGCCTTATATTTAAACACTGCAAACTTCCCTTATTCAGAAATAAAAAATGTCCTATACCCAAAACCCCATTGATGACGGAAAAGTAAATAATAAATCTCAAGTTGGGGGGAGAGTTGGCACTGACTGTGACTGAAATTATTAGGTGATAGGGCCTTCGTTTTCCAAATTTTTAAATGTCAAGATATTGTAAGCATACCCCCACTTGTGCTAAAGGAAAGAAAGGCCAACCGACAAAAAGCGTGAACAGTATTTCCACTAGCAAGAGGCAAGGCCCACGGCGCTATGAATGTGTCAGCAGTCTTCTCAAGGGAAAAAAAAAGGTGTTTTGATCAACTGCAAAAGTTTATCCATTCTTTATTTATTGTAAAGTTTAAAGCTCTCAGCTAATCAGGCCAAGCCGAACATCCCCTTTTTCTGTGGAAGTTTCATTCTTCAAAACCATCACGTACGCATCACAGCTATCTACTTTAAAAATCCATAGTTTTTTTTTTAGCTAACAGTCAAATTTAACAGTAAGTAAACTCAGAAAAGCATACCTTCGTGTAGTATCTGCAGCCTTTCTCACCCAGAGTGACAAGGAGCAGCTTCAAGTTAGGGTGCCATAGTGACAACGCTGCAGCATCATCACACTTGTCACTTCCCGTGAGGAAATCCAGCTCCACATCGCTCACCTTAATGATGTCCGCCTTGTCCCATATGCTCTTTATCTGCTTACACGCCTCCTCCGCTGATGGCCACAGTGGCAGCCGGAGGTTAGGGTCGTAGGAGAGCAGGGCACCAGCATCCTTGGCCACCTCCATCGCCTTCAGATGTGCCGATCTGCATGGCTCCACGATCAAGCTTATGGATCCATAGTGAAATACTTTGGCCTATGAACACAATTATAACAGGACTTGCTTAATTCCACCATATCAAATGAAAGAGGGTCTAAACCATTGGAAATTCATTGCAAAGAAAAGAAAGTTGACTAATGAGTAAGGAAAACAAACTCAAGATCGATAGAGACCTCCATAAAAAGAAAAACCTCCATAAAAGAAAAATCTCTACAAATCAAGGCAGACTATTGGCTCTCTCTCCATACTTCTACAAGAACGACATTTTTTTCAACCTAGAGATAGCAAAATCATCCAATATATGACTTGTGGACGTGGATTTTTATGCCGAACTACGTAAAGTTATGTTCTCTTTATTTACATTTTATACACTTTATATATTATTTATTCTAAGGATGAGTATTTGATCACCACATCAACGCCCAAACTACCATGTGAGCCATTCAACCTAATTGTTGGACAGACAAATCCAAAATATTGCATCAACATCAATCATAATTATTTTAAAACATTCATTTCCCGGAAAATTATTATATTATTCCAAGATGTAGATAACGTAATACAAAGTCTATAAACGAATGACTGATTCAAAATATATTTGGATTTTGGTTTTTCTAACAAAACTACGTATCTGAGATATTTAACTATTATTTACCGAAATTTAGCAAAACTATAGTGGATTAAAAGGAAGTGGAACGTCATAATTGAAAAAATAATGCTACCTACACAAATAGATCAAACTCTATGCAGACTTTTTGTTAAAAAAATAGAATCCACAATATATTATTTTGCACTTTTAAAAATGAGATTTTTTTTTTACAGATAAATTATACCCGATAGGGATAAATTGACTAGAAAACCTATCACTAATAATAAAAAAAGAGATAAAGGCAAAAGATAAGATAAAAAAGAGATAAACTGAAAAAAGTTGACTCAGATTCTTAAAAGTAAAATAGTTCACAATGCCAATTGGATTCAATCACTCCAAGAAAGGAAATACACATCTATAATAGGAGATCTCTACAAATGAAGGTAACTCTCTACCACTTCTCTATATATAGACTCCACACATGGAGCAACTCCAAAGGATCTTCTTTCAAGAGAGGCATCATCTTCAACCTCTCAAAATCTTAAATTTTTTCATTGTATTGAGAGATTTGTAAAGTCTTGAGAGATTGTAAAATCACTTGTCATAGTAGATTTTGCCTCTAAACAACTCGTAGATGTAGACTTTTATACCGAACTACGTAAATCTCTATCTCTATTTATTTATTATTTATTTTATGGATGAACACGAAAAACACCACATGGAAGCCAAAATCACTATCGTGGACTGACGATAATTTATTTCTTCCTTCCAACCTGTCGTACAATTTTTGGTATTGACAATACCAAAGATGATTATTTGAACTTGTAAAACTCATTTATCAGATGAAAAGCTCATCATCTTCGCTCAAATCACATATAATTTTTTAATAATTTCCCTTATCAATTCTGTAGTATGGAACGATGAATAAAAAATTTTAATTAGTTTATAAAAAAAAAAAAAAAAAAAAAAATTAAATTAAAAATAAATATAATATATAATATGTAAAAATAATCAATAGCAAACCTCTTATCAAGATATTCCAAAGCTAAAAGTAAAGCCCTTGTGAGATATACCAAAGCCAAAAGTTTTGGAGAGCCGAACTAATCCCAATCGTCCGAAACAGCGCGTGATTCCAACCATTCATTTATTCAGCATCTATTTATTTAATTTGAGAAATGATCAACTACCAATTACTTTATCACTCTTAAATTACAATTGAATAAAATAATATCATTTTAAATTTTGATTTGATGTATTTAAAATTTAATACAATTATATTTTATAAAGAAATAGTAAATAAATAGTAGATGACTTTTTATCGTATTATTACTCATTTAATTTATGAAAAGAATCAGAGAAAGATTCATCTCACTATAGTCTCTAGATAAATTAAGATGAATTTAAATAATTTATAAATAATAATAAGATTTATGAAATAAAATAAGAAATAATAAAAAGATAAGTTTACATTATATTAGAGCGATATATTTAATCTCTATTTGTCGACCACGTCATATCCGTTAAAAGTATGGGACCCAGACGTGGGTCACACGACATGATTTCTGAATTTCGTGGCCCGTGAGATCGGCCCACTTCCCATCGTTCACTGTAGAGAGACAGAGATCGCGTTGCGCAATTTGCGGAATCCACAGATACTCGTGGGACACCCGACACCGTGCCAGATCATGGTTTCTTACGGTAGATCCCAAGAGAAGGGTTTGAGCCTGTGACCCCGCGAACGCGCGTGAGATTACCACTTCCCCTTCCCAAGAGCCACGAGGACTAATAAAAACACATTTTTTCCGGAAAACTTCAGACAAAGAAAATAATAGCAGCTACCACTAGCGAGGTTGAAGTTGAAGAGAGAGAGAGAGAGAGAGAGAGAGAGAGCGTACGGATCTAATAAGTTCAAGGTTGAGCTCCTCGGGCCGGAGGAGCATGTCGGCGCTGGGGTTGCGGTAAAACATGAACTCACGCTCGCCGTCGGCGCGTAGGGTGACGAAAGCGAGGGCGGTGCGGGCACCCTGATCGAAGTTAATTCCATTACCGGCGACGCCGTTTTGATCCAGGATCCCGGCAAGCATGTGGCCGAACTCGTCGTCACCGAGCTTGCCAACGAAGGCGGCCTTACCGCCGAGCCTGGAAACGGCGATGGCCACGTTGGCGGGGGCTCCACCGGGGGCCTTCAGGAATCCCGGAGCTTCGGCCAAGGAAACCCCGGAGACGGTCGGCACGAAGTCGATCAGCATCTCACCGAAACTCACGATCAGACCGCTTCCCGACTCGGGCACCCCATTATTGTTTAGCGACGAAGCCATCAGAATTTAATACTTAGATAAATATTGGTCTTTTGCAGAGACGGAGAGAAGAAGAAAGAAAGACTATTGGGCAAGAGATTGTGGTGGTATTTATAGAGGGACGGACGGTGGATTCCTATAACATTTTATAATAATATAAAGTTTTATTGTAATATGTTATTTTTATTTTATCCTTACGTTTAATTACACTCATTTTCACTTTGTCCTTTGTAATATAAATATCTTGTATTATATTTTTATTTTTCCTTTTAAATCTCATTTTTCCATTATCTTACCTTCAACTTCAATGTATTTCAATACTGTTCCAAGTCAACCATTAACTTTTGAACATTATAATATGCCTTCAACTGTATCTTCACTCCCTGCTTAGAATTTTTTCTCACCAAATACAGCTTCTCCCACTACTTTTCAAATCCATACAAATACTGAATCACAACCCTCATCATCCATACAAATTCATTCACTTTTAGATTCATTCATAGAATCTGAAACATCCCCTGACATAGAATCTGAAATAGCCCTATACCATAATCTGAAACAGTTTCTCTTTCAATTCGTAAACCATTTAGACATAGAGGAGCTCCTGGTTATTTGCAATATTACTATTGTAACTCTTTTACTACACATTCTACATCAAATTCCACAAGTTCTGTTCTTATACCAACATATATTTCATATGATATTAATCATTTTCTTTCTTATCATAGACTATACCCTAAACATAAATCCTTTTTTTAACTATTATTGTTGATATAGAGCCTGAATTTTATTATTAGGCAGTTAAGCACTCTCATTGGAGAGATGCTATCGCTGCCGAGATTCTAGCCTTAGAAAATAATAATACCTTTATTGTTACCTCTTTGCCTATTGGACAAAAACCCATTAGATGTAAATCGGTTTGTAAAATCAAAAATAGAGCTGATGGTTCTATTGAGCGTTACAAAGCTTGATTGTTGCTAAGGGATCTACCCAACGTAAAGGATTAGATTATTCTAAAACTTTTTCTCCTGTGGCAAAAATAGTTACTATTCGTACACTTCTTGCCATAGCTGCTGTTCATAATTGGTCTTTGGTTCAACTTGATGTGAATAACGCTTTCTTACATGAGGATTTACTTGAGGAAGTTTATATGACAGTTCCTTATGGTTTTCATACTATGAAGGAGTCTAAAGTATGCAAATTAAACAAGTCTCTTTATGATTTAAAGCAAGTATCTCGTCAATGGTTTTCCAAGATTTCTAATACTCTTCTTGAACTTGGTTTTAATTAGTCTAAAGCTGATTATTCCTTGTTTACTCGTTCCAATTGTGCTTCCATTGTTGCACTTTTTGTGTATATTAATGATATCTTAATTGCTAGTAATGGTTCACCTACTGTTGATGATTTGAAACTGTTGCGCTGAAAGATCTAGGTCAGCTTAAATACTTGGTTTGGAAATTGTAAGATCTCCTCAAGGCATTTCCCTATGTCAACATAAGCATACACTTGAGATATTACAAGATGCTGGATTTCTTGGAAACAGAAGGATGACCTAATCTATTATGCCAAAGTTCAAACAAGGCAAGTTTTGAGGATTTGGAACAAAAAAACAACTGTTTATCTAAATTGGATGCTATTACAGGTAAAAAATGAGTTTGAAGTAAATCACTAGTAGAAGAGCCTGATTGTTGCAAAAAGTAAAGCCCTCCCTTCTGTCTACCCTCTCCAATCAACTTCCATTGATTCAGGTCCTGTATAAAAAATTAAAAATTTAAAATTTAAAAAAAAAAAAAAAAAAAAAAAAAAAAGACAAATAGTAAGTTAGAGTCAAGGTTAACTTGCTAACATAAATTAATTTGAATGAAAAAGCTAGAATGCAAAGAACATCTCTAAGTATCAAATCTTTAGAAATGTGAACAATGCCAATATGTGTAATAGATACACTTTGGCCATTTGGAAGCTTGACAGTAGTGTTAATGACTGGTATGAAGGAAGAAAAAAAAAGATGTTGATTGAACTATATGATATGTAGCTCTCGAATCAAGAATCCAAAACGATAAACCAAGATTAGTAGATAAATCTAAGAAACAACAAATAGTTTCTCGTTCATCTGCGGATGCGGAATATCGTTCTATGGCCACTACAACTTGTTAAATTGTTTGGCTTCTTTCCTTACTCTCAGATTTTAAAGTTTCTCATTCTAATAGTGCCCATTTGTTTTGTGATAACACAGTTGCACTTCATATTGCTGCTAACCCTGTCTTTCATAAGTGCACAAAACATATTGCGCTTGATTGTCATTTTGTACATAACAAGCTTCAAGCTGGGATTCTTAAGATATTTCATGTTGGTTCTCAACATCAACTTGCTGATGTTCTTACTAAAGCTTTAGGTAGTCACCAATTCTCTACATTGATAGCTAAGATGAGAGTTCATTCCATTTACTCTCCATCTTGAGAGAGAGTATTACATTTTATAATAACTTGTATAAAGTTTTATTGTAATATATTATTTTTATTTTATCCTTACATGTAATTATACTCATTTTCACTTTACCCTTTGTAGTATAAATACCTTGTATTATTTTACAATATTGATATTCAAAATATACACTGAAGTAATTTTTACATGTATTTTACATTTAATAATTCCAATCGATATATAATATATACATAATTAAGAATAGAAAATTAAATAAATAAAACAAAGCACAAACTATTTTTTTTTAATTGAAATTAATTGTGATAAATCAGAACATCCATTTGTATTTCTGATCGCTGGGATCGCCATCCATGGCCCTCACTTCAATTGTGGGGTCAAATGTTTGCTTAAAAACAATTATAATTTTGCGCGACAATGACTCTGGCTGTCAACACCTAATGGTGTCAAGCATGACGGAAAAATAAAAGATAGCTTTAATTCTTTAAAAGAATATGACTATTAAAATAGTTTATGTGGTTTACATTTTAGAAAAATTGCTTCTCATATTCTAATTTTGAATTATTTAATCCATCTGTTGAGTTTGATCATTTTAATTGTTTCATTATAATTTGTTACTGAAGTCAGGTCAACGTTAGTGATTGTGTGCTATCCTTTTTATTCGAGCATCTCCATCCGGCTGAATATCCATGGATTTTGGTTAAAATATTGTAAAAGATTTAGGGGAATGACCATTTCGACCCTCACATCAGGCTAAATATTTTAGGGTTTATTTTTAGCGATGTTACAGTTGATCCTCATATATGGGACTTCACTGTGGATCGAGGCTTTATCGTAGATCTCCTTTCAAGTAGACAATTGTTTTCCTCCTTCTTACTGTTCACCCTCCCACATTTCTCACCCTCTCTGCTCTGGAGTCTCTTTCGCGTCTATCGACAACAGTCCCTTCGATCGTCTTCTCTAGTAAGTCTCTCCACCTTGTCTGAGAAACACACGCGCGCGCGCGCACTCTCTCTCTCTCTCTCATAAATCCTTTCGAAACATGCCTAACCAAAATCTACTAAGAATACTAAGAACATGCCTCTAGATGATACTAAACATGCTTTGAGAAACTTAACCAAAATCTCACAAAATAAACTTCAACTAAGTAAAGACCGAAACATGTTTGATGATCAATCCAAGATATCAACTTAAAACTTAGCATGTGGTTTTTCTTCAAATACCAACTCTTAATTATCATCCCAAAACCATATTTAAGCTTATCACTTCATATCTAAACATATTATAATCATATTTCAAGTCTAATACACGATTAACCAACTAAACATCAAATCTGTATTAAGTAAGTTTTCCAACTATTAATCATTACCAAATTCAACCCAAAACTCACTTTTTATACCATAAATCAAAGTTTGACATGTTAACACATCTTACACTAAAGAGTCATGGCAGAATCACTTACCAATCCGAAGCTTTACAGGTCACTCAATACCAACTTTCTTGCAAAGGTGCTCGGTTTCTCTCTTTAACTAGTGTTTATGGAGCTTCTTTCACACAATGCTCATATGCTCTTGAAAGTGAGTGGATGAAGGTGGAGGATGAAGGGTGCTATTTATAGGGCTCTTAAGAAGAAGAAAATCATGTAAGAAGCTAAGTATCACACAGCTTGTCCGAAATTGAGAAGGGAAATTCACCTTGTTGCAATCGGCTAGGGTGTTATGATTGTGTTTCATTTTATTTTCTCACGTGCAACTAGAAGAAGCTCTTTGTCTCCCTATGGTTGAAGACCTAGCTGAGTGTGTGTGGGGTGTAGGTTTCAAATTTTTTAGAGATGATCAAGTTCCCAGAAGAATTAGCTAGCTTTGCAAACTTTCCTCTCAAACCAAAACCATCTCCTAATACCACTTGATTCCTAACCAATTTAGCTCTAAGGGTCCATGTAGGTGCAAACCTATTCCTTTGTTTTGAATGAGAGAGATGAAGGTAAGGGACACTTGGCTTAAGCTTGTGAAAGAAATGGAAGAGGGTGGAAGAGATGTGCATCAGCCGAGAATACCAATTTGGCTTCTTTCACCTTACCTTAATCTTTGTAGCCTAGTAAGACGTGTGTGTGGGTCAAGTCAGAAAGCTTGGAACTCTAATCCAAGTTTGGGGACAAAGTTTATGGCATGGGAATGGGATTGATTTTGTTTGCTGAATGGGGTAAGCTCATGATGATACTCGGCTAAACGTTAGGTGTACTGTTCCTATTTTGAATGTGTAAGAAGGTGTAATTGTTATCCCTACACTAATTTTGAAATTTCAACTTTGATTCTTGAGAGGGGGATGATTTTGTTGCAGAAATTACACAGAAGTTTGACTAAAAATCGATGGCATCTATTGAAGGGTATCCAATTGCACTGAGTGAGGTGTTTGTGTGGACTGCACGGTTTTGACATATCTCAAACGTGCATGACATGTGCTAGCATTTGTTCTTAGCCTAGTCCTAGTGATGCTTGATTTAATTCAAGGGAAGTGATGCTTGGTTTCAGAAAAGTTTTTTAGAGAAGTGAGATTTGAGTCAATTAACCGATACCTAGTCTTTATGCCATCATGTTGTGTTTTTGTCCATGGCCGAACCATGTGGCACCTTAGATCACCTTTGATTTAATGGCCCCAAGTTTTTTTGTTAGGCTAGGCTTGGTTTTAGGCTTTGGGTTGGGCCTTCGTATTTGGGCCTTAGGTCTAACTTGTTGGGCCTTGTTATTGGGCCTTAGGTCTAGCTTGTTGCCAAATTGGGCCTCAACTTTGGACTTCATATGGGGCCTCATATTGGACCTCTTTCTTCAAAAGTTTGATATATCATTTAACTAAGTTTGTGTCCTCCTCATATCCATATAATTTGCAAAGTATGCTATAGGTTCATCTCCAAGCCCATTGATCCAAGAATTTCTCAAAGATCTTATCTTAAGTAATGGAAGTCATTTGGCTAAATTTTAACCCCAAATACTCAAAAAGATAGTTTCTTTTAAAAGTCCATATAATCACGCCCAATTCATTAGTCACTATTGCCAAGATCCCAAAGTCTTCTTGTTCCCTTTGCATGATTTGGCAAGGTGTTATAACTTGACTGACAGTCATGGCCCATGGATCCCACCGGTCCTGCCTTAAAAATAAAGTTTGCTGGCCGTATTCAGCAAAACACCAAAGAAATTAAAAATATGTCAACAAGGAATTTTGCTCGACGATACAATTCGATTGTTAAAAAAAAAAAAAAAAAGTCGAGCAAACTTCCATTATGCGAAAATCCTTCAGTAGGGAACGATCTCAATTGGGAAAAATTGAAAACAGAGGCTAAATTGCTCTGATTTTTCTATCTCAAACTTGCTATTTAAATTTTATTTAAAAATATTTGGTTTTTTGGAGGTTTCCCCCACAAGACTCCCCAAGGTTCCATGAGAAGCCCAGCAGCTATATGCCCCATGAACATACTTCACTGGAAATCACCAGCATGATGCGAAACACCGTCTACAAAGCCTCTCTTGGGTACCACTTGGGCATCTTAATCCTTCTTCATCAAAGTAGACAACTTGGTATCGCGGGTGATGACTTGCATAATTTCTTATATTTTATCACTTCTTAACTTTAAACTTTAGTCTAATTTTATTCATTTTTGTTGATTTTAGGTTTCATTGCTGTCATTTAAATTTATTTGAGATTTGAAGAAAATGAAGATTCAAATTTTACAAGCCCATCATCTAGGGACTCATTCACATTTAAATGAAGAGTTTGGAACTTTGAAAAGTAAAACCCAAAGAGTTTTAAGTAGAGGAACGGCACAAACTGGCGACAAGGAAATCATTTCCTTGTTATTTACGGAGCTGGACGCAAGTTGGCAATTTGAGTAGAAGAGGTATGTGAAAACATATGATGCGGAAGGCTGGTTTTATGGAATGAAGAAGTGGGATAGCTGGGCTTTTGAACAAAACGGATTGGAGTGGCATTTGCTACGCGGACGAAAGGAGCAATTTTCGAGTGTTCGGTCTTTGGCTTATGCACGCACGGAAGTGAGAAAAAAAGAAGAAGATATTTTTCAATTCTGGTTTCGAAGAAGAAGAGAGCGAGGGAACAGAGCAAAAAAAAAAGGGACAGAAAACATTAGTTTTTTGTGGCTTTTACACAAATAGACGAAAAGCGGGATTTTTTTTTTCGTTTCAGATGTTGCGACTTGGAGAAGGAGACTGCGGGCTGAGAGGCTTAGACAACAAGAGTATTTTTCAGTGTTCATTTTCTTCCACTGTTCTCAGAAAAATTATGGTGAATTCGTTTATGTTGAATTTAATTTTTAGCATGAACTAAATTTTCTTTATTCTAGGAAAACGATGTAATCTAGTTCCAAACTATGCTTGCTTTTCTATGCTAATTTGAAGTAATTCTCTTCTATATTTGTCTGATTTATTCTGAGCTTACTGATTCTAATTAACTAACAATTAATTAGATAATTTTGATCTTGTGATTTTCTGTCGAAAGAGGGAATTATAGGATAGATATTGGATATTTCGACATAGGTAAATATAGAGATCGAAAGATTTGTATGAACCTATGTAGTATTAAAATCGTTGGTCTTAATGTTTTCTTGTTTTATTAATTTGCATACTCTTATGTAAAATGATGAACAAGAATATTTTCAATTAACTATCAAAAGAGACATTTGGATGAATGGGAGATTTGCTAACAAATAGAGAGAATTAAATTCAATTAATTAGATGAGTAAAACATAGTATGGGATTAGGTGAAATCGACTTCCTAAAAGTTTTCTTTCCCATTAATTTGATCTTCAAACAATATCTTTATTTTCCTTTGAGTATTTTCTTTGAATTAATTTTATTTTAAATTACAATTACAAAAATCTTAGTGATTTTTCTAAATAAAGTCGAGATTAATATAATTTCGATATTTGTCAAATATAAGTTACCAATCCTTGAAGACGATACTCTTCTCATCATTTTACTATCAAATTACGATACTGTGCACTTGCAGTTTTGCACCGATCACTTTTTTGGCGCCAGCACCCTAGATCTTCATAATTTCCAAAGCATGGCTGCCTATTGGCCTCACCTGTGCACCGAAAGCCATCACCAATCACTAGCGAAATGGCTCACATTTGAAATCTAAAACTTGTGATTGGGATTATTTACACTGCCCCGTTTGGTTTCTTTGCAGAAACCTCTTAGCGCGGTCAAGTTTTGTCTCCAACCACAACAACGCGGTTGAGCTCTGTCTCCCACCATAATAATGCGGTTAAGTTCTGTCTCCCACCACAGTAACGCGGTCGAGCCCTGTCTCCCGCCACAACAATGTGATCGAGCTCTGTCTCCCTCCCCAAAACAATGTGGTAGAGCTCAGCCTACCGCCACAGCAACGCGGTCGAGCACTGTCTCTCGCCATAACAATGCAAATGAGCTCTACCTCCCGCCACATGAGCGCAGTCGGGCCCCGCCTCCGCACTACAGCACGGTCAAGTCCCAACTCCTACCACATCAGCACGGTTGAGATTCATCTCTCGTCACAGCAGCACGGTTGAGTTCCTTCTCTCGCCATAACAATGTGGTTGAGCTCTACCTCTAGCCACTACCGAGTGGTCGGGCACTGTCTCCTGCGACAGCGGCGAGGTCTGGCCCTTCCTCCTGTGACAACAACGCTATCAAACTTTGTCTCCAGCGATAGCAACGCAGTTGGGCCCTGCCTCCTGTAATAGCAGCACGATTGAGCTTCGACTCCTGCCACTGCAGCTTGATCGAGCCATGCCTCCCGCGACAATAGTGCAATCGAGCTCTGCCACACGCCACTGTAGCACAGTTGAGCATCTCCTTCAGCAAAGCCAAGTCCCTTGACTCACAGAGAACAATGACGAGGACAGTCCCTTGACTGCTTTGACCCTCGCACAAACACTGAGTCCCTAGACTTGCGTAATGAACAATGATGATGACAGTCCCTTAACTTCTTCAACTGTTGTCCACGAAAGTCGAGTCCCTTAACTCGAGGTGAACAATGACGATGACAGTCCCTTGACTACTTTGACCCTCGCCCATGAAAGCCGAGTCCCTTGACTTGTGGCTTCCAACGGCAATGATAGTCCCTTGTCTGCTCGACCCCCACCGACGAAAGCCGAGTCGCTAGACTCGCGACGACCAACTGCGATGACAGTCTCTTGATTGCTTGACCCTCCCCCATGGAAGCTGAGTCCCGTGACTCGCCATGAACAACAGGCAATGACAGTCCCTTGATTGCTTCGACCCTCACCCACAAAGCTAGGTGCCCTTGCACTTAGGTCACAAACCGCTACCAGAGGTTTTCTCTGGGAACGAGCCATCAAGCTCCCAAATCGCCTCATGCGGGTTGCCTTCGGAAATGAGTCGACGAGCTTGACAACTGTCTAAGATGGACCCAAGGGGTCGAAGGGCTCCCTAACCATTTAGCATGGGTTACAACAAATGAACTCTAACATCAATACCAACAAAAAGAACCTCAAGGAGCAAAAAATCCCACTACTACCAACAAATAACAAAAATCAATCTTGGAAATGCACACTCTTCACTAACAATAAATGGTCTCATGCAACCTATCATGCAAATGTTCATACAAACAAACTCAAGCTGAGCTTCGCACTCTCAACTAGCATGGTCGAGCACATCTCCCGCCTACCTCTTCAAGCTGAGCTCTGCTATTGCAATTAGCGCGGTTGAGAGGATCTCCGGCCTACCTCTCCAAACTGAACTTTGCGCTCACAACAAACGTAGTCGAGCGCATCTCCTGCTTAACTCTCCAAATCAAGCTCCACGCTTGCAAGAAGCATGATCGAGCACCTATCTCGCCAACCTCTCTACGCCGAGCTCTACACTTGCACCTAGCGCAGTCAAGTCATCTCGCACCTAGCTCTCCAAGCCGAGCTCTATGCTCAGGGATCTTCACTACCTAGCACAGACAACAAAAAACCAGAGAATAGTTCCCAGAATTTGTTTTTCTATAGTTTTGTATAGACTATCTCTGCCGCGGCTTAACTTGAAGATTCTTTAGATCTTCCTGCTAAGCAAGTCGACCTTAAGAATTGCGAGCAACACCCAAGCCACACCAAGCCTTGTTCATGATAAAGGTGCTATCAAGAAGAAAGAGGAAGATAGAGGAAGGAAAGAAAAAGCAAAAGTTGAAGGGAGGAAAGCATGTCAGACACGCAAGCGTAAGAAGTGACATAAAGCTGGTTTTCTAATCTACCACTTACAGGGCATCAATAAAAGGGAGACCAGAGCAGATGAGAAAGGAGGAAACTTCTGGACTTCGACTGGAAGGAGGATGGACCATCTTCAACCTCACGAAAAGAGTTGTAGAGATATTATCTTCTCCAGGCAAAGGGGTATCTGACCTCCATTGTGCAGAGAGAAACGAGAGACCATGAGAAAGTATAAAATATTTCTATTATAGTGGATTTGCTCTCCAAAGGATCCATGTACGTAAGTCATATGCCGAACTACGTAAATCTATGTGTCTCATTCTCTATTTATATTTACAGTATTATTTTTCTATTTACTATTATGGATGTACATACAGACACCATATTGACGCTCTAAGCCACCACCATGGGCTTCAAACCACTTCATCGAGATTAGGTCACATCCAAGGGTCGAAAATGACTATTTCTCTCATTCCGACTTGTTTTGTGGTTTTTGGCATTAACAACCGTCTCATTACTATCAAGCTTTAGTTTATCTTAAAAATTATATTGACAGTGATCTATTCTTAGCATTAATCCAAGAAGTAGAGATTGACTCAACAAGTTAATTCTCAATTTATATTTTTTTCTTTATTAATTAAGTTAAATTGCTATTGAATCTCCCACCTGATCATTTATGCTTATTATTTTAGTCAATTATATTTTAGCCTAAAAAAACGATGAGACTCGAACATCTCTTGAAAGAGACCATGCTCCACTCAATTATGTATTAGTTTTATAATCTGTTGCCCTGAGTGCAAAGTGTGTATCACGTTTTATAATTAGCCCATACTTTTACTGATTGGGTAGTGGATGTCTCTATCGTATATATTGTCCCATTCCAATCGAGTGAGTTCCAACCCCTTTTTTAGCGGCATCAAAATTATTAGAAAGACGTTGCACGTTCTTCTTTTTTTGCTTTATTACTTTAGGACTCGTTTGGTTACGCATTTCAGATGAGATGAAATATTTTATATAATAGTAAAATTTTTGAGTTAACATGCGATAAAATAATTTGTAAAAAAAATGTGTTTGAATGGTAAGATGAGATGAGATAATGTTTAATTTTTGAGATTTGAAAAATGTGTGAGTCCAACTATTAATTAGAGAGCCGAAAGTGCACTGTTCACACACTGTTTACTATCAGTTTTTACTGTTCACATACTGTTTATTTACTGTTCATATCAGTTTTGCACTGTTCACTGTCAGTATTCATTGTTTTATACTATTTATTTAAGTGGATGTTTTTAAAATTTAAAGATGAAATATAATGTGTTCGGATAGGGAAAACAAGTGTACAGTAAAAACATCTCATATGTATCGTTTAATCAAACCAAGCTTTAGTTTTTTTCGTCTTTAAACGGAGGGACTTTTACCAAATGAGAAATTCTATTTACAATTATAGAATGTGCAAGTGTTGTACATTTTTTTAAAAAAATGAGTAAATATAGAATTCACATGAAAAAATTAATGTTGTAATAATGGATCTCTCTTTTTTAGAATGAGTGCGTAACGCTTGTACAACTCATGATTGTATCTATCATTATTCATCACACATCATCGATGATGCAATGTGTCCCAAATCTTAAACAAACAATAAATAAATAAATAAATAAGATATTTGTCCTAAGTTGGATTGTGGATGGAAGGTGATGAGTGGCATCGTAAGCCGCCCCTACAAGGTGAACCATGAATCATCTTGTAAAGAGTTTGTAGAATGGGTCACAAACCTCGCAAACACTTATTGGATGGTTCGCAAATGACTATCCTAGACTAGATCATCGTTTGTTTCAAAACGAGCTCGTAGGGTGTTGCTTTCGTCCACCCCTTGTGAAGTGGGTGTTAATTGAGCACCCAATGAAGGATCATGGGGTCGCACTTGCAATCCACCCTACTTGGTAGGGCTGAGCACTGATCAAGTTAAAGTTGGTATGCCCTACTTCTAATTTTGACTTTGACTTTTTTAGAGGTCGAATCCAACCTCCGACTCTGACTCTGAGATGTACATCCTCTACTCCGACTCTGACTCTGACTTATCGGAGCATAGTTAAATTTTGGGCATTTTTTTTTTTTTACTTTTTTTAACTTCATATTTGACCTAATTTTTAAAAAACACTTTTGTATGGGCTTTCAAATTTTATGTTTTTTTTCAAAAATTACTATCTAAACTAAATAATTTACTTTTACTTCAATTTTACTAGAAACATAGCAAAAAATAAAACTAAATATAAGCAAGTAACATACTAAAATGCTTCAAAAAATTAGAAAAAAATTAAAACCATCCACACTCATCATCCACATCCATCATCCATCATAATAATATTTCCTTCCAACTATTCCAATAAAAATTTTCTAAGTTCTCCTTTTGACAACGAAAAAACCCAACAACAACAAAACAAATTTTTTGTGTCAACCAAATTAAATGTTCCCTCCAACAACAACAACAAAGACAAATGTTCCCAGCAAATGAATGAAAATAAATTAAATGTTCCAAGTGCCTTCCAACTTCCAAGTTGTGCGCGAAAAAAGGATGATAAGATTACCAACTAAAAACAACAATAACTTTCGAAACAGCTATCAAGAGAAGGGGGAAAGATCATTTAAATAATGATACTCTGCATACCAACTGTCAAGCAGATTTGAGCAATATTTGTAATCCTAAGAGTTTCCATTACTGATGCAAAAACAATGATACCCTGCATACTCAAGCTTAATTAGTATACGCTTAAGAGTAACTAAAAAGAAAGCAAATCACTTTATGGACAACTTTATAGTTCGTAATTCATGTTTAATCACGTGGAACCGTGGCTTTGTTGGTTGAACTTCCTAAATTCTTGGTTATTGCATTTTGAGAGCTTGCATTGTATTGATATTTTAAATAATACAATATGCTCTCTTGAGAACTCTCAGAGAGAGGTGTAACATGGTAGAACTTTTAAAAGCTCCAGGAATCATACACCCGTGTCTACCCTATGTACATGATAGAAATGATATTTTTGAATTAAATCATATAAATATAGATTTATTTGTATCAACAACCCTTTTATGAAAGTTGGTGGCATCTTTTAGGTAGGATGTGTTTCATTCACAAGGTGGAGAATGGAGATTCCATTATCAAGAAAGTAATCTACATGTAGTTTGTTTCTAATCGAGATCTGATCATAGATTATATTTTGAGAGCTTGCATTGTATTGATATTTTAAATAAATAAAAAGATGTTTTAAATAAACAAAAAACTTTTAACATGTTTTCCAACACAAGCACAAGAATTGTCAAGTAAGTCAATGACATATAATTGACTAATAAAACAGAACCTAAGCATAGAATAATCAAAACAAGTTCTATTTGTTTATTTAACAAAAATGATGAAACAAACAGTTTCACAAATGCACCTCAAACCTTAGGAAATATAACAAAGAGTCTAATGGTTCATTAGACTCTTCGATTATGGGAGCCTTGATAGGCTATTGTGGTACTGGTCCTTCTGGGCAAGATGCAGATGTGGATGTCGGAGTGCTTGTACCTTCACAGTTCATGATTTAAGAACTAAAAAAAAAATACAAACAAAATAGACAATTAATATAGCCCCAAAAACACAACACACATATATTAACTCAAATTGAGGTTGTTTTAGTGATTGTGGTCCACATTTCATACACAATCGAGACAAGCTCTGCATCAGTCCAGTACCGACTTGAACTTGAGGGGGAATGATAACATCTCATATTCACGCGTTTAATCTCTCCATCAATCTCTCCATGATGAAGTGCACTAAATGGCTGGATATATTTCCTTTATTCCCTCCCATATTCTCTCTCAATTGTATTTATGTTAGTTTACATTAGTTTCCATTTCAGGTGTATATTCCTTAGTTGTTCATTCTTTCATTAATTGTATATTGTAATCTATAAAATTTATATATATGGCAATATACAAGCCTAGCAATCTGCGGGCATTTACAAATTTTACAATATAATGTTGAAAAAGCATAATCCTGGAATCCCTCGCCCTTTTCTCAATTATTTCTTGGAAACCCAAAACTTTTCCGAGGGAAAATTTCATCAAGTCCAGTCCCAAGGGTGATGGGCTAAAATTTTCGGTCCATCATTTTTTTCGGATTGGACCAGATCGAACATTCATAGGGATTGGATCAAACTGGTAGCTATTGATCCGGACCAATTATTTTTTATTTTTTTCAAATAAATTAATAAAAAAATAATTTAAATTATGAAATTAAAATTAAGTGAATTATTAATGTAGATTATGTAACTAACTCATTAAAAAAATATTTTATATGGTCAATGATAATAAATTAGATAAAATTACATCATTAACTTATATAATTACTATATAAAAATAATATATTAAATTTTTAAAAATATTTTAAAAATATATATAGGAGTTTGGTCTAGTCCGATCCAGTCCAGTCCGATTTGGTCCAAAATTTATAGACCCTAGGACCCGATCGAATTTTTGCAGTCCACAATTTATGTGATCGAGACCGACAAGTCTGGAGTTCGGTTCGGTTTGGTCCAGACTGAACGGTTTGGTCGGTTCGAACCGAACTCCTTACACCCTTACCTCTGTAGTATATCACATTTGTTTGTAAAGCTCAAACTAGCCGAGTCAATGTAGAAGAAAATTGCAAATGTAAAACCACAAACAAAATATTAAAGAAAAGCAAGCCTCCAGTGAATGCATTTTGTGATAAAATCATATCCTGCAAGTTCAAAGCAAGAAAAATCCCATTCGACAATTTCCAAACACAAAGAAAAGAGATCCAGTTCACCGAATCACCAGATGTAACAGCCCACTAGAAATTCATTGGTGGAATTTCTATTGATTTTAGGAACCTCGTGAAAACCCCATAAGTTTTTACGAATCGACCAATCGCGCAGGTTTTAATTTGTCAGCATAGTCAGTGTTATCACTCACTATGATGCTAGCAATACGAGTTTAATTATTTGAGATAATTAGAAGTGTCAGAATGTGTTTTGGTTTACGCCATTAGACTCAGTTGATTATTTAGGATTTTATGGCGCAATAGTCAATTTTCATAATTTCGGACGAACAGCTGTTCGAAATTGTGAAATTATTTTTAGGGATACTTCGGGATTGAATTTCGGTAAGCGATTTTCACTATAGGTTAATATGAATATTTAGGATTTTTCAGCACTAAGTTTATTATGCATTTCTTCGGAGTGAATAGTAACTTCGATAAATGCACCCGGTGCAGTGTTTTTAAAATCATAGTGTGGAATGTCCAAATTAGGTTAGAGAAGTTGTATTTGGACACTTGGCAAGATCTTGGCTACACATAGTGAATGGTATTAGACACTTGGCACAAAGAGAAACCACTAGATAGATTTATGAAGGAAATCAAGGTGTAAGATAATGCCACCTTAGCAAAACTTTGTTTCATCTGTTCAACCAAATTGTGTCAAACCAAAGAGGGTTCAACCCTAAAAAAATCCTAAATGGTTGGAATCCAATTGAAACCCCAAAAGCCTAGTTGAAACCGAAACCCTAAACGATTTCACAAACCCTAAAGTTGGCCTCCAAACCCTTTCTAACCCGATTTCTAGCATTGTGTTTAATCACTTGATTAAATCACTTCCACATGCTATTAATTAATCAAATCCTTGTTATGACATCATTATCCAACCTTTTAAACCTTGAAAATTTGATTGGGCCAAGAAAAATTGGTTTTGAGCTTGATAGCACATCAAACCCTAACCAAACCCCTTTTAAACCCCAAATTGAAGCCTACTTAGTTGGGGCCCACCAAGGCCCACGAAATTGGCCACCTTGGCAAAGATTCTTGGAGAAGTTTCCTCCCCCACATGGAAGACCATCCACTGCCATTGGCTACACCCAATAGTGCCTTGATGTGAAGGAGAAATCCACTCTATCAACCTCCATCTCTCACAACTGCCGCAGGCAATCCATGCCTCTCACTATTCTCCACTTTATGTCACATAGCCAATTCCAATCAAGGGTCTTTCAAGCCCATAACTTCCCCCTATAGGAGTCTAAAGTCGTGCAAGACACACTTCTCTCCATTTTATCACTTCTTTCCCCTGTTCTTAGAGAGAAACCCAAAAACACTCTCTCAGGTAGATTTATGTGTCTTTTTGCGTGGCCATTTTCAATCATTTGTAAGTATTTTATCACGATGACTCCTTCATAAAAGTTGTTCGTCTCAATCCATGCTCATTTGATCGGCCAAAGTATTTTTAACCATGGAGAGGTCATTCTGGGCGTAAAACTAGAGAGTATGATATGTTTTGGAATTTTTGACTAAGCTAATGGACATATCTTGGTCCGAAAATTTTATGGAGTGTTTTTATCATATGTTTATGAATGTTCATTGAGATTTTGTTACATGGATAAAGCTTTCGATGATAGATTTTCTTAGATTTAGAAACTTGAAAACTGGAAGTGGAAAAGCAGTTTTTGTTTTGTGAAAGTTGCAATATTTCGTGGTTTGATCATATTCCAAAGGCTTTGATATTTTTATATGATGATCCTAAGCCTCTTATATACATTTTAGGATGTTATTTTGAAGATATTTAGTATTATTTTTAAAGGTATAATTTTTCTATGCAAGAGGATTTCGGTTAGGCCTAAGATTTGATGTTTTTGGGTTAGATCCATGTTTTATTGAGTTTTAGCCATGTGATTTTAAGTTTGAAGGTTGAATCTTCTTTAGGACACATTTTTAAACTATGAGATGTTTTAGTTTAAAGATCACTTTTGTGTAAGCCATGGATCAAGAGATTGATCAAAGTTAGTGGAGAGAAAAGTTTCTGTTTTGGACTAAGTTTAAAACCAAAAACTCCAAGTGTTATTTTGTGATTTTTGGTGGCTTTTGTTTGATGATTTAAAGCATGGTTAATCTTAGGATGATGTTATGAATGTGTTAGAAGTAAGATTTATTTTTTTGGAATTCTTGGAGATGTTTTTATTAAGGCCAAAACTTGTGATTAAAGGGTTTACTTTTTGTTAAAAAGTTTGGATCTTTTTACAAAAAGTTTGGTGTTGATGATTAGTTTTTCTTAATGGATATTTTAAGTGTATTTTTTTAAACTTAGGATAGGAAGATCCTAGTTACAAAATTTTGGTTTAATCATGGGTTTTGAATATTGAAGAAATTGCAACCAAAATCAAGAGAAATGACCTATGCATGTTTCGGCCATTGTGTGTTTTCCATAGTTGTAAATGGTTTTAAATTTTTCTGAGTTGATATTTGAATCTAGGACAAAATTTATATGAGAAATGTAAATTTTGGTAATTTCTAGAGTTAGAATGTGAAATCCTTAAGTTAGGAGTAAAATGATCATTTTTTCACATGTAGAAGATAAAATGGTAATTTTACTCTAAGTTGTCTCTTTTCACATTTCTAATTGTTAGTAATTAAAGTTCTAACTTTTAGTATACCCTCTTACAGTTCCTCGTATTTCGCGCTTTAATATCGTAAAACACAACGATCGAGGTAAGTTAACTCTTAACTTACTATCAGTTTACGGTGTATGTGTGATGGGTATGGGAACTACAATTTATGTTCGTATGTTGTTATATATGCCATGTCATCACATGTTTATCTATTACATGAATTATGCTGTCAAGAAAATCTTATCTGTTACACAATATATTCTGTCACATGTTACTATCTGTTATAAGTATGTCACATTATGTACGCCATTTGTTACATGTATATCATGTCACATAATATTCACTGTCACATGTTATGCCATGTTACGAAATATTGTCTGTTGCATGTATGCCATGTTATGAAATATTATTTGTTACATTTATGCCTCAAAGTATGTCATGTCTGTCGTCTTACGTTCATGTCACGTTACGCTATGTCAGGACTTCTGTTGTTTATATCACGTCACGTTATGAAATGTCATGTATGTCAGTTAAGTTATTCATGTTAATCACGACCCTAAGCGCTAGGGTGGGGTAATATCCTAGTAGAACTCCTTTGTTTACGCTGGAATGTCTAAATACGTGTGAAATTCTCTAGGTTGATGAAGTACAGTCAATAGGTTGTGAATGGGGCCTAACTAACTGGTTACCGGAGCGCACCAGACATTAACGCCGATGGAGCCACACATTATGTTACGTGTGTCCATAGCAAGTATGGCACAAACAATTCATGGGGCCACAACAACTGTGGAGCATGAAGTATGGGGCCACAACAACTGTGGAGCATACACTACGTGAGACATAACAATTGTGACACGTAGAATACGTAGGGCCACAACAACTGTGAAGTACGTATTAATGCACTCACAGCTGGTATAGACACCTGTGTTGTGATGTGATAATCGGCAGGGACACACGGCTCAAGGGGACCCGTGTAACACTGATATGGTCACTTTATTAATTAAGTCTATTGAATAAGATTCCAAGTTCATGTATTTCACGTTCAAGTCATGTTTCACGTCATGTTATGTTCAAGTTTACGTCCATGTCAAGTTTCAAGTTCATGTCAATCATGATAACCCCAAGAGACAAGAATATATTTCAAGTTCATTTTTATGTCATGTTATGTTCAAGTTCATGTCATGTTCGAGTTCACGTTTACGTTATGTCATGTTCACGTTCACGTTATGTTCCAAGTTCACATTCATGCTATGTTGCTAGTCCATGTCATGTTTTAAGTTCACATATATGCCATGTCACGTCAAGCTAAGTTTCAATTTTAGCTCAAGTTATGTCATTTATGCCATGTTGTGTATCAAGTTATGCTATGCTTAGTTATGACTTTGATTATGCATTCATGCTTTTACTGCCATGCATGCATCATTAACCTGTGTGGAAGTTTCTTGTTAACTTGTTGAGATTTGTAATCAAATCTCACCGTGGTAGTCCCAACTACCATTCCCCTAGAATGGTAGGTGATGTGTCAGGATCAGAGCAGGGAGCAGACACCGGCAGACTGGAGGAGGTTGACTAGACGCTGTAGATGCAACCCGGGGCTTGCAGCCTCCATAGCTAGGTCTTTGGATAGTATTTCGGCATCGTTAGTCGAGTTACGCGAGTTACTCAACGAACTAGCCCAATAGTATATTTTGGCAATGTAATTATGGCTTCGTTGTTTTGAGATTACAGTCTTCTGAGTCCTGTGCTGTAATCGTGGATGTTTTAAGTAAGCATGGTTTATGTTTTAACTATTTGGGATATTATAAGTTTGGTGCATAGTATTGCTAAAAAAAAAAATTATCCGCTGCGAATATTGCATAATGTTATATGCATGTTAGGAATATTGCATCTTATATGTCATGAACGGGGGCAAGTAACCTTGTGTTGCATGTCCCGATGCTTCAGATGTCCATCCGATCCCAAGCGGAATTTGGGGGCGTCACACCAGATCTATCCAAATTTTCATCTCAAAGAATTTGATGGGTAAAAAAAAAATAAAATTAGCACACACCGAAGATGAAGGTTTCATTACAGAGCATTCCAAATAGCCAAATTTTACTGGTTAAAAAAGTTTACCAAAAAATGCTAGCTCCAAAAGGCAAAAGCTCTCTTAAAAGATTTTTTTTTATTTAAAAAAAAAAACCATATTTTAAAAAAAGAGCAGATAAAGCAAAATATAATATCTATTCAAGTATGAGCACCACCAATCCTTTCCTACATGCCCACAGACCACGAGGTTTACATTCATTGTTCACAGATCGGGAAAAGAGAGAGACTTACAGAAAGGTCACCGGCAAGACAGACACGACAGTGAGAGAGAGGCGGCAACCGAAACTTGAAATAGAGTGACATGGCGGCTAGGGTTTCATGGTTTCACATGAGAGAGAGAGAGAGAGAGAGGTCTAAGTAGAGAAAGAAATTGCCTGGGGGGGGGGGATGGCAGAAATCCTATCCTTTAGATGATAGAGAAGATCATGCACGGGTGGAGAGTTTAAACGAAGACTTTATATACTATATAATATATACATATATATATCTGGGTACTAGATTTTAAATCTAGAACCTTGGTTTCATACCCGGACTCGGACCGTGTAGGTCCAAGTTTTACAATGCAAGTTCATGCCCGGATCAAATCCGAGCGAAAAATCATAACCGAAACTTGGTTATCTAGGTTCTAAATTGAGTCCAGAAAAAATCCGGCTTGGATGAACAATCTTAACAGTGATCAGAGGCAATCTAGAAATTAAATAGCATTAGTAGTTTTTGGGGTTCAATGCTGATTAATTTCTTTACAAAAATCTAAAAGGTGAGAAAGATCAAATATTTATGCAAGTTCTTTGTATGGTACGTTTGTATAGATGATTTGGAAGGGAGAATTTAGGTTTGGTCCTATAAAATCTAAATCTATAATTGGGAGTGCTGATGTAATTTCCAGCTATGCTTGCAGCGTGCCCTAACGACTTGCAACTAGAAAGGAAAATTCAAATAACCCAGTGGTGATGCCTTTGATGCTTAAGTTAGAGAGCAATTAACATTTTACAATGATTAATGAATCAATGAATATTTAGTACGTACCTGATAAGCTATTTATAAGAATTGGGATCTTTATAAGAATTAAATAGCTTAGTGGCCAATTTTGTATGTTACCTTTTAGGATGCAACTCGGTTGTTGATAGCATCCATTCGGTGTGGGTTTCTCACTCGATCTTATCTCTAATTCGTATCACGACGAGATATGGTTAATTGTGTTTCCATGTTAATGATGTCTTTCTAGAATTTATCTCTATGAATTAATCCCAATATTAGAGAGATACAAGTATTTGACTTTATCCCTGAACCCATACACTATGTTTGATGTAGTTTTATTCTTTAGTCTAAGACTGTTAAATTGGGCTGGGTTCCGGGTTCCGGCTCGGATTGAACCCGGGTTGGAAAATCTGGACCAATCCGGCCCCGATACGAGTTACAAACCCAGGTATCGGGTATCGGGTTTTAAACCCTGTACCTAGGTCCTTTTACGATTCCTAAACGAACCCCCTCCCCCCCCCCCCCCCGAGTCTGTCTTTCTCGCTCTCTCTCTCTCTCTCTCTCTCTCTCTCCTTTCTCTCTCGTTACGCAGCGTAAAGAAACCCTAAGTCCGTCCGTGCCTCCTCGCCGTTACCCCTTTGCCACCGCCGCATCTTTGTCGCCGCATCTCCATCGTCGTCGACCTTTTCCTAAGTCCCTGCCTCTATTGTGACCCCATGAGTCTGTCTCTCTCACTCTCTCTCTCTCTATCTCTATCTCCCTCTCTCTCTCTCCATTGGATTTCTGGGTTTGGCTTTCCAAGGGAGAAAAGTATCATTTCTGCTTATATATGATCTGGTAGCTGCAAGATAAAAATTGTTGTTCATAATCGTTAGTCTAGGACTCGGCTTGATCTGGGTTTGGGTTGATTTATAAACTGTTAAATCCTAACATTGTCTCACGTGTGGGCTTTCAAATCCTATAATTAATAAATTCCATGGGCATGTAAATTATGAATGCTACCTGAAATAATCCAATGCCTTCCAATTATCAGAGTTTCTGGGTGGTATAACTAGCACATTGCAAGAAGTTTTCTCTAGGCTCCCTCTTGAAAATTAGTTGAAGAGAAAAGTAATTTAAAGCATTTTGAGCTTGAAGAGAATGTGTGTATATATATTTATATATATAGCCTCAAGTAACTTTTTAATTATATAATTAGTAAGATTACTTATACATTTGGAATTATATAAAATCTTGGAAGTGGTATTTGAATAAAAATCTTTGTTGTTTTTATAAAGTCCATCCATCTGAGATACCTCTTTTGTGTCTTGTAGAATAATGTCTATCGATCTGGAATTAGATAATCTACCTGAACCTGGCCATGTTCACCTTGTAATGGGATAGCTGGTGTGGTGCTTTTCTGGGTTATAGAGAGATGTCTGATTAGGGAATAATGAATTAGGTACTGGAGGATGACCATTGTCTCCTCTTTTTGCTTATATGGTGTCATATATCCTTGTTGGCTATGCTCCCTTGTGCCATTGTGCAGGAAATATATGCTATATTTATTTGGGTTATTTTTCTAATACAAGTTGCACAGCTTATGCCAGTTTCTATCAACCAAATGAATTCTTGTCAGTTCCTTAGGCATATATAAACATACTACATACTATATATATTAGACCGATGAAAAAAAAAATTCATTGCTTCTATTTTGTTCTTAGTTTTGCTGCCTTTTGCCAACCTTACTTACTCTAAATTGGTTGGGATTGAACTCTAACCCCAGGAGACAAGAATATATTTCAAGTTCATTAATAGTCCTACTTTAGTCGTCCTCATTCACGTGAATCCCAAGTGACCATGGCCTTTAGTCACCAACTATTCCTTTCTCGCTCACTATGCCAGTGCGTTCATTCATCATTCTAACAAATAAGTTACAATCAATTTCAAATCCCTTCATTTTTAGAATTCATTAAAATAAAAAATTTTAAAACCAAGAGATTTGGATTCAAGAAATTTTAAACCTCTCGATTTAAATCCAAATCCAAGTTTATTAGTTTGAGGCACGATGTTACTCGGAATCTTGGGTCACAGAGAGGGAGTTGCAACATACAAGGAAAGACTCTCAAATAAGACCACATGTTAATGTTAACGTACAATGTGACTTTATGCTTTGTCACGAAGAAACGGAAAAAGTAATTCACTTCATGACTTATCCATTATCCAGAAATAATTTGTATCAATTTTAAATAGATAAGTCTCATATAAATATTTGTTAAAAAATAAAATTTATTTAAAAAAATATAAAAAAATTATCTTTTATTAATAAAATTAATTATTTAAAAAAAAAATTATATAAAACTTATCTATTGAAGACATGAAAGTAACATTCCTCTTGTCATAATACAGATGCTGCTTTTGGGAATGAGTTCTGTTTTACTTGCACTTCCAATCTGAAGTTGACATGGTGAAAAGGACATGATTCCATTCGTACAAGGCAACTTTAACTTTACACAATTGTCTTTGTTTGGCTATTAGAATATTCTCTTAATTATATTAAAAGGATGGGCGGCCATGTTTGGCTCCAAGAAAGTCCACTCAATTATATCAAAACGCATATCATGTTTGACTATAAAGAAATTTCTCTACATTTATGAGTTTGTTACAGTTTCGAGACTTCTCTTTCTAGATAAAAAAATATAAATATTGTAAAGATCTTTAAAAAAAAAAAATAGCTCTTTCAAATGTAAAAGGATCTGTGGCTGCCATATAAGGAAGCCAAAGGCTACCTGTAGACTGACTCGTCAACCTTGAGACACTATGATGATGGCTTGCGAGCCACTGCCACGCAAGCCCATTATAGTGACTTGGTGGCTAACTGCAATCTTAGGTGTTTTTTTCTTTTAATTATTTCTTAAAGCGCATGAACATTCAAACATTCTCTCCCAGTTTGACCATTTTTACAAAATTCTGTTAAAAATGCCTCTCAACGAATTCTTGCTCCTATTCATTAAAATAAAGAAAGAAATGCAAAGAGACTTTACCAATTAATTGCCTGGTTTATTTTTATAAATAATCTTATCTCATTCTATTTTATTTAATTATTATAATTTTCTCATATTTTTATGTAAAATAAAAAAATAATTTAATTTTTTAAATTTTAAAATAAAAATTATATTTTAATAATATTTTATTTAACTTTTAACTTTTATCTTATTTTATCTGTATAATTAAACAAAATGGAGTGAGGCTCTCACGTTCCTTAATAAGAGTGAGAAAAGAACGGATAACTTTATATAAACTTTTCACGTCTACAATATGTGCTTTTACAAGATCTAGATTTATCAGACTTGTATATATTTTTCGAACATTGATGGCAAATCCAATTTTACGAGCTTCCCGCCTTTCAGTCATTGTTTCTTTTTTCATCATCGGAAGCAACTATGCTGCTATTTTTTCAGAATCTGATTCATTCATGGAAAATTAGTCTTCATCTTCAAAGGGCTCTGGGGAATCTGGTTCCAAGGCTTTTCTTTTCTAGTTTCCCTGATTCCTGGGAGTCTTTTCCTTGGACTATCCAAGATGGAAATTGAATTCCTATCATTTGGGTCAGCATAAAGTGCAACGTGCCTGTAATAGAAGCTCTAATTCCTTCTCAGCAATAGCAATGCAAATGATGCGTCCCACTGATTAAGGTGATGCCTCGTACTTGAATTTTTCAGTGCCTATGAACAGGAGAAAACAAAATTCATCATCAGCCTACACAGAAGCACTTCACTAAACAAACAACTAACAATGAAGAAATAAGAGTAGAAAAAAAGAAGTATTAAAACCACCAACAATTAGTGAGACAGAGCTTGTGTAACACCCCGCCTAAAAAACTTCTTAAACCTTGATCTTAATAGCCTTAATCCTAGTTAATTAGGAGTTGAGTTATTTGAGAATAACAATTTTGGATATTTGAGTTGGCAAGAGGATCGTATACTTTGAGTTTAGTAGAATTTGTAGAAGATTCTAGTGCAATGTTGATTTTTGAGGAAAAATAAAATTTAATTTTTGGAACTTGATTGGTTAGTAATATTATTTTGGAGAATTTTTTAGTGCCTTATTAATTTTGAGGATAAGAAGCCAAGAGGCCCATAAGAGAATGACACATGACATATTAGATGATTGCCACATTAATGAGCTAATCAATTTGAGTTAAATTTTTTATGGATTTAGGAAGGCCCAAGATATTGGTTTATTAAGGGTCCAAGCTTTTTTGATATAAAGGCTTAGGAGAGACACTAATGCCTTAGGCCTAACTTGATGGACATAAGACTTTATGCCTCTAATTCACTAAGGAAGTGATGGGCTAAGAATAGGTAATATAAGCCATTGGACCATTAACCCACACTCATGACCCTTTTAAGCCCACAAGGCCCAAAATCTTGTTTTGTTCTATTTCACTCTTCAATTTGAAATCCCAATACACCATACTATGAGTTTCCTTAAGCCCATGTCATAGCCTAAGTACCCAAATTAAGTTTTAAAATTGGTTAAAACCATTAATCAACTTACCCAAGATTAGTGATCTTTAAACTATGTTTTAAAGCTTAATTTTCTTTCGTAATCTTTTTAATCTTTTTGATCTGAAATTTTCTTGTTTTATTACTCAATTACATCACTCTTAGATCATACTAAGACCCTAGATAAATCTCCACACATGTCATTAGAGGAAATGACATATCAAACCTCAAAACTACACCAATTAGCACACATGTGTGCCCTTTGTGTGTTTTGCCCTTAAGTCTAATATTTTGGTTCCTTTTTCTCAAGGGCACTATGGTCTTTAAACATCTCATATGATCCCTTTAAACCCAGACCAAGCCTTGGACAAAATTTGGTTTCAAAAATAAAACAAAAAACCAAAACCGATTGCATCCAAAAGACTAGTTGAGTGGGAACCGAATTGGTTGAGTTTCAACCATCCATCTGCCATGGTTGAGCCACCACCTCATGCCATCTTCAGTACCACCCAATCCCCAAGAGGCCCTCATGGCCATCATGAGTCTTTGACCAGTTTTTCCACCCAAAGAAGGCACCAAAACCGAATAACTTTTGTGCACAACTCCATTCCAGCAACCACCCTCCATTGCATCATCTTATTTGAGCTGCACCTTCATGATCACATGGAAGCCAACCCTCCATCTTCTACCACCTGAAAAAGCCTTCAATAAGTGACCTTACACCTGCACATCAACCTTGAAGAAGAGACAAAGGGATGAATCAAGTGCTATGATCAAATCTGTCCAAGGAAAACCACCTTGAACCCGTCAGTCCCATGGTTTGTTTTTGTTTGTTTTTCTTTTTTTTTTTCTACACCACGACCAGACCAGCTTCTTTAGGCTCAATGTAGCACCTGAATTGATGAGTTCATGGTGATTTTAGGCCACTATTCCCCCTGCACAAGCTGATGAAGGCAATATGAAATTTCAGCACCTTACACCACCACCCAAACCACCCAATCCCAAGGGTTTAGGCCAATGCCTCCCCCCCTTTGGCTGCATATAAAAAGCCCCTTCACCCCCTAATTTCCCCACACCTCTCCTCCATGTCTTCTCTTGAGTCTTGAGAGCATTTCTCCCCTTTAGTGAGCAATAGAGTGAAACCAAGTGAAGTTCTTGAGAGTTCTTGCTTTGGGAGCTTTAAGGGCCACAAAAATTGTAAGTTTTCTTTCCCTAGATCTTAATTCACATGTCAAGTCTTGTTTTCAAGTGTTGGAGTGAATTTGATTGAGTTCAGAAAATATTACCATGCTTAATTCAAAACAAGGTTCATTAAGGATATATTAAGTGTTTAAATTGTCTTAAGTGAAAATTTTAGGTATGACATGTCTTAGCATATTTTGATATGATTTGTTAATGTCTTAGATTGATCATGGAAGTTTTGATTTTTGATTAGAAGCATGTCGTGATAGGTTTTGAATTCTATCTTGTGTTGATCATCAAAACATGCATGGATTTTAAGTAAGTTTGTAATTAAGGCATGAAGTTTGATTATTCCACCTAGGCTTGATGATTAAGCATTTAGAAGACCTTCTGGTTGGGATAAGAACAAAAATACCTATTTTGGCAGAGTTTTGAAAGCATGCCTTTATGATTTACATTAGAAACACTAAGCTTGATAGATGAAGGATTAATGAAGATTAAGGTTTTTAGCCATGATTAAATGTTGGGATGAACTTTCTCACCTAAGATTTAGCCTTTATCATGTCATTAAGGACTATAGTGGTTATTTGTGATTTAAGAAAATTGTGTATGCATGCATTCATAGGGATCAATAGTTGAAAGTACACTTAGGCGTCAACTAGAGTGCATGCCACGGGTTGTGTATGTTTGAGCTAGTTCCACTTTAAATTTTACGATTCTAAGGGATAAATGGTTTTAGAATATGAAAAATATGAGTTAAATTTGAGGTTTGCTTGTAAATAGTGAAAAATTACTTAGTGGCAATTTTTGAGAGTTTAGGGGTATTTTTGTAAATATATATTTTTGAAGTCTTTTGATTATGAAAGTCTTCCGTAGTAGTATAAATCCTAACTTAGTACGAATTTGATTTCAGCCGCAACGATATTTCCAAACTCAGGAAGTTTGTAAATTAGCTTTCTAACTTACTCTTAGATAATTTATTTATGATTCTTGTCTAAACGTCATATTCATATTATAAATGTCATTTTGAGCATGAAATATCATATGATACATCATTGAGCATTTGATTACTTGTTTACATGATATGTGATATTTTCACTATATTTAGCATATTGCATATAAATGTCATTTTCACATGAAAACTTGCTACATATGCACATGCCATGAAATACATTTTTCAAGTATTGCATGAAAATAAATTTTGTCACGATCCCAAAGGCTAGGATGGAGAATTATCCTAGTGGAACTCCTTTGTCCAATTTAGAGTGAGTAAAAATAGAGTGGTAATCCCTGGGTTGACGAAGATCAATCAACGGGCTTTGAATAGGTTCTTTTTAAAGAATGCCGGAGCAAAATCAAATGTTATGACACCTAATGCTGGTGGGTGTATATGTTATGATATTATGATGATGTTATGTTATATTACCAATACATTGAGAACAATGTCTGCAGACAAAGACGCAGTGTCAACATGAGTTGTGTTGTGGTCACCGGCAGGTGCTCACGGTGCATATGGGCCGTGTTGCTACCATACGTATGTTAATGATGACTTTAATAAAGATGAAATGTTATGTTTTTTGAAAGCAATGAGGTATGAAATGTTTTCTTCTGAAATGTCATGTTTTTGAAATGAGAAAGTGAAAATGTTATCTGAAAGAGAAAGTGCATCAAAGTTTTTCTGAAAATGTTGAGGAACCTGGATGGGAGACAAAGACAGTTTTTTTTTTCTACATATCATTGCATGCATCTCATGTTTATCATTAGCCATGCATATATTATCGCTGTGCAAGTTGTTTGTTTAACTTACTGAGACTTTAATTAAATCTCACCCTTGTGGATCCACCCGAAATGATAGAAGTTGTGTCAGGCCCAGTAGAGGAAGAACAAGAAGGACCACTGGATACAGATGGTTGAAGAGGAGCCGGACCATGAGCGAAGACTAGATATAATTTTGATGTTCATAAGCATTGTCTCTTCATACTTCATAGCGTATGAAATAGTTGATCTAACCATGGAACTTGGATTATGTATTTTGTATTAAGGGAATTCCATCCTTAAGTTTGAACTTATGATGATTATTAATGCTATTGGGATGTTTTAGTTCATTCTAGCATGATTTATAACTAATCACCCCTATTCCGATGTGATTATTACATACTGCTAGTTGCATACTAGGATGCATTGCATATTAACTGTCATGAATGAGGGTATATAACCTTGTGTTGCATGTCCCGACGCTCTAAGTCTCTGTTACATCTCAGGCGGGGGTTTGAGGGCGACACAACTTGTCTATCTTGAGATGTGGTACCTAATCTCATCTATCAATACATTTAGGCTCCATTGGTTGTTAAACTCATCTGAGTTAAACTCAGTTCAGTCTAATTTTAAGTTAAGTCTAACATCCAAACACCCAACTCTCAAATTACTAAACTCATCTCAACTCAAAATCTCTTTATATGTAGGACCCACAAACCTTTTTCAATTCAACACTTATTTACACGTAGGACCCATAATCTTTTTCAACTAACCATAAATACATATAAACTCATCTTAACATTCAAACATATTTAAACTCATTTTAAGTGGACCCCTCAAAACTCATTCTAAGTGGACCCCACAAAACTCACTCCACCAGCTCAACTCACTACTATTCTTAAAGAATTCAACTCAGCTCAGCATCCAAATGTAACCTTAGTAAGAGGATTAACAGCCAGGGAGACTAAAATTCTAGTCAACCCCAATGTGAAAGAACTTAACTTACCTCCACATTCAAGTCATAAGTTGTTGCAGTGTATTCATATTGGGAATTTGAGTCTGTTTGGAAATACTTATCGAATGTTGGAAAAATTGACTTTTTTTTATACAAGGGGGGTGGGGGGTTTCAAACCCAACTTTTCCATACTTATGTTCACATCTAACCCAGTTTTCAGTAGCAACCATCTTGTTATGAATTATGAGTTCCATAGATGTAATAATCAGAGAGATCATTTTGCATGTCTGTCTCCAGCAACTGAAGCAAAACTAATACATTTTGCTAAACAGTTGACTATCAATGGGGGGTCAAAATAAAACATGTTGGAAGGGCTCTAATACCACCATAAGGGCTCACAAGGTACCACCCCAAGCCAAGGTCATGGGGGCCCAACAAATCACACCACTTAAGACTCAAATCCCTTTGGCCCATTAAAGCTCAAGCTAGTTTATTAAAGATAAGATCACCCACCTGTTTATCCTAGAGTAATTAGGATATTCACTCATTCAAAATGTGTGGATAACCTGAAAGCTACGGGGTTCCAATTTCAAATAGCGGGCAAGGTAGTTAGTCCGGGTGATCCCAAAACGGCAAGTCCTCTATTTAAAGAACCTAGGTATGCTAATGAAGTCTCTGGAATAATTGGCTCTAAGAAGACTAATATTATTACTGACTTTAAGCGTTGGAGGGGCCCCGTTCAACCCCCCAAACCCTCTTACTCTTTGGTTATAGGAGATCGGGAGTGTGTAGCAGTGAAACACGTCCTCAACGGTTGGAGTCGTCTGTGGGATTTGTTTTCTTACAATTAATGTGCTTTTCACATGCCCATCACAACTCGATTTCAGACAACTAGAGATCCGGAAGAGAAGTCGCAAAACATGGAAGGAAGGCTAGCAGAAATGGAAGAAGTAGTCGAGTCATTACGAAAGGAGAATGAGGTTCAAAAGGCAAAGAACGGGCCATCAGGAGAAGACACGACGCCCAGTCAAGCTGACAAGGTGGAAATGGAGGCTCACAGCGTAGGGCAGGTAAAGCCCCTAAGGAGAACGAGGAGACAAAGAAGATGCATCATGATCTGCGTAGCCTGATGGATAAATACGAGGAAATGACCAAGAAGATAGGAACCTCCTCGTCAGTTGATCAACTGCTGACCAACACCAACTTCCCATACATTTCATAGATCATGGTGGTACCACTTCCATCGAAATTCAAGGTCCTGTTGATAGACTTGTACGACGGTTCCAAGGACTCGATGGAGCACTTTGAGACTTTTAAAGCCCACATGACTCTCCATGGATTCCCAAGGGAGATTGCATGCAGGGATTTTCCTTTGACATTAAAGGGAGCAGCCCGGGGTTGGTTCAGAGCACTACAACCAGGCTCCATTGAGAATTTTGAGGAACTAGGCAAGCAGTTCATCACTCAGTTCATGGCTAGCCGACGGAGGAGGCAGTCAACAACGTACTTATTAACTGTAAAGTAGAGGGAGGATGAGAGTTTGAAGCATATTTGGCATGATTCAATAGGGAAAGAATGACCGCCGATGACCAAGATGAGAAAATCATGTTGGTTGCACTACTCAGGGGAATTTGGCCAAGGAGTCATGTCATGGCTGAATTGGTGAGGAAAACCCCCTTCACTTTGCGAGAATTTATGGGCCGGGCATATTACTTTGTAAATGCGGAGTATACGTTGATCGCCCTCACTCCCAAGTCAGGATGGAAAGAGGAGAGCACATCAAAGGCCCAAAGAAGGTTCGAGAAAATACTTGTGACGCCCCCAGATTCCGCTTGGGATAAGACGGACATCCGAAGCTTCAAGACATGCAACACAAGGTTACCTGCCCCCATTCATGACATATAAGATGCAATGTTCCTAACATGCATATAGCATTATGTCATATTCGTAGCGGATAATTTTTTTCTTAAGTAATATTATGCACTAAACTTATAATATCCCAAATAGTTAAAGCATAATCCATACATACTTAACAAAATAAACATCCACGATTATAGTACGGGTCTTAGAAGACTGTAATCTCAAAACAACGGAGACCTGACTCCATAATTACATTGCCAAAATACACTATTGGGCTAGTTCGTTGAGTAACTCGCGTAACTCGACTAACGATACCGGAATACTATCCAAAGACCTAACTATGGAGGCTGCAAACTCCGTGTTGCGTCTTTGGCGTCTAGTCAACTTCCTCTAGTCTGCTAGTATTTGCTCCCTATTCTGATCCTGACACATTACCTACCATTCGCTGGAATGGTAGTTAGGACTACCACGGTGAGATTTGATTACAAATCTCAACAAGTTAACAGAAAACTTTCACACAGCTTAATGATGCAAGCATGGCAGTAAAAGCATGAATGCATAATCAAAGTCATAAGTAAGCATAGCATAACTTGATACACAACATGGCATAAATGACATAACTTGAACTGAAACTGAAACTTAGCTTGACGTGATATGACATGCATGTGAACTTAAAACATAACATAGACTAGCAACATAGCTTGAACGTTAAGTTGAAACATAACATGGACTTGGAACATAATATGAATGTGAATATACATAATTTGAACATGAACTTGAACATAATATGAACCTGAGCATAACATAACATAAATGTGAACTTGAAACATATCGTGAACGTGAACATAACATAACATGAACTTGAAACATAACGTAAATGTGAACATGACATAACATGAACATGAACGTGAACTTGAAATATAGCATGAACATGAAAATACATAATATGAATGTGAACTTGAACATAACATGAACCTAGACATGACATGACATAAACATGAACTTGAAACATATTCTTGTCTTATGGGGTCACCATGATAGAGTTGTCTTATCTCATAGGGTTACTATGATTACGTATTCTTATCTCATGGGGTTACCATGATTGTGTACTCTTATATCATGGGGTTACCATGATTTAATAATAACCATGAACTGAACAATAATTTAACTGTACGAAGACATACATGAAAGTAAATCAAAAGACATGACGTACTTGACAGAAAATATTTTGTAGCATGACATAACATGTAACAGACAACATTTCATAACATGGCATAACATGTAATAGTGAATATTACGTGACATGGCATACATGTAACAGTGAATATTATGTGACATGGCATAACGTAACATGACATACTTGCAACTTATAGCAATATGTGACAGAATAGATTGTGTAACAGATAAATATGTAATGACAAGGCATAGCATGACATATATAACAACACATGAACATAAACTATAGTTTCCTTACCCATCACGCATACATAGTAAACTGATAGTAAGTTAAAAGCTAACTTACCACGTTCGTCACGTTTTACGAGAATAAAGCACGAAACTCGAGGAACTGAAAATAGTAATTCTAAAAATTAGAAATTTAATCACTAACAATTAGAAGTATGAAAGCAAGCTAACTTAAAGTAAAATTACCATTTTACCAAAAACTTAAAGATTTCATATCCCAACTCCAAAAATTTCTAAAATTTACATTATTTATGTAAATTTTGTCTTAAACTCAAATATCAGCTTAGAAAAATTTAAAATTGTAACACCCCGTATTTTAGTGTATTTTTAATTGAAAAGTTATTTTTATTGATTTAAATATTGATTCTCGTGTTTTAAGTTTATCGGATTTTTCGTTGGTTTATTTTTATGATTTTTAATTTGTGAAAATTATTTTGATATGCTTTCTTAATATTAATTATTGTTATGCATTTAAATTTCTCTTTATTTTAAATTAGTTTATTATTGAATTTAATCATTTTATTTTTATTTAATCACTACGTTTAAATTATTTTATTTGACTTGCTGTTTTGAAATATTTTTCGTTGGATCATTTGTGTGACCCAAGATGTGAGGATTTGACTGCATTTCTTTCCCTCACTTTTTCTTTTTCCTTTTTCCTTTTTTCTTTTCCTCTTTTTCTTTTCTTCTTCTTTTCTTTTCTCCTCATTTTCTTTTTCTCCTCTCTCTCTCTTCTCTCCCGCACACAAGTCCTTCTCTTTCTCCAGTCCGTGCGCTGTCCACCCTACGCTGCCTGTGTGCGTCACCACCCCTCCCATTTTCTTCCCCTCCGACAGGCAACCACCCTCTACGCCGCCACCCACGGCCAACCACCACCACCATTAGTTTTACCGACATCCCTAAGTCCTTCCCTAGTAATCTCAAGTTTTCGTTTGTCCCCTTTCAAAATCTAGCATTTTGAGACCCACGGCCATAGTGCATTTTGTACTGTTACATTGTTGTGCCGTCACTTCTAGCACCTCAGTGATCATTCGAAAGTTATATTATAGCACTGTAAGTATTTTTCCAAAGAACTTTCATGATTTAAATGTATTTTTACACTAACTCATTTTTATTGTAATCTGGTTGGTTGTGCCGGACTGAGTCTATGGAGTAAGGGGGTCAGATGGATTTGAGGATGGAGTTGTGTGTTGTGATTTGTTGGTTGTTGGATAATTTGTCGTTTCATGTACATTGCATACTTGCATGCATGTTCATGTTTGTAAATAAAAACTGAGTTTTCGCATGATGGCATACATGTTCATGTGTACTTTTGAAAACTGGGTTTTCATGTGAGAAATGATTTTTGGGTGTGTGTATCACGACCTCAAGCCGAGATGGGGCATTATCTCGGTCGAGCTCCTCTAGTCACTCGGGAGTAGCATATACAGAGTGACGTCTCTTGGGTTGTCGTTGGGCGACAACGGGATTGGACAGGATGGTAACGCTCTCGTACTGACTCCATGGCTCCTCTACTGGCGGGGGCTAGAGGATGCTTGGCCACGAACGCGTTGGGCGTGGAATTGGGCATCGCTCGTTACGAAGTCACTCGCACGGTCGTTATCCGTGGTGTGACGAAGGGAGCCAGGGTGTGCGGATGATCCCTAGGGGAGATCATGGTGCATAGAGTTAAAATGGATTATTGGGCTATTTTATGAGAAAATAGCGTGTGTTGGATAAAATGATTTTATGTGAACCATTTTCTGGTAAAATTGTGGATTATTGTTTTGGGCCATTTTTAGGAAAAATGGCGGGAAATATTTTTATGGATATGTTTTGGGCCAAATGGGATTTTGGCGTGCGTTGGAAAATATTCATTTTCGAAAAAAATGATGTTTTGGGAATAATGCATATTTCATCGTATGCATGCATAATTGTTGGTTACATTAATTCATTTTTATTCTCGATGGTTGTTTGGATTATACTTACTTGCGGTACCATTTTATGGTAACGCAGGTTTTGATGCAGATGATGCTGAAAGTGAGCCTGAAGATTCGGCTCCGCCGGAGGAGTGATATGGGATCACTCGTTCATGTATTTGGCCCTGTATTATATTTTATTTTGGGATAACTGTATAACTTCTTTTTAAACGTTTTACTTATGTAAATTTGTATAAAATTTCTGGTACTTAGTTGACTTACTTAAATTATCCGTTGCGTTGTTCATTATACATTGTTGCATGTACACACACTTGGCACTATCGTTGGGATGCGTGACCATGTTGTAATCATCCGGACGTCTCGATTCTCAAGTTTCCGTACATGGGGGTCGGGGGCGCCACAAAAACAAATCACAATTATGAAAAACACACTATGACCGAAACATCCATAGCCTTTTCCCCTCAATTTTTGTCACACTTCTTCTAATTTCAAAACTCATGATTAAACCAAATTTTTGCAACAAAAATCTTCCTATCCCAAGTTTAAAAACATACTTAAAAAATTCAACAAGAACTTACTAATCTTCAACCCAAGACCTTTTAGTAAAAAGATCCAAACTTTTTAACTAAAAATAAACCCTTGAATCACAAGTTTTGATCTTATTCAAAACATCTCCAAGAATTCCAAAAAATCAAATCTTACTTCTAACATATTCATAACATCATCCTATGATCAACCATGCTTTAAATGATTAAACAAAAGTCACCAAAAATCACAAAATAACATTTGGAGTTTTTGGTTTTACACTTAGTCCAAAAATATAAACTTTTCTCTCAACTAACTTTGATCAATCCCTTGATCCATGACTTAAAGAGATTTGATCTTCAAACTAAAACATCACATAGTTTAAAAATGTGTCCTAAAGAATATCCAAGCATCAAACTTAAAATAACGTGGCTAAAACTCAATAAAACTTGGATCTAACCAAAAAACATAAAATCTTAGGCCTAACTGAATTTTTCTTGCATAGAAAAATCATATCTTTAAAAATAATATTAAATATCTTCAAAATAAAATCCTAACATGTATATAAGAGGATTAAGATCATCCCATAAAAATATCAAAGCCTTTGGAATAAGATTAGACCACGAAATATTCAAACTTTCACAAAACAAAAACTATTTTTCCACTTCCAGTTTTCAAGTTTTTAAATCTAAGGAAATCTATCATCAAAAGCTTTATTCATGCAACAAAAACTCAATGAAAATTCATAAACATATGCCAACAACACTCCATAAAAGTTTCGGACCAAGATATGTCTATTAGCTTGGTAAAACATTTCAAAACATAACATACTCTCCAGTTTCACTCCCAGAATGACTTTTCCATGGTTAAAAATACTTTTGACCGATCAAATGAGCATGTAATGAGACTAATAAGATATCCAAGAAAACTAAACTTAAAGACAAACAACTTTTATGAATGGTAAAAAATCTCCATGCAAAAAGACTTTGAAACCTATCCGAGAGAGCTCTTTTGAGTTTCTCTCTAAAAACGGGGTGAAGAAGTGATGAAAGGGAGTGAAATGTGTCTTGCACAACTTTAGAGTTTTGGAGTAGGAAGTTATGAGCTTTAATGACCCTTGATTGGAGGTGGCTATGTGACATAAAGTGGAGAATAGTGAAAGGCAAGGACAGCCTATAGTAGCTATGAGAAATAGAGGTTGATGGGAGTGGATTTCTCCTTCACATCAAGGCACTATTGGGTGCAGCCAATGACAGTGGATGGTTTGCCATGTGGGGGAGGAAACTTCTTCAAGAATTTTTGCCAAGGTGGCCAAATTCGTGGGCCTTGGTGTGCTTCAACCAAGTGGGCTTCAGTTTGGGGTTTATAGGGAGCTTGGTTAGGGTTTGAGATGCTATCAAGCCCAAATCTAATTTTTCTTGGCCCAATCAAATTTTCAAGGTTTAAAATGTTGGATAATGATGTCATAAAAATGATTTGATTAATTAATAGCATGCGGAAGAGATTTAATCAAGTAATTAAACACACTGCTAGAAATCAGATTAAAAAGGGTTTGTAGGCCAACTTTAGGGTTTGGGGAAACCGTTTAGGGTTTCAGTTTCAACCAAGCTTTTGGAGTTTCAATTAGATCCCAACCATTTGGGGTTTTGCTAGGATTATAATCCTCTTTGGTCTGGCACAATTTGGTTGATCAAATGAAACAAAACTTTACTTAGGTGGCAAGATTTCACACCTTGATTTCTTTCACAAATCTATCTAATTGTTTCTCTTTGGGCCAAGTGTCTAATACTACTCACTATGTGTGGCTAAGATCTTGCTAAGTGTCCAAATAAAACTTCTCTAACCTAATTTAGACATTCCATACTGTGATTTTGAAAATACTGCACTAGGTGAGCTTATCGAAGTTACTATTCACTCCGAAAAAAATATATAATAAACCTAGCACTGAAAAATCCTAAATATTCATATTAACTTATAGTGAAAATATTTTACCGAAATTCAACCCCGAAGTGCCCCTAAAAATAATTTCACAATTTCAAACAGGTATTTCGTTCGAAATTATGAAAATAGGTTATTGCGCCATAAAATCTTAAATAATCCAACTGAGTCTAATGGCGTAGACCATAACGCATTCTGATACTTCTAACTATCTCAAATAATTAAACTCATATTTCCAGCACCATAGTGAGTGGTAACACTGACTATGTTGACAGACTAAAACATATGCGATTGGTCGATTCGTAAAGACTTGTGGAGTTTTCACAAGGTTCCTAAAGTCAATAGAAATTCCAGTAGTGAATTTCTAGTGGGCTGTTATAATGGTCTAAGGCCGAGAAAGAATAAGTATGAAGGGAAGCGAGAGACGCATGCGGGGTGATACAATAGCAACCATGTACGCTATTCTAGTGTATAGGACAGTGACAAGGTGGAAGGAGCTAGGCGTGATGAGGATCGCGAGCGGCGGACCTAAAAGTATTGTACATAGCACAAGGCGAATGGTCACTGAATTGAGGATTGCCACACACTCAAACAAAAAATTGAGGAGATGAAGGGCAATGGAGAGCTAGAACGCATTGTCGCCAAGAAAGCCTCCCCATCGCGACTTTTAGATGATAGGAGGCATGAGCGTAAGCCTAGACGGAGCGAGAGCCCAAGAGGAGAAAGTCACCTAAGAGGGTGAGGAGATTGCAGGAACCAAGGAATCAACAACCCAAGTAACAAACGGATCGAAGAAACCCACCTCTGGGAGAGATTCGTACCATAGATGGGGGTTATGCGGGGGGTGGACAAACCTCGTCAGCAAGAAAGGCCTATAGATGGGCAAGATATGAGGAAGTATATAACATGGAGAGGCTTGTCAAGCAGGCATGGGTACAAACCTCGCCCCTAATTTCCTTTTGTGATGAGGACTCTCGAAGGATAGTATACCCCACACAATGATGCATTGGTAGTAATAATGCTGGTAGCAAATTACACGACGCAGAGGATATTGATAGATAATGGAGGTTTGACACACATCTTATTTTGGTCAAACTCCTCTGTTCACTTTGGAGTGCTTAAGAATAGAGTGGTAACCCCTGGGTCGACAAAGAACCGTTAGCGCCTTGAATGAATCTTTTTGAAAATGATGCCAGAGCGAGGTAGCATCTAACGCTAGTGGGTGCCATGACTAAGGCAAATAACTCGACGAAGTACTGCCGTGTTATCATGATATGAATATGAATAAGACGTAGTCACCATGGTGAGCGAACCGTTGTTGGTGCAGTAACTAACAAGAACACGAGATGCATAGGGGAGTCGTGACGTGTCCATATGTGTTATGAGAACAAGGCAATGAGCTTACATGATACGGATCATGTGATGTGATATGATATGTCCCGGATCACGTGATTAACAAGATATGAAATGATGACAAAACAATGTTTTTCTGAAAAGTCAAAGAATCTGTCACATGTCTTTTGAAAAAGATCAAGTGCATAAGTCAAGTTTTGGTCACGTCATATGTCAAGTACACGTTCATGCATGCATTCCACGGGTTCCCACTTCTATACTTATGTTAATCATTGTATGTTGTGTGCCCACTTGCTAAGATTTCTCAAAATCTCATTGTGGTAGTTTTCACTACCATTCCCCACCCGGAATTGTAGAAGTTGTGAAAGGTATCCCAGCCTCAAGAGAGTCATGAACCTAGATGGCTCCATGATAGAGGATGAGTATACCGTGAAAGCTCGTCATGAATTTACTGCAGATGTTTTAAAGTACACGGCCCCACTTCTTAGGGAGATTTTAGCTAGCATTAGCGAGACTGAGATTGATGCTACGGTTACCAACCCAACAAAAAACTTAAGATTTTGGTGAAACATGGATCAATTGTCAACTTTCCTTAAGCGAGCCTCTGAATCTACGGCTGAAGCAAATGAAATAGCAAAGAACTTATGACTTCTGGCACCCGAGCTTCAAAAATCACATGGGGTCTTTTGGTGTTTGACTCCTGATGGAGCCATTTTTGGTGAAAAGACATGACTTGAGGTTTACTTTTGTGGAAACAAATATTTTGTTGGTCCAATGTTTTGGGAAAAATGAACACAACCTTTATTTGGGTACTTTTGAAATGAAATCTTTTGACGATGGCAATGTTTGGGTTATGCATAGTTTTACAGTACCATGTGCTAAAGCAAATGCTTTAGGCATTGCCTAGTTTTACACGAACCTTAAATATTCCATTGCATTACTTATTGCATACTGCTAGTATACCTAGGAGCATTGCACATTATCTATCATGTACGAGGGGTATGGAGCCATGTGTTACATGTTCTAGCATTTCAGTCACTGTCCAATCCCAAGTGGGGGGCTGGGGACGCCACAAAAGCCTTAAGAGAGGTCGAGAAGAGATACCCAAAGATAGAGTTGATCGCTTTCGCACTCGTGATGTCAGCATGACAATTACGCCCCTATTTGCAAGCCCACCCCATAAGGGTTATCACCTCCACACCCTTGCAAAAGGTGCTTCAAAGGCCTGACACTTTGGGGTGACTGGTGAAAGGGTCCGTTGAGTTGAGCGAGTATGACATCAACTATGTCCCTAGAACCGTAGTTAAGGGACAAGTCTTGGCCCATTTTGTCGTAGAACTGATGAACTTCCCCGAGGAGACACCAAAGGCACCCGAGAAGGAACCGTGGCTAGTGTAGGTCGATGGTTCATCCTGTCAAGTAGGAGGGGGCTTGGGCGTCTACATGATAACAAATAAAGGCGCATAGTCATTTCATGTGGTCCGACTAAACTTCAAGATGAGGAAGAATGAAGCAGAGTATGAGGCAGTGCTCGTGGATTGGTTGTAGCTGAAATGTTAGGTGGAACGACGGTAGTAACAAAAGTTGACTCCCAGGTAGTGGTTGGCCAAATCACGGGAGAATATTCGGCGAAGGGACCGAAGTTAATAAGGTACCTCCTTCATGTCCAAGAGAAATCCTGTCAGTTCCAGTATTTTCAAATCGAACAAATTCTAGAGGGGACAACTAGAAGGCGGATTGGTTAGCAAGAATGGCATCGATAGGGTAGGAACAAATGCTGTCATGGTAAGCAACCCTCAGGACAGTAGACACAGCGGCCATAGGGGAGGAAGTTTTTCAAATCGAAGGAAACTTGCCAAGATGGGCAGATAACATCATTAAGTACTTAAAAGATGGGGAGCTACCTGCTTCTGGGGAAGAGGCAAGGAAAGTCAGAAATAGGGCAGCTTGATTCATCTTGATAGACGGAACAATGTACAAACAGGGTTTTTCGAGCCCATTACTAAGATGCATATCAAAAAAGGAGGCTGAGTATGTGATGAGGGAGATACACGAAGGTGTTTGTGGAAATCATTTAGGAGGAAGGTCATTGGTGGCAAAAGTCATGAGAGCAGGCTACTATTGGCCCACCGCTTTGCAGGACTCAAAGGAGTTCATAAAAAAGTGTGACCAGCGCCAGCTACATGCACCAATCCGGAGCATGCCCCCTGATGAACTAAAGTCGATAACGGCCCCATGGCCATTTGCTCAATGGGGGATAAATTTGGTCGGCCCTATGCCTCTGAGCAAAGGAGGTACCAAATTCATCATCATCGCCGTCGACTATTACACCAATGGGCAGAAGCTGAGGCCATGGCAATGGTGACTGCTCAAAGTGTGACAAGGTTTATATGGAAGGCAATCGTGTGCAGATTTGGGAAACTGCAAAGCATCATCTTCGACAACGGCAAGCAATTTGATTCGGAGCATTATCCTAGGTGGAGCAATTTGATTCGGACAGTCGAAGCGACCAACAAGACCATAGTGGGGATATTGAAGAAGAAGGTAGGTGAAAAGAAAGGGCGTGGGTAGATGAACTCCCCAAAATCATATGGCATAGAGGACAACACCCAAGACGTCAACAAGATAGACTCCTTTCGTCCTAGCATGCGGAGCCAAAGCCATGATACCTGTAGAAGTAGGGATACCAAGCCATAAGAAGCTCAACTTCGATGTCAATGAAAATGGAAGGAAGCTGGAAGAGCATCTAGACCTATTAGAAGAAAGAAGAGGGAGTGCCAAAATGAGGGTGGCCGCCTACAAAAGGAAGACAGAGTAGTATTTCAACAAAAGAGTAAGACCGAGGTCCTTCAAGGTTCGCGACCTACTGTTAAAGGAGACCGAGGTGACCACCGCAGAAGAAGGGAAGCTGGGCCTAAGATGGGAGGGGCCATAGGTAGTCATAGGTAGTAGTCGCCAGGGAGCCTATCGCCTAAAGGACACACCAGGGTGTGAATTGCCCCACCCATGGAACTCTGAGCATTTGAGGAGATTTTATGTTTAAGATATTTTTATGCCTAAGACATTTTTTATGAAACATTATTCTTACTGAGGGATTTTTGGTAAGCTCAATTATTCATATCATATTCTTTCTTTATTAATCTTGACACTTTAGGGCCCTTGGAATGCCACTCGCCAGAGTTAAGTGGTCGAGCCCAAGATGGGAGGGGCCATACGTAGTCATAGGTAGTAGTCGCCAGGGAGCCTATCGCCTAAAGGACACACCAGGGTGTGAATTGCCCCACCCATGGAACTCTGAGCATTTGAGGAGATTTTATGTTTAAGATATTTTTATGCCTAAGACATTTTTTATGAAACATTATTCTTACTGAGGGAGTTTTGGTAAGCTCAATTATTCATATCATATTCTTTCTTTATTAATCTTGACACTTTAGGGCCCTTGGAATGCCACTTGCCAGAGTTAAGCGGTCGAGCAACTCTCCCGCTACATCTTCTCGCCAAGGTTACACGGTCAAGCAACTCTCTCATTATGCCACTCGCTAGAGTTAAGCGGTCGAGCAACTCTCCCGCTAAACTCCATTTGCCAAGGTTACACAGTTGAGCGACTCTCCCACTATGCCTTCTTGCCAAGGCTACATAGTCGAGCAACTCTCTCATTACGCCACTTGCCAGAGTTAAGCGGTCGAGCAACTCTCCCACTACACTCCACTCACCAAGGTTACACGGTCGAGCAACTCTCCCTCTACACCTTCTTGCCAAGGTTACACGGTCGAGGAACTCTCCCGCCACTCGCCAGACCACACGATTGAATTTCAGATAAGTCAATTTCGTCCTTACTTTTGGTTTCTTTGTTCTTGTTTAACTTGACTCCACATAACTAAGACCAAACCAATTACATTCACACTCCATAAACAATAATGATCATTCTTAGGAACAAAACAAAGGCAAAAATTCATAAACCATAGTTCAAAATATACAATTACTAAGGGGCAGTGCCCGAAATTCAAAAAAACAAACATTCATCTTACTTAATATAAACCATAGTTCAAAATATACAATTACTAAGGGGTAGTGCTCGAAATTCAACAAAACAAAGAAATGCCAAAATAAAACATCAAGGAAGACAAGGAGGAGGGAAGGCGTCCGACATAACGTCTCGTCCAATAGAGTCAAAGTAGTGGTAGGTGGTCGGATTGGCCTTTATCTCTCTTTACTTCAAGTTATAGAGATCTGTCTCGGGATGTGCAAGTAGAAGCTCCTGCAGCTGCTTAATCTTGAGCTTGAAGCCAAGGCCACGTCTCAGATTGCATGAACAGAGTTAATTTGAGGAATAAGGCGATTAATCTGCTCTTGCGAATGGCCCAGCTCCTGATTCAGCTTGGATACTTTTGATTCGAAAGTAGTCAAATTTTTCTTGCAAGTCTCACAACTCTTACTCAACGTCAAGAAGTGGCGATCCTGCTCCTTAAGAAAAATCTTAGTAGCAACCAAATCCTACTCTGCCTTAACTTTCTCACCCTGAGCTATGCTCAGCCGGGTGTTGGCTTCTCTTCATTCTTCCTTGAAGGCAATCAAGCAGGTAATGTAGTCAGCTTTCGCCGCCTGCAATTCCTCCACCTCTTTTTCCACTTCGCTAAAGCGGGCAGCCACTTAGTCTCCCTATTAGCGACAGTAGCCTTGTGCAGTGCAGTTTCCTTCAAAGTGCTCATAAACTCAGATTGGAGAGAGACAATCTAATCCTAAAAAGATGCTTCAACTCAGGAAAGTTCACCAGCCAATTTTTCTTTTTCCGCTCGGACAGAAACAACAGCCCCATGGGCTTTGCCAATGAATGAGCGCATGGAGTCGTTTTCCTCCTCAAGCTCCACATAGTCTTCCACCAGCACAACAACTAACTTGTCAACTCCCTGCAAAAGCCCAATCAGAACAAGGAGATAAAAACCTAATGAAAAGGTAAAATAAAAGAAAAGCGAAACTCACAGGCAAAAGGGTTACTAACTTGAGGACGGTAGGGCAGAAAGCCTCATCATGGCTTAATCTGAAGACCTGAGAAGAGTCACAAGCCGAAAAGAGGAAGCACCATGGTGAGCACTTGGAATCTGAAAAGAGACCCCAACAGCATCTTCTAGGGTAAAAGGCTCATAAATAGTAAGAGGCAAAGGATCAATAGTCGCCTTAATAGACATCCTGGCTATTTGACTTTGGGAACGGCAACATCCTCCCAGACTGGAGACCTGTGGGGCGGGCTAGTTTGACGATCACCGGCAGGAAAGGTTGGAGTAGGATCCCCACCCCCCCTCGAGGAAGTGCTGAAGGGCTGGGAAGGGACTGACACCCTGCTCCCACTGGGGAAAGATAAGTTTGGAAAGAGAAAGGGCAACTCAGGAGTGTCCTCGCCCGAAGCTGTCGAGGCAGCAAGAGAAAGCTCACCGACATCTTCAAGATGAAACAAGGTGCCAAACTCGTGTTGTAAGGATGGAAGACAGTTCACGGGAAGGGCATTAAGGAAGTCCAGGTTCAGAATAGAGACAAGATCATCCCCTTCCAGAGGAGGGGCCCCTTTGGGATTGACTGCTTACCCAGAAGTCTCAACCGCTTTTCCCGAGGGAGCCTCTGACCTCAGGGCCTCTTGGCCTCCAACATGAAGTCTAGTTCAGTGTCTACCTGATCCATGATGTCGTATAATGAACTAGACCGGGGTACTGAAGGGCTCCTTGACCCTCCCTTTTGCTGGCCAGAAGGGGGAAAAGGGACACCCCAGGAAGAGTTAGACGCGTCCGACGACTTGGCCACAGGGCGAGCTTTCTTCTTTTTACCTCCTACCTCTAGAGGTGACCCCCCTTTTTAGGTTCCCCGCCAGCGAGGGGGCACCCAGAAATTCGCGACCAAGCACATGGGCCCAACTAGGTACCATTAAGAATTTGTCAATGTTAGTGGGCGTCAAGAGGGTCAGACCAAATGGACCTAATGTTAGCCATCGCCCGAGATTAAACAAGGTCACACTCAAGGTCAAGGTCACACTCGTCAAGAACGGGTGACCAAGACGCCCGAATGGGGAATTCCTATTGTAAGGCTTCATCTGCTGGAAATTCCCATCCCCTACCCGAAACAAAGAAAAACGTCTTCTACCAATCCTTGGCATGGGAATACTTACGCTCTAATTGCACTAGTTTGCTGCGGGACCTAAAGCTACAAAGGTTCCCATCTAAATGCCTAAACCCATGAAGAGAGAGAACCTCTTGAGCAGTAAGATCAGGATAATCATCACCAGTGGGCTCCAAGACCCACCGCCCTAGAACGCAGTAAGCCATCAAAATACGCCAAGCATTAGGCAACAATTGGGCTGACGCAAGGCCTAAGACGTCACGAATGGGCCGAATGAAGGGCAGGCGGTGCCCTATTGAAAACATAGCCAAATAGAGGACAACAAAGACTGCCATACCTTTGATGTCCATGACTCCATGTTGTTGGCCAGGCAACGACAGCCCCACTAAATCGGGGATATTGAAGTGGTCCCTCACAACATCTTGTTCTCCACAAGAAAGGGTGGAAACCCAGCGGTGGCCCTCGAAGATGGAGCGGGAAGCATCTCCTTCGACATTAGGGTTCGCCGCTGCAGCTTCGCGATAGACAGAAGGCTCACGAGGTCGCAAAGAACCGCCGCCACAAGAAGAGCTTGAGCCTTAGTCTTTTCTAGTAGCCATGGACACGCTGAAAATAGAGGAGACAATGTAGGAAGAAGGAGGAGAAGGCTTGAAGACTCGAAAGGTTTTTAGATGCAGGAAAAGGAAGGGGACATGAAGCTTGTGCAAGAAGGTACGAAGTAAAAGAAATAAAAAACAAGTGGTAGAGAACAATAAATATTGGCGGCTGTTCACAAAGGGGAATGCATATCGACTTTCACAAACATCCTGGGGGAATAATGAAGTAGAACCTCAAATGTTGCCCCAAGAGCAAATCTCACAGCATCACGCATGACAAGGACTCACAGGGTAATCGTGGGGGGACTTTGGCCCAATTCTCAAGGCCCAACACCTGGTGGTCTAAAAAGCCCCTTCGCCTGACACATAATGAGGCTTCGCAGGGTAATTAGAGATGCGTCCCTTAATTCCACTAAAAGGGTTCAACGCCATCTAGTATGAAAGTTCCATCACACTATATGTAATGAGACTTCACAGGATAACTGGAAGGGCTCTAATACCACCATAAGGGCCCGCGGGGTGGAGCCTGGGTCATGGGGCCCAACAGATCATGCCACTTAAGACTCAAACTCCTCTGGCCCATTAAAGCTTAGGCTAGTTTATTAAAGATAAGAACGCCCACCTATTTATCCTGGAGTAATTAGGATATTCACTCATTCAAACCTGAAGGCTCCGGGGTTCGAATTTCAAATAGCAGGGAAGGCAGTTAGTCCGGGTGGTCCGAAAAAGGCATGTCCTATATTTAAAGAACCCTGGTATGCTAATGAAGACTCTGAAATAATTAGCTCTAAGAAGATTGATATTGTTACTGACTTAGGCATCGAAGGGGCCCCTTTCAACCTCCCAAGCCCTCTTACTCTTAGGTTGCTAGAGATTGGGAGTGCGAAGCTGTGAAGCACGTCCATAACACATGTGGTACCATCTTAACGATCAAGATAATGAAGTCTTAACCACTCTTCAGCATCAAAACATCTATTACTCATGTGAGCTGAAATTCCATATATATGGAAGATCTAAGTATACCCATCTAGCATGAAATGGTGAGACAACCCCATGTTTTGGAAGATTCAATGTACATTTGTAAGGTGGAAGATATAACACTAACTGAAAGCGTTAGCAACCTTGGTTCACGCCAGGGACATGAGATTGTGGCTTGAGGAGACCAAAACTATAAAAATAATTTTCTGGGTTTTGTTTTTCAGCTTGTGTAAGCACTTAATTAACTTTCTTTTCAAGTAAATTACACTTTGGACCCCTAAAATACCTTTGCTTTTTGAGACATACAACCTAAATCCCAAAATTAACCATTGATATCCGAAACTACTAAATTTCAGAAATTCCGTTGATTTAAATTTGACTGTTAAGATGGTACCACATATTTTATTTTGTCACATTGATGGTCAACTCTTAGCAAAATGTGCAAATTGCCAAACTTTGATAGTTTAGAATGCCAATTGCAAGTTTTGGTAGTTTAAGGAGCAAATTGAAAAAATGTAGAAGGTAACATGTAAATGTAACCTTGGAGGGAATTTTTTTTATAGGTAAAATCTTTTATTAATATCACTAGAAGAATATATGAAGTCCAAGTATATGAAAACAACCCTAGTTAGAGAGAAAAATTAGATACAAGGAAATTATGAAAACTGAACTCGTAAAATTCTATAGCCTAAAGAAATAATGTATTGAAAAGAGACTTTTAAGTTCCTCTAGCGAACATTCTTTTCCTTCAAATTTTGGTTGTTTATTTTCCTCCAAATGTATCACGGGAGGCATATGGAGACCATCTTTTATATTGCTGTAATTTACGAGACACCATAAAGACTTCCCCAACTAGCAAGATGATGAACCACCTTCTCAGGCATAACCCATGATAATCCAAGCTAACCATTTCACAACTAGAAGAGTGATTGATGAACACCCTTAGCTTATGAATCCTCAGCCCACCATTGCATATTGGTTAGCATACCTTATCCCAATTGGTTAGAACTTTGGTGAAATCTAAACTCTTTCACCTCGTTCACTCTATAAGAATTTGCGTTGGAGCTTCTCAATGCGACTCACTTTGCTGGCCATTAAGGGAACAAGAAGAGAAAGTAAGTGGGCAAATCTAGAAGAGTATTATTGATTAAGGTGGTCCAACCACCTTTTAACAAGTACAACCTCTTCCTACTTGCTAGCCTATGCTCAATCTTCTCGATCACTTTATTCCAAACAGACTTTGCCTTGAAATAGGTGCCCAAGAGAAGGATAAGGTTCTTCATGGACAAAGAACATACCTTGCATCCTAAAAGCCAAGCTCAGTAAATTGTTGACATTTCCCACATGAAAGCTATAATGACTTCTATATTTCAATACCTACTGTACTCAAATCATGCAAATTTTGCATGTTGTGGTTAAAATTCATTGTAAAGAATTTTTACCAAGAGCAGGGGAAATCTAACTGATTCTCATTTTCATCTAGTCATACATGGAAAATTGTCTCCATAAGGTTAAAGTTTTCATACACTAGGCATCAATAACTATTGTCAGAACAGGAAAAAATAGAAGATGTCTAGCATATTGAGAGATATTTTGGAGGCATATTAGGTCCTTCCATGAAAGAGCATAGGCATATTAAGGAGTATGAATCATGATGCATAAGAGCAAAGGAATCTACACAAAGTTAATATATTACCATAATTAGCATAAAAATCAAAAGCATCTTGTTGTCTACCATATCCATTTAGAAACATCCAAGTTTGAAAAAGTTCAAAAATCTAAGCCCTAGTATAAATGACATGTTTCACACCACCGACTACTCAGATGACCTACAACAGATGAGAGGATGACACTAGTTGTCCATGGGAGCTCTGATGCCTAAGTTAGAGAAATATGATCTCAATATGCGTATATAAGCCAAAGTTCAAGCTTAGTGTTACCTTTAGGTGTTAGTTATAGAGGTGTTGAGACATAGATAAGCACTAGTTATCCGTAATAAATGGAGGAGATAACCATCCTGATCTATCGACATTATCATATCACACGATTAAGCTCGTGGGTCACATGGGCTCTTGAACAGTGCGCCCCTAGTCTTGGGCCTATAGGTTGAACCTCTCCACTAGTCGTGGGCTTATAACCAAGGGAATATTCCTTCTAGTTACCACGCTAATTTCCTATGTGCTGGCACAAAGAGAATTAATTTATTTCATGTCCTTTTAATTCGCGTGAAGGAACCTTACCCCGCTGGCTTGGGTTATGGAGGCACCTTACCGTGCTGGTTTAGGTTAGGTAAGCGGCCCATCAGACTTCATTTTCTTCTACCCCATTGAGGATCCACTTTAACTAAGGTGTGGGTCCAAACTTGTCGTCGTACCCTAAAAATATGGCCACTTAACTGTTTGCGCACTTTTATTCTCTCCCATTGAAAAGAATGGTAACTGTCAATGTTGTCACCCGTTTGGCTTCCTAAGAACCTCCTCATCATTACCCTTTCTCCTATTTCATTTTCTTGATTCATTTCCTCTCTCCCATTTGTGTCATATCTCTTCTTGTTTTTTCACATTGTCTCTCATTTTCCTTCTCACACCCTTTGACAACTGAAATTTGCCAAGTCCCCATTCATATTTTACTTGATACTATTTTAATTATTGGATAAATGTTGAGTGTTAGAAGAAAGCCTTAAGGTGTGTTCTATTTTGGACCTTAGAGTTCTAGAATTAGAGAGCCTACAAGAGAAAGAAGAGGAAAAAGCCCATAAAGGCCCATGTGGATTTCGGCCAACTAGGATGGAATTAGGGTTTGGAAGCCCAAAGTTGATTTCTAAGAATTGGTGGAGGCGCCACATGGCATAAGAGGATCACTTTTGGCTCTCTTCTAGAAACTCATCATTTGGAACTTAGGAAAATAGTAAGTGCGACACTTGTCCAGTGTGCATGAGGTTCTAGAAGGAGTGAGTGGAAGAGACAAAAGATGAGGTCATCAGATTAGGGCTTACACGCCCACATGCAAAACCCCATTTCTATAGTTGACACTTGTCAAGCATGAAGAGAGACCTTTGGAGTTCCAAGAAGATCTTACTTGGGAAGAGAGAAAGACATGTTCTAGAAGAATTTTGGAAAAGCAAGAGAGAGAGGGAGGCGATGGCAACAAGCATGGGGAAACTCAAGGGACACCTTGGGAAGGCTAAAGATCACCTTGGGAAGAGCTAGGGATTTTGGCCAACACAAGGGACACACACTCCACTTGCCACATGGCAACCATGCACACATGTATAGTTTCAAGGATGATTTAGGGTTTCGAATTTTACCTTTTTACCTCCAAGTACATTAAACCTAGACAAATGAAGAAGGGCAAAGAGGGAAGAGAGGGTTTCGGTTGGGAGGCCACACGCCACTCGTAGGAAGGGACTTTTGGTTTTCCAAAGCAATCCCATCATAGGGAAGGGGAAGAGACTCTTTTGTCAAGAAGCCAAGTGGCATCCATGCACAAGACCTTTGGCATTTCAAGAAGGGATGGAGACTTCTATATAAGGGCATAGCTGAAAATCATGGAGGTCTTTTGCACAAGCTCTCAACTTTTCTTCTAAGGAGTTTCGGTTCTAGGGTTTCCCACACAACCACACACGTTCACTTGGGAAACTAGGGTTTTTCTTCAAGGAAAGGAAGAACCCGAAATATTCTTCTTGTTTTAAGCACATGAACATGAGGTATAGGGTGAATGAAGGACACGACCACCACTTGGAAGAAAGGCTAGGGTTTTTATCCTTGAGGGTTTCGGATTCTAGGGTTTTTCCATGAGAAAGCATTTTCGAAAACCTTAGACACTCACACTCACCCTTATTTCGAGACTAGGGTTTCTCTAGTCATCTTCTAATATGTCTTAATATATATTTTCAGATTTTGCTACTTTATACATTGGATTTTTGTAAGTAAACTTCTAACTTACTCTTGACAACACTTGTATATATTTCGTGAACTCTTGTTTGTTTATCATTGCTTGAATTTTGTTATCTTGTTATATGTATGCTCAGTTTTGATGAAAGGATGGGATGTTATGTTTTCATGATGGTTTGTTGAATTATATTTCAAATATGCCATGCTAGGGTTTTGGTTTGGACATGTATATGTGCTATGCATGCTTGTTTTGATATATGAATGTGTAGATGTATGAGTATATGTGTTGTGATGATGAAAATCCATGTTTGGAGGACTTGCATGAATCAACCAAGGCTATATACCAAGGGTATACAAATCTGTTTTGTGTTTTGGCAAGTATGATTCGACTATGTTTACATGTATTCATCATATAATTGCATGTTCTAATATTTTCAAACCATATTGTGAGATGCATGTTGCTAATTGGGCTATATGTGTTTTGGTTTTACATGTTGCATGAGTATGATAAAGTGTAGCATCATGTGTTCATGTCTCATGTATATGAGTCTGTGTTTTCAAAAAGAAAAAGGTCAAAGTACATTTTATCACGACCCCAAATGCTAGGATGGGGAAATGCCCTAGTGGAACTCCCTGGCCACTCTGGAGTGCTTAAAGTTAAGTGGAGACCCCTCGGTCAATGAAGTACAGTCGATGGGCCTTGAATGGCTCCTTATGGAAAAGATACCGGAGCAAGGCTGCACCTAAAGCTAGTGAGTGCCATACAGTGAATGTGAAATAAGTAAACTGCCGTAAAAGAATATATTTATGTTATGACGTAGTCACCTCAATCAAGTGGATCGTTGGTTGATGCAGTAACTAGCGAGGAACACACGGTGCATAGGGGAGCCGTAAGGTATCCAACCATGTGAATTATGAAATGAATAAGGCATTTGAGCTCCATGTTATGATGCGATATGATATGCCATGATACGATATGACATGCCATGATATGTTATGTTATGGTATGCCATGATATGTTATGATATGATATGATATGAAATAACATGAAAGAATGTGATATTATCACAATATGATATGTTATGAATGATAAGAATGGCATGATATGTTATAAAATGATAATAATGGTATGATATGTTAGGACAAGAATAAGGACCCAAGCTCAAATGATATGAACATGTGTTAAAATGTCTAAAAGATGAAAATATGTTTTATGAAAAATCTATGTTGAATATGTCAAAGTTTTTACGTCAAGTTTATGTCCATACACTCATTTGTGGTTATATGCTTGTGATATCTACTATATGTTGACTGTTTATTTGTTGAGATTTCTCGAAATCTCACTGTGATAGTTTCTATTACCATTCCCCCACCCGGAATGGTAGAAGTTGTTACAAGTTTAGACGACCATGACAAAACGCAAGAGGACGGTACCCCCGAACATCGAGGAGGTGCCCAAGACCGATGAGAGCTTGACAGTTCCGTCTTTATTGGATATGATAGAGACTGTTGACCGACTCATTGTCGACGCCTTGCAGCTCATTGAAGAGACGAAGAAGTTAAAGAATTGGGACAATGACCAGTTTTTGGAGAAAAGAAAGAAGCTAGATTAAAGAAGTACATTTGGAAAAAAAAAAAGGGACCATGGAAATAGTAGTAGAAAAAGAAATGACTTATGGTTTTTGTGGAAACAGTTTTTGATGGTCCTGTGTTTTAGGAGTCTTTGGGAAACAATTATCTATTTCGGAGTACTTGAATAAAATTTAAACTTTTGGGATGCTCACATTCGATACCATGAATATTATATTACCACCGTGCCTATGTAGTTAAAAGATTTTTCTCTCTTCGAATTATTGCATACCGCTAGATTTATAGGTGCATTGCATCTTATTTGTCATGTACGTGGGGTATGTAGCCTTTAGTTACATGTCACAATGCTTTAGTCACTGTCCAATCCCAAGCGAGGGCTGGGGGCATCACACACCCTCTCTCATTTTCCTTCTCACATCCTCTCTCATGGCTAACCGTGGCTCCTCATGTACCCCTATCCAACCTTCGACCAAGATTCCAACGAGGGCCTCTTCCCACACCGTTGTGGAGTCTTCCGACGACCAAGTCCTTCCATTCTTGGAAGTATTCACTTGGAATTCAACCCTGACTGAGCGGGACCAAACGAAGTTGAGGTCCACCTATCGCATCCCCCATTTTGTATAGCTCTCTATTCCAGAGGGAGGATGCGTTGATAAGGAAGGGTACTCAGGATCTGTTGCCCTCCCGGTTTGTGCCTTAGAGCATGGCTTGCGATTCCCCTTCATTCGCCCAGTTCGCAATGTCTTGGACTTTCTAGGGTTGGCTCCTGCTTAACTTCATTCGATTGTGCGGCGTGTTCTATTGTGCTCGTGCGTGGTCTTTCGCATGACCTTGGAGCCCTTGGGGGAGATGTACCCAGATTGACTGCCAAGGAATTCCTATCTTTTTATTCCGTCAAGGGATTACCCGGTAATATTTGTAGTTTTCGCATTCGTTCACAACGTTTGGTGGCATTTGAGCCCACCACTCTAATGTCAAACAATGGCAAATAAAATTTTTCTTTATTTCTGGCGGAGGCTGGGAATTTCCCGCCTCCAAAAGGCACATTCAAGATTTCCCCATTAGTACGAATTAGGGTAAAGTCCCTAACGACAAAAGTCTCTTGCTAGAGCTAACTGATAAAGAATGCTCTCGCATTGATATAGTCCTCAACAGAGCTAAAGAAAATGATGGTGGTCTAGGGACTGAGCAATTCCTGACCGCTGCCAACATCGATAGGTTTCTTGTGGTGCTTGATCATGCCCACGCCAAGGGGTGTAAACTTAAGGCCATGACACCTCTGACAAAGAGGCGTGCTTCTTTGTCTGCTGAGCATCCCCAAAAATGCCCTTGTCATAGTGAAGGCAGCGAGGGTGAAACTATAGAGCCTACTGCGGAGGTGGAAGTGGAATTAGAAGGGGTCGTGGCTTCTGGTTCTAACGTTGTTGTTGGGAGTGAGGCGCCCGAAGCCTCTCCTGTAATGGTGTTGCCGTCCACATCACTAGGTCTTGACAACCTCAATGGGCTTATAGGGCAAGCCCTTGTTGACCTGGCGATAGCCTTTGATTTGACTTACCTTTGAAGGAATCTGGTTCAGTGGGTACTCCCCCTTTCGAGTTCCCTTCCCTTCTCTCCCTGATTTCGATTTCTAGTGTCGGCGAGATTTCTGCAGATATTTACAACACATTTTCTATGGGCGTGTCTGGGGTGGCCATGCCTGAAGCTATTGCCCCTCAAGTTGGGGGCGCCCAGATCGACGTCAAAGGCAACAACGACGTTGAAACCTGTGGTGGGCAACATTCCATGCCCAGTTCCCTACCAGCAACCGTCTTAGGGGCGGAGAACCCACCCATAGATCCAGAGAGGGTCTCTATTCCCTCCCCTTCCCCCTTTTCTTTTGGCGGTGATGGGGACTCCTCAACTCCTCGGGAGGGGGTGGATCATCCTTGGAAGAGGAGAGAGGAGGGAGAGATAGGGCCAGTCCAGATAGAGTTGGGGGCGGGAGCCCTGGCGACCATGGGGAAAGGGACCAAGCTGAAGGTCGAGGTGCGTTTGTGTCTGAGCTAGAAGTTCCAGCTGCCCCTCTTATGCCTTTAGCATGTTCCTTTTTAGGGGGAACTCAAGTGATGACTGAAGCAAGTGGGGTCGAGGGGGCAGGGCCTAGGTGTAATACCCGAGTCCTATTAAGTTAAATATTAAAATACTTTTAAGTTAAATCTTTTGAGATAAAGACTTTTATAATTTTATTAATTTATTTTAAGATGGGTGTATTTTATTTTACGTGGGTTATTAAATAATTTAAGGGTGTGATTTTTATGATCTTACAAAATTTCTTTCAAACTTTTTAATTTTTAAATTACTCAAGAAATGACCCAAACTCTTTTGATCTCCCCACATATGATCTCCACCATTCATTCCCTAGCTTATGGGACAAGTTTGATTTAAACCCATTGACTTTTCTTCTCCTTAAAACTGTAGCTTCCTCAAGAAGCCAAGTGAATTCCTTTCCTTCTCCTACACGACAGCGTCCAAGGAAAGGCAAGTGAATTCTTTTCCTTATTCCCCTACACCCGTCGGTTCCAAGGCACACAAGAGAGAAAACTTCTCAAGTCTCCTTCCTTCGCACGAGAGACTCTCAGTTCCTCTAGTTCGCTTGTCCTCTCCCTTTTCTTCAAGTCGTCTCTCTCATTTCTTAAACCTAAGTTCTCCACTAAAAATCTCCAAGGAAATCAACCCCCCATTGGATCTTTCGGACTTCTCTTCCTCTTCTCATCTGTCATTCTTTCCGTGGCTTGATAGAGGACTAAAGCAGGTAATTTTCCTTTCGTGAGACTTTCTTGTGATATTAGGTTTTGCTAAGCAAGTTTGTACCTTATAATTGGGGGTTTCGAATTTCTGGGTTAGCTGAGTATTGTGTTGTGTGGTAGTTCCTAGACCAGTTTCTCATTTGCCTTCTCTAGTGATTGATCTAGTGGGTAGTAACCGAAACCCCTATTTTCTGGGCAGACCGAGTGTCTTGAGGTGGCTTTGCCGTGTGTTTCTTATCATTTGAGATGGCATATTTTCTGGTTTAAGTTTGTTAGTCACAAGTAATGAGTATTTTATCTTTTGTGTATATATATACATGAAGAAGCCGTGAGTTATGCCCTGTTTTGGAGTGTTCCAGCCGTGTGTTGCAAGGGAAATTGTAGCCCCTTTCTTGTGATCTCTTGAGTCCAAGCCATGTTTTTAATTATGCTTTTATGTGTTAAATTAACGAAGTTAAGGTTTACAATTTTTAAACATTTCTTTCCTCAAGTTATGGCCTAAGTAAACCACTAAGAGTTTTAAATCTAAACTAGTAAGCTTACTTAGAAATTTTAAGTTGCTAAGAGTTTGTATCTTTTTATTTGTGCTGTGTTTCAGAAAATATATGAGGTTTTTCTTAAGTTTTCTACCACTCTTGTAATATATAATTGTATGGTTGGGTTTTGGTTAAGTGAGAGATGTTTAAGACCATGAATGTACTGAGATTTGCTAGCTGTCCATGTACTAAAGAAATTCTGAAAATATGTTTTGTTTTGGATGCCTAAACAGGCCCACTTTACCCCTTGCTCAACTTCACCCCTTTTTGTTTAATCAAAGATAAACCTTACTATAAAAAACCATTGAAGAATAAGTGACAAAAACCAACCTCTTGTAAGCATTGTCTTTTGTTGGAATCACTTTCCACATGATGTTATAAGCTGTCAAAATGCCCTTTTGATAAAATTTTCAGATTTGGGTGGTACCTCCTTGTTCCTTATCATACTTAAATAAATCCCTACCATCCTATACATTTTAACTTATGATACATACCTATCCCTTGTATAGAGAATAGTAGCCTTTAAAGAGGGACAGCAAGCAAGCTTCATACTTTCATGGGTTTCTTTAAATATTGGAGTGAGGATACTAAGGGTTGACTTAGTGCCATGTGGGTAGCTAATTGTGTTAAGGAAAACACTTTAATTCCAAATTGGAATTTAAGTCAGCGTGTAAGGGTGTCAATTAGTAAAGTTTAAAGTAAGATGGATATTAATGTGTTTATTCCATTTCATTGGATTGGAGTTTATTTTCAAGTTCAAAGGAACTCACTAGTAAAGCTCCCAGGTAAGTAGCTATGACCATGCTTCTTACACCAAGTTCTCTTTATGAAAGAATGTCTCTCTCTTATTGCAAATGCTCTTCTAAAGAAAAGAGTAAATGAATATAGTATGTACAAGCCCTTTCTTGATAGCCCCTGTTAAGCACTCTATTGACTATAATTGTGTGTATAAGTAATGCATGCACTTAGGTTCTAAGTCATGAGGTTTCCATACATGCTCTCTCAATAAACTTATTGATTATTCCTATATGTAGTATAGCATGAAAATGTATCTTTTTTCATAAAAATGCATGTGCATCGAAGTAAGAAAGATGATGAAAATGCTTCGATTGCAAAGGAAAGAAAATGAATGTCTCATGCCTTATGCTTCAAGCGATGCTTTAAATGAGTTTTAAAATGTCCCTATGAACAAATGCTTTAAATGACGCGAAAAAAGTGTTTTAAAATGTTCCTATGAACTGATGCTTTAAATGGCGCGAAGGAACATTTTAAGATGTCCCTATGAACTGATGTTAAATTGTCCCTATGAACTGACGCTTTATGGATGCCATGAAAAATTATGTCTAAGCTCATGCTTTTAAAATGATGCTTTTTCATGAACGCACAGTTAAATGAAAAGATAATGTTTAAGTTCATGCTTTTAAATTACATTTTCCATGAATGAACTGTTAAATGAGGAAAATGACTAAAAGGACTTAAATGAATGAAAGAAATGACTGAATGACTGAATGCTTTAATGTATGAAAATACGTAACGACCATATGAATGAAAAGGGTACCAAAGGAATGGGCATATTGCAATGCCGGGTAAGTAGTACTGGTAGTGCACCCAATGCTACCCCCTGACTGAAAAGGGATTCCCAACCTGTGGCCACGGGTGGAATCCAGGTCCAAAGGAAGACCACTAACCCCAACACACAGGGCGTAATAGTGTGTACCGACCAAAGAAAGTGAAACATGAAAGTATGATTATTTCTTAAAATGTTTATGCATGAAAGCATAGTTATTTCTTAGAATGTTTATGCATGAAAGTATGACTTAATTCTTAAATTGTTATGCATGAAAGCATTGTCAAGAATTAGCTAAAATGTTTATGTATGCATGTTTCAAAAGAAAAGAATAGATGCCTAGTATGTTCACTACATGGTATACTACTTAGTAACTATTCGACTCATTTTTGTTTTAAATGTTTTAAACGTCCAGGTAATGATGAAAAGGCTGGAGAGCAAGGCATTACTACAGAGAGAGAGGCAGACGCTTAGGATCTTCCCTAACGAGAACAATTATGTTTATGGATGATGAGTTATGTTTATGGGTGTTGCTTTTATGTTGGGATGGAGTCTCTTCTTAACTAGAACAACTATGTTTTATGAATGTATGGACTCTAAGAGTCTTTTGGATAAATGTTCAATTAGAATGTCTATCAGGTGATCCCTTTATTAAATGAAAAATTTAGAGTACACGTGTGTCATGTCCATGCCGATCGCATGTTATTAGAAAAAGAAAAAAAAAGGAAGTAAAGAGAGACAAGAGAAAATGAAAGAAAAAGAACAGGCACGTACGTCGCGATCCCGACCTTCCCAGGGCAGGGTTGTGACACCAGGTGTCCTCCTCCTCCCTCTAGGCCCGTGGCAAATATGTCTCAACGCTTGAAGGATTTCTTGTCCCTGGTATCGTCTTGCTTTGTATCTGATCTTCTTCTTTGATTGTTGGTTGTTCTTGCTTGTAATGACTACCTTGTTTGGGCTTTGTACTGTGTAGGGGGTGGACGACCTAGCGGCTTGGATTGTGAGTGATCGTGCCCACTTGGAAAACGAGGTGTGGGATAGGCAAATCCAAGGCTTCTTCTCCAAGAAGGAGAGGGAGCATCTTTTGGCCGAGAAGACTGAGGTTGAGTGTTTATCTAGAACAAGCTGATGGGCACATTCGTGCCTTAGAAGCCGACCTCGAGTCTCTCCGTGAAGAGTCGTGTGAGCTACGGGGCAAATTGCTTCATGCCCAGCCTCTCCAAGCTCACGATAGGTTTGCTCTGCAGCTGGTGGAATTGGAACGGGTGTCTACCAGAGCCCAAGTATCCCACTTGAGTGAGGCGCTAGACTCATCTCGAAAGTCACAGGCAGAGGCTAAGCAGCGCTTCCGGGAGTCTGCCCAGACATTGTCTTCCTCTAAGGAGGAGCCAAAAGAGCTCTCCCTTGAGTTGTTTGAGGTGAAAACGTCACACGTAGAGGAGCATAGGCAGCTCAACCTTCAACTGTACGAGGCAAATGGGAACTGCGTAGGGTTGGAGTCACGGTTTGTCGCCTATAAAAAGAGTTGGGAGGATGTCGACACCCACTTGGATAAGACGACCAAAACAATGGTGCACTTGGACTCCACAGACAAAGAGCAAAAGACAAAGATACATGAGTTGGAGTCTCAACTGGCTTTTGCCAATTGTGAGTTGGTTCATTTGCATCCTCAAGTGGCCGCTGCTAGGGCTGTTAGAGATCGGGCCTTCGGGTACAGCTACTAGTCTTGTGCAAAAATGGCCTTGGCCTGATCTGTAGGAGACAACCGATTTGCCCAACCCGAACAGACACTGGTTCATCAAGTTGTTTCTTACCTTGGCGAAGTAAGTACTCAATGTAGAGAAAACTTTTGTGATCTACTTTCTTAGAATTCTAATGAAACTCAGCTGAAACGACAGATTCGATCTTGCGTCGATCTTCAGCAGATCTTGAACGAGCTACTCGCAAAAACAATCTGTATAGACTTAATACTTGCTTCTACAATCCAGAAAGCTGCAGACCACCGAAGGCTCCCATGGCATCTTAACGCCAAGCTCACAACTGGATGCACTTTTTGCGAGCACAGAGAGCGAGAGAGAGAGAGAGAGAGAGAGAGAAGTGAATAGTTTGGAAATTGGTCCGAGAAATGTCCTCCTGCTGCCCATTTTACTCCAAATCTTCACATATTTTTGCCATTTTGGGTAAGCAGTAGCTCTGGATCTAATTAGGATCATAACTCATTCAAGAGACTCTAGATTTTGATAGGGAATCAGACCCACCAAGAAATCAACAAAGTTTTACAACTTTCTCTGAGAAGAAATCAAACAAGCTACTATTTTCCTGAGCAAAATGACGCCTAGTTACTTATGGAGTGAAGACCCTCTTCTTATTTTGTTGAATATCTCCTTTAAGGTCTCAAAGACTGGTATGAAGTCCCACCCAAAGCCTCTGCTTCCTCCCGAGGTGAAGGTTGTCGATGATCTCAAAGAAACTTAAATAGATCTCAAAGAAAATGATATAGATCATAAGCTTCATCACCAGTGAGGCATCCGACAAGTGCCAGAGGGAGAAGCGACGATCAACGGCAATGATCTGCGGTGGGCTTTGACCACCCTTAGCTTCGAGGACTATGTGGAGCCCCTCAAGGTGTACCTGTAGAGGGAGGGTGGGTTTGGGAGGGGCAGAGTAAGAGGAAGAGGAAGTGGAAGAGGAGGGACGGACGATGTGGGACATGCAGAGTTTGTAGAGGAGCAAGAGAAGGGCGTGAGTCTCTGAAAATGAAATTATGAAGGTGAAGCCGTGAAGGATATGATCGAAAGCAAGAAGAACGAGTTCGACCCGATCCAAAATTTACGGGTCGGGTCGGGTCGTTGTGCAGGCCTAATGGCTACGGGGTTGGGTTGGCTCTCTTAGAGCATTAGCATTGGATTCATCATTTTCATCTTTAAAATTTGATGAAAAGTACATATTTTTCATAAATCCAAAACCTCTCTATCCATAACCCCACATTGGATTCATCAAAATAATAATATAATATTATTTTGTTAATAATAATATTTTTAATTTATTTTTTTTCATATTTTATAATTACACTAACTATATGTTAATTAATAATTTAATTTGATACTTAAATTATTATTTCCCAATTTAAATATATTGTGGCTCAAAATTAGGAAACAATAATTTAAGTAAATAAAATAATGGTTATAGAGTGTGAATAGTGAGTCTTCAAATTTGAAGATGATGGGAAATGTACTGTAGCTAAAAGCTTGACATTTGAGCATATGGTGAATCCAATGCCAGAATTTTACAGCTAAAATCATCAAATTTTGAAGATTTGACTCATTTGGTGAGTCTAATGCTAGTGCTCTTACGAGCCCATTTGTTGATGAACCCTCAGGTCAACCTGGGGAGGCTAGACTTGAGCGATTTCAAACCTGACGCGGCGTCATGCCAATTTGTTGACGCTTTATGGTGCAATACATGGTGGCTAACTATTGGGGTCATGGGGTGTTGTGACCTCCACGCCCATTGATTTGCACCGCGAGTCTTTGGACTCAACACTAGTGGCTAACTGCCTGGGTCGTGGGGTCTTGTGACCTCCACGCTTGTTGATTTGCACCGCGAGTATTAACTCGACACTAGTGGCTAACTATTGGTCTGTACCACGTGTATGGACTCGACATTGGTGACTAAGTGTTGGGATTATGGGGTCTTGTGACCTCCACGCCCACTGATTTGCACCGCGAGTCTTTGGACTCAACACTGGTGGCTAACTGTTGGAGTCGTGGGTCTTGTGACCTCCACACCCGTTGATTTGCATCGCTAGTCTTTGGACTCGACACTGGTGGCTAACTGCTAGGATCAGGGAGTCTTGTGACCTTCACGCCCATTGATTTGCACCGCGAGTATTGACTTGACACTGGTGGCTAACTGTTGGTTTGCACCGCGAGTATTGACTCTACACTTGTGGCTAATTGTTGGGATTGTGGGGTCTTGTGATCTCCACGCCCGTTGATTTGTACCACGAGTATTGACTCGACATTGGTGGCTAATTATTGGGGTCATGGGGTCTTGTGACCGCCTTGCCCATTGATTTGCACTGCGAGTCGTTGACTCAACAGTGGTGGCTAATTGTTGGCAAATGCATGAACTAAACCAGCCGCCTTTATGTACTTGTGTTTTATAAAAAACACAGATTTTGCAAAATATCTAAGCGTAAAACCTCTTCAAATGCTTGCATTCTATGGGTGCTGCAACTCCTTTCCTTGGTTGTCCTTCAGGTGGTAGGAACCCAATCTCCGCCTCTTCCCTCTTTTCTTCAAGCAAGTAGAAGTGTTCCTCAAGTGCCTTATTGTTTTCAGCTTGGTCAAAGTGGCTGGTCCGGTATATGGGCAAGCAACCTTCTACAGGAGTGACTGCTTTGATCCCAAAGGCCAAAGTGAATGGTGTCTCGCTTATTGGGGTCTTCACAGTTGTTGCCCATAGGACTCATGGGGGCTCCTTTGCCCATTCTCCCTTTTTGACGCCGAGCTTCTTTTCTAAAATCTCGAGGAGGGACTTGTTTGTTGACTCCGCTTGTCCATTGGTTTGTGGGCGTCCTGGCGATGCATATTTTACCTGGATGCCCAACTCCCGGCACCATTCTTTGTAATGCTCCAAGTCAAACTGCTTCCCGTTGTCGGAGACTATAATGTTGGGAATGCCAAACCTACACACGATGCTCTTTCAAAGAAATTTGGTGATGGCCTTCGCTGTTATAGTTGCAAGGGGCCTGCTTCTGCCCATTTAGTGAAGTAGTCTACCGCGATGACTATGTGTTTTAACCCGCCCTTCCCTGGTGGAAAAGGATTGACCAGATCAGTCCCCCATTAGGCAAATAGCCATGGGGCAGTAATATAGAGCAGTTTGTCAAGCAGACAGTGTGGAATAGGAGCGTAGACCTGGCAATAAGTGAACTTTTTTGCAAACAGTTTGGTGTTTCTTAAGGCGTTAGGCCAATAGTAGCCCATCTTGAGGGCTTTCCTTGCTAAAGCCTTTCCGCCCAAATGGTTGCCGCAGACACCCTCATGCATTTCTACCAAAACATATTGCGCTTCCTCGGGCGAGATGCACCTTAGCAGAGGGGCAACAAAGCCCTTCTTGTACAGGATTCCCTCAATTTTGACAAATTGCGCCACGCTTCTTCTAACTTTTCTTGATGCCTCCTTCCCTTCCGGCAGTTTACTGATATCTAGGTATTCCAATATTTCCTTAGCCCACTCTAGCCCCGAGGGTGCAATGTGGTTCATCTGTGCTCCGATTGCTGGGATCTCTATCACCCTTCTTTCCACTTCCCACGATAGGTCCATGTCATCCTTTGCAGAGGCAGCTTTGACTAGCCTATCCGTTGTTGCGTTTTCTGCCCTTGGTACTTGCTCAAGATTGAAATAAGTGAGCTGGTCGCGGATTTCCAGCACCCAATCTAGGTACTTTTTCAGTCTTTTCCCATTTCGTGGCGTAAACCCTAGTTACTTGGTTTACCACTATTTGAGAATCGGCTTTGGCTTCGATCTCACTAGCGCCTAGAGCCTTCACAATTGAGAGTCCTGGCTATTATGGCCTCAGACTCAGCTTCATTATTGGTGGTATTGAAAGTAAGCATGACCATGTAGTAGCACACTTAACCTGCCTAGTTAACGATGTTGATCCCTATACCTCCTCCTTTCTAGCAGGCAAATACTTCAACAAACACTATCTGGGGTCGGTTGGGATGCGCTATTTCAATATCCATAGGGAAATCGATGAATTCGGCAGTAAAGTCTACTAAGGCTTGCCCCTTTACTGCACTTCTGGGCACATAGTCGATATCAAACTCATTGAGCTCCGACCAATGTTCTGTAGTATTTTGCCGAGTGGGTGCTTTATCAGCACTTTTATTAGGTGGGCCTGAAAATACGGTCGTAAACTCCTGGCGGCTGTCACTAGCACAAATGCCAAAATTTTCATTTGCAGGTAGTTGATCTCAGCACCTCTTAGCGCACAACTTGTGTAATATACCGGCGCCTGTGTTGTTTCCTCTTCTTTGACTAAGACTGTTGAGACAGCATGAGGCGAAACCGCCAGGTAGACATATAAAATGTCCCCTTGATTGGGTTGTTTTAGCAGAGGTGGGTAGGCCAGATATTGCTTCAGTTCTAGAAGGACCTGTCGCATTCCTCATTCCATGGGTGTACTTTTCGCAAGACCCTAAAGAAAAGAAGACACTTATCTGTGGACCTCGATACGAATATATTCAAGGCGGCTACTCTACTTGCTAGTTGTTGGTCATCGTTAAGGCTTTTTCGCTGAGCCATATTTAAGATGGCATCGATTTTTTTGGTGTCTGCCTCTATACCTCTCTCCGAGACAATAAAATCCAGAAACTTTCACGAGTTGACCCCGAATGCGCACTTAGCTGGGTTCAACTTCATCTTGTATTTGCGTAGCACCGTTGATGGGAACCAAGGTGGGCCTAGTCTTAAAGATCTTTTGCAAGCTCCAGATGGGCCAATTACAAGATCAAGAGTTAAGAAGATCAAGGAAGCAATGCAAGGATTGGTACAATCCACTTGGGACAAGTCTAGCAAGAGCCGAATATTCAAGATGAGCTTGAGAGAAGGAGATCCAGTGATCATCCATGTGATACAAGTTATGGAAGATTGCAACATAAATTAGGGCCTATTATTATGATTATGTAATTGAAGGCCTTGGACTTGTTTATTTCATTATAGGGGCTTATTTTATTAGTTATAGGAATTAGTCTAGAATAATTGGGCTTGAGGATGCTTGACCCACATATGTCTTATTTCTTATGAGCTAGAGTTTTTGGGAAGGGGTTGTATTTTGGCCAAGGGTTTATTTGGAAAGTTACTTTTTAGGAACTAGGGTTTTAGGAGGTACTGTAGCCGAGTTACTGTAGCTACGACACTATTCATCTAGGGGTATTTTTGGAAGAATGGGCTTTATTTTGGTTAAGATTTTAATTAGGTTTTTGTTTAAATACTCTTTGTAGCCTCATGTTAAGAAGTTTATGAAATTTGATGAATTTATTTATTGTGAGTTGAGTTTACTCCTCTAGTTCTTGATTAAATTTTTGAACTTATCAAAGGTAAATCGCAACCTTTGTGACATTCCTCCTTGTAATCTGGGTTTTTGAGACAGGTTCTTCAACGGGTTTAGATTTTAATATAATATAGGTTCTTGAAACGAGTTCTCAACGGGTTTAAGTTCTCCATCCATTGACTTGATTTTAGCTTTCTTGGGTGAGTTTTCAAATTGATTGTGAGTTCAAGGGATTCTATTCCTACGGGTTCATATCAACCGCGAAGGATTCTCTGAGGTCAGCTAGGTGCTAGGTAGGTTCCTTGCTCTTCACTAGTAGGTCTTTGACAAACACCTCCATGGTTTTCCCAATTTGATGTTTGAACATCCGATTGACCAACCTTTGATAGGTTGCCTCAGCGTTCTTCAAACCGAAGGGCATCACTCGGTAAAAATAGAGGCCTTTATCAGTGATGAATCTTTTCTTCTCCTCATCCGCCTTATTCATATGGATCTGATTGTACCCTGTATACGCATCCATGAAGCTCAAAACTTTGTGTCCTGTCATGGCGTCTACGATGATATCGATTTGTGGCAATGGGAATCTGTCTTTCGGGCAAGCTTTGTTGAGGTAAGTGAAGTCTACGTACATTCTCCACTTCCCGTTAGCTTTCTTAACTAGTACTGTGTTGGAGAGCCATTCTGGGTAGTACGTTTCTTTTATAAACCCCGCCGCCAAGAGACAGTCTATCTCCTTAGCTATGGCCACGCACTTCTCCATATCGAATGACCTTCTTTTTTGGTGTACCTTTTTGGCCTCCAGGTTGATGCACAACCTGTGTTCTATGACGACGTTATCAATCCCTGGCATATCTTCGTGGCTCTAAGCGAACACATCTCGATGTTCTATTAGTAACTATTTCAATGCTAGAGATATTCTAGCGGGAGCCTCATCCCAACCCTTGTCGTGGTGTTTGGGCATTTCGGATGTAAGGTTACAATTTCTAGCAGTTCATTTGCTTCAGCCTGCATCAAGTTGTCCTCATCTGTCAATTCCATGTCTTGGCCGACTTCTACCAAGGGCGGGGGTGGCGGCCTTTTGTCCAAACCATTGTTAGCTCCTGAACATAACACTCTCTTGTAAGGATTTATTCTCCGCAAACCTTGCTGATGCCTATTTGCATTGGGAATTTCATTTTCAAGTGGTAGGTAGAGGTGACTATTTTTAAGTCGTTCAGGGTTGGTCTGCCTAATATTACGTTGTATGACGACAGGGCTTTGACCACCTAGAAATCCATCATTGTGGTAACTATGTAGGCACCCTGGCCAACTATGACGGGCAATGCGATGGCACCCATGGGTTGTACAGCTTTTACGGAGAACCCCTTCAGGGGAGATGGCGAAGGGCATAGCCTATTAGAGCTAATGCCTTTGATGAAAGCATCCCAGAATAAAATGTCAGCTGAGCTCTCATTCTCTACTAGGACCCGCCTGGACATGTAGTTGGCTACCAGGAAGGTGATGACCAGGGCGTCGTCATGGGGGTACAAGACCCGTGACAGTCTTCATCTCCAAATGAAATGGTAGGGGTGGTATTTAGTCTGGGGTGTTTGGGAGGCTTGTCCGCCATATACACCTCATGATACCTTGCTCTGCGAGCATGAACCCTCCCTCTATCGTGCGGATTTCCCCAAAAGGAGCTTGGTCTCACTCACGTGGCTACTGAGGGTGTTGTGTCTCTGTTCTCTCTCCTATTTCTGTCTTTTGGGATTTCTACTTCGTCTTGGTCCATGGTTGTGACCCTTTTCTCTCTTGGGCTTGAGATACTTGGCCAACAATTGCTCGAGCTCCCCGCTTCCTGCCAAGCTGGCAACCCACTTTTTCAATGTTGCACAATCTTCTGCCCAGTGAGTGTCTGACTCGTGGTACTTGCAATAACGATGCCCTCTCGCGCGTATGCAGTAATTCGTAGCGGATAATTCTTTTAACTGCATAAGGACGGTGGCAATATAATAATCATAGTACCGAATGTAAGCATCCTAAAAGTTTAAACTTTCATAATTGTACTCCCAAAATAGATAATTGTTTTAAAGACTCCCAAAACACAGGACCATCAAAATACTGTTTCCACAAAAAAACCATAAGTCATGTCCTTGTTCCTACTACTACTTCCGTGGTCCCTTTTTTTTTTTTTTCCTTCTAAGGTACTTCTTTAATCCGGCTTCTCTCTCTTTTTCAAAAAGCAGTCTTTGCCCCTATTCTTTAGCCTCTTCGTCTCTTCTATAAGCCGTAAGGCCTTAGAAATGAGCCGATCGATGTTCTTTATCCTATCCAGTAAAGAGGGCTCCAATGAGCTCTCATTGGTCTTGGGCACCTCCTCGGTGTTTGGGGGTACCTTGGTCCTCTTGCGTTTCGTTATCTAAACCTGTCACAACTTCTACCATTCTGAGTGGGGAATAGTAGTGGAAACTACCACAATGAGATTTCATGAAATCTCAACAAGTAAACAGTCAACATAAAGTAGATATTACAAGCATATACAAGTAAACCACAAATAAAAGCATGGACATGAACTTTGACATAAAACTTTGACATATGCAACATAGACTATTCATAAAACATATTTTCATCTTTTAGACTTCTTAACACATGTTCATATCATTTGAGCTCGAGTTCTTGTTCTTGTCATAACATATCATGCCATTCTTATCATTTCATAACATATCATGCCATTTTTATCATTTCATAACATTTCCATATTGTGATCATATCACATTCTTTCATAATATATCATGGCATAACATAACATATTGTGGCATGTCATATCGTATCATAACATGGAGCTCAAATGCCTCGTTCATTTCATGATTCACATGGATGAATACCTCACAACTCCCCTAAGCACCGTATGTTTCCCACTTGTTACCGCATTAACCAACGATCTACTTGATCAAGGTGATTACATCTTAACATAAACAAATTTTTTTACGGCAGTTCGCTTACTTTGCCTTCACCGATGACATCCACTAACTTTAGGTGAAACATTGCTTCGGTATCCTTTCCTTAAGGAGTCATTCGCGGCCTATTGACTGTACTTCGTTGATCCAGGGTCTCCACTCGACTTTAAACACTCCAAAGTTGACAGAGACTTCCACTAGGGCATTTCCCCATCCTAGCATTTGGGGTCGTGATAAAACGTACTTTGACTCTTTTCATTTTGAATAGACTCTAATGCATGAGATATGAACACATGATGTTACACTTTATCATACTCATGCAACATGTACAACCTGAAACACATATGGTCCAATTCACAATATGCATCTCACAATATGGCTTGAAAACATTAGAACATATAATCATATGATGAATATATGTAAATATAGTTGAATCATACTTGTCCAAACTCAAAACAGGTTCGGATTCCCCTGATATAGCCTTGGCTGAATCATACAAGTCCTCCAAACATAGATTTTCATCATCACAACACATATTCTCATGCTTCTACACATTCATATTTTCAAACAAGTATGTATAGCACGTATATTTGTCAAAACCAAAACCCTAACATGGCATATTCCAAATACACTTCAAAAAATCATCATGAAAACATAGCATCTCATCCTTTCATCAAGACCAAGCATGCATATAACAAGATAACAAGATTCAAGCAATGATAACAAACAAGAGTTTACGAAATATATACAAGCGTCATCAAAATTAAGTTGGAAGTTTACCTACAAAAAATCTGAAGCATTAAAATAGCAATTCTGAAAAATATATGCAAGACATATTAGAAGATGACTAGAGAAACCCTAGTCTTGAAATAAGGGTGAGTGTGAGTGTCTAAGGTTTTTGAAAATGCTTTCCCATGAAAAAACCCTAGAATCTGAAACCCTTAAAGATAAGAAACCCTAGCCTTTCTTCTAAGTGGTGGCCATGGCCTTCATTCCCTCTACACTTCTTGTTCAAGAGCTTGAAACAAAAGAATATTTTTGGGTTCTTCCTTTTCTTGAAGAAAAACCCTAGTTTCTATAGTGAAAGTGTGTGTACATGTGGGAAAACCATAGAACCAAAACTTGTTGGTGATGTTTTCCCTCTTGGCCATGTGTGTATGTACAAGGAATGGTGGAATGATTCTTAACTCCTTGTGTTCTTCCTCTAGCCGAATGGTTGAAGAAGTATTCTTGGTGGTTTTCGAAATGGTGAAGAGAATGGTAGCATTTGGTTGGTGAGAAAGTGTGAGAAAATGTAAGAACCTAGAGAGAAAATAGTAGTAGCTGGAATCCCTTAGAAAAAAAGTTGAAAACTTGAACAAAAGACCTCCCATTTTTTTAGTAATTCCCTTTTATAAAAGTCTCCATCTCTTCTTGAAATGCCAAAGGCTTATGCATGGATGCCACTTGGCACCTAGATAAAAGGGTTTCTTCCACTTTGCTAGGATGGCATTGGAAAACCAAAAGCCTTTCTTGCATGTGGCATGTGGCTTCCTCAAAACTGAAACTCTCTCTTGCTTCACCTTCCCATTATGCCCTTCCTCACTTGTCTAGGTTCAATGTACTTGATGACAAAAGAGTCAAAACACATAGCCCAATCTTCCTTGGAACTCCACCTCGTTTGCATGGTTGCCTTGTGGCAAGTGAGTGTGTGTTGCTTGTGTTGGCCTAAACCCTAGCTCTTCCCTAGGTGATCTTTGGCCTTCCCAAGGTGACCCTTGGCCTTCCCCTAGTTTGAGCTGTCACCCCCTCTCTCCTCGCTTGCCCTTCCAACATTCTTCTAGAACATGTCATTTCCTCTTCCCAAGTAAGTTCTTCTTGGAACTCCAAATGTCTCTTTCTCCATGCTTTCACAAGAATCTCAGAAAAGAGGTCCTTGCATGTGGGTGTGTAAGCCCTAACCTTGATGACCTCATCTTCCACTCACACCTTCCAGAACCTCATGCATGCTGGACAAGTGTCACACTTGCCATTTTCCTAGGTTTCATTCTAGAAAAGATCAAATTGTTCCTCTTGTGCCATGTGATGCCTCTACCAACCTTTAGAAACCACTTTGGGCTTCCAAACCCTAATTTCAACCTAGTTGGCCAAAATCCACATGGGTCTTTTCGGGCTTTTTCTTCTCCTTCCTCTTATGGGCTTCCTAAGTCTAGAACTCTATGGTCCAAAATAAAACATACCTTAAGGCTCTCCTCTAACACTTAACATCTTTTAAGAACTATAATAATCTTCGAATAAAGTCAAGGTTCTCACATCCTCCCTCCCTTAAAAATAGATTTCGTCCTCGAAATCTGCACCGTAATTACTAATGACACAAACAACATGAAAACAACTTTGATCTTTACCTCAAGCACTAGCTATTGTAGAATCTTCAGATGATGATGGGGGTGGTTTGTCATTTTCCTATTCTGTCACCGAATCTTGCGAAAAATAAAATATCACATCTAGATCATAGTCAAAATACATATTCACCCGCATCTCATTCAACTTATGCTCTATCTCGAGTTCGGTGTCTTCGTAGGTTGACCTTCTTCGCGAAAATGAATACGATCCGTAGATGTATCCGAGATCTCAAAGGGCGTATATCTATTTGCGCGGTCTTCAGTGGCGCAACTAGACTCAGCTTCTTGATTAAGTTCGAAAAAAACGTGTTATATTGGCATCCTTCCATACTAACGGGTCGTGTGGGGGTTGTTGCTCTTTATGCGGTAATGCTCGTCTTAGGAAAATGTTTTCGCAGGACTCTGCATCCATCACATGAGTGTGATGATGCTCAAACTTTTCCATCTATTGCCAATCAGCAGCCATCATGCGATCTCTTCTTCAGTTAACAGCACAATCTCCTGAGTCTTGCAACTAAGGGCATCTGCCACTACATTAGCTTTTCTAGGGTGATACTTTATCTCACATTGAAAATCACTTATTGTCTCAATCCACCTTCTCTGTCTCATATTTAAGTTTTTCTGACTAAACAAGTACTTGAGACTCTTACGATCTGTATATATCTCGCACTTTTCTCCATACAAGTAATATCTCCAACCTTTCAATGCAAATACTACTGCAACTAATTCCAAGTCGTGCTTAGGATAATTCTGCTTGTGATCCTTAAGTTGTCGCAAAGCATAAGTGACTATTTGTTCTTCCCGCATCAAGACGCATCCAAATCCCATCTTAGAGGCATCATTGTATACCACGTAAGGCTTGTGCGGTTCAGGCAAAGCCAATATCGGCGCTGTAGTTAACCTCCTTTTTAGCCCTTGAAAGCTTCTTTCACATTCCTCACTTCAAACAAACTTGGCATTCTTCCTAGTCAATGTCGTTATTGGACTAGAGAGTCTAGAAAATCCTTCAACAAACCTACGGTAGTAACCTGCCAAACCAAGGAAACTACGTATCTCATGGACATTCTTCGGTCTTTGCCATTCTGTCACAACCATCTTAGCTGGATCTACTACAACTCTTTCACTAGAGATGACATGACCTAAAAATTTCACTTCTTGGAGCCAAAACTCGCATTTGCTAAGCTTAGCGTAAAGTCGGTGCTTTTACAAAGTCTCCAACACTATCCTTAAGTGTTCTATGTGCTCCTCATCACTTTGAGAGTATCCAATATATAATCTATGCATACTACCATGATACTATCCAAATACTGCTTAAAGATCCGATTCATCAAATCCATGAATGCTGTAGGGGAATTTGTCAATCCAAAAGACATTACTATGAACTGAAAAGAGTCAAAACACATAGCCCAATCTTCCTTGAAACTCCACCTCGTGTGCATTGTTGTGCTGAAAAATATCTGCAAGTGCGCAAAATTGTAACAAGTAGTAAAGTGTTTTTAAAGAAAATGGATGTCGAACCCACATGGATTAATTATGCTATTGAATATTGAAATTTACTAAATTAACTACTATTTGGAAAACTGAAATTTGAAGAATAGATTATCTAAATTAAATTGAAGAAAAGAACATTAAAATTTAGATTTTAAAAATAATAAGAATAGATCTAGAGCGTTTGATTTCATCTAGCAAATCCCACACAATTTATTCTTCCTTGTTATAAAATCCCAATTATCCCAAGTTGATGATAAAAAATCTCTTCACTATTTAATATTTTTTCTTGAACAATACTAAAAATATCTCCAATTAATATTTACATATCTCTATGTGAATTTAACTAATTGGACACTCATTAAGTTATTTGGATTTTTCTTGAAAATCAAACTAATCGCGGTAAAGTATCTCTACTTTCGCTCAACTCATAGTACTTATTCCTAGAGCTTTAATCACAATTCACATCTCGGTCTCATTGTGATTCAATAGATCAAATAATAAATAGTTAGAAAATTGCATGCATTAAGAACAAGGAATAAACACTCGATCATAGAAATATTGAAAATAAAATAACTTAGAATATAAATTGTGTGTTCAATGCTAGACTACATCAAATGTCTAGAAAATAGAATTAGTTCATAATGAAATTAGAAAGAAAAATAATAAAACTAGTGTTTTTTGTTCAAGTTGGTTGATGAAGCATGCGGCTCTCGCCTTTGTCCTCCAGATCCGCCTCCTTGAAAGAAACTTAAATGATAAACTCTAGACTATTGAAATCAAAACTCAAACTCTCCTCCCAATTCATCACACAAGACAGGAATAAATAAATGTCAAAACCCAAATCTAGAAATAAGATAAATGCGGCTACAATCTAATCTAAAGATTTGGAAAATAGTATCTAAAGACAAACATTAACATAAAAGAAATTATCCCGATAATAACATAATTATCTAAAATGGAAAATTCAGTAATAAGCGGCTTGATTTGCAGAGTTCAGGAGGATTTTGTGGTCAGAAGATTGATTGGGAAACTCAGAAGGGTCACACCGGGTAGATGCCGTGTGCTCTAAATATAACTGGTCTCCTCGCCTACCGAGAGGAAAGAGTCCCGACCCTGATGATAAAACCCTTTCGCCAACCTACCAAGTGGTAAGGCTGCTCGCCTTTACTAGTTATTGCCCACAATGTTGTTTAGGTTGGTCTTTTAGTTGGTCTTTTAGACTTGTCGCCCAATCTAATTGCCTGATCTAGTTGCCTGGAGCCTTGCGCCAAGTCTTCTTGCCCAGAAGGTAAAATATCTTGCTTATCGCCTAACTCTTGTCGCCAATTTTGGTCGCGAATTTTGGTCGCACCTTCTGGTCGTTCCTTCTGGTTGCAAGTCTCATTGCCTAAATCTCATCAACTCTCTTTAGATCTCACTGCCACTCATCGGTTTGGATCCATAGTCTCTTCTTTTGTACCAAATGCTCTCTCATTTCGCACTAAATCTTTTCATTCCTTCAAATCCAAGAAAATAAAGATAAATATATAGAAATAAAATAAAATCAATAGTATTGAAGGAAAAATGACAATTTTCATAAATAAAAGAGTAATAAAAATACAAAGAAATACACTTATCAAATACCCCCAAACTTAAGCTTTGTTCGCCCTCAAGCAAAGAAGAAAAGAAATACAATTAAAACAAACATTGGTTTGATTCATAAAATTTATTGCCTCAAAGATTGCCTAAAGTCTATAATTCAAAGGAATTATTCATGATTAATCAAGTCCCAAATGTTAATTCAAAACGCAATTTCACCACATTATCCATTCCCACATTCATGCATACCCATCATTCTCACTTCATCATTAGCTCCCCGAATAGTTTTATGCAAACAAGTAAATAAATAATGAATCTCTATAAACTCCATAGGCTTACTTTTCAAATCATTCTCCACTAATGTAGAACATAAACTATCACCAGGGATCAATAGGTCCTTATTAAGCTTGTAATGTAAGGCTAGGGTGAGAGACTACAAAGAAAAGGTAGGATTCAAACAAAGCAAGAGAATTTAAGTTTGAACACCAACAGAACAAATAGAACATTCTCACTTCTAACATCTCTTCTCAATCATTGTAAATCTCTCAACATACCTCTCATTGTTGTACTTTCAAGTATCTTTCTCTTTGCCCCTCTATTCAGCAGGTCGAATATTTTCTTTTCTTTTTCCTTCTTTTTTTATCATGGAAATATTCCATACTTTCTCGATTGCTTTTGTGGATTACTCTCATCTGCATTTTCTTGTTGGCCACACAGTAGATGAGTTGACTTTTCATACCCTCAAACTTATCATTTTGATAATATGGCTATAATTAACTTTACTTGTAGACCTTCTACCTCTCTTGCCTTTTATGCTCTTGTGAGTCTGTGATTTTGTATAAACTTAGTTCTCTTGAAAAGTAAGGAAATCATTGTTTAAGCTCAAATAGGGTAGGGAATATGAGATTTACAAGAAAGAAAATATAAGGCAAAAATATAATTTAATAAAGCTCAAAGGGGTGACAAGGGATAATGATAATAAACAGGTAAGCTTGAAAGTCTAAATCGGTCCAAAAAAAGGCCTTAATCTTTTCCCAGTAATATTTTGTCTAGGATTTCACCTCAAGTGTAATCAAACAAGTTCTAGAGTATGTTGAGACTATACAAATTTACCAAATTCACATAAAATTTCTCTAGGTATGCAAAACGATTAATGATCATAAGAAGCATTCGTTGAATATAGAAAATATCAAATTAAGTAAGATCAAGTAAAGAGCATTCGTTGAATATAGAAAATATGAAATTAAGTAAGATCAAATAAAGAATTAACAACTAGACTTAAGCAATGGGAATTTTTCCTAAAAGTTATAATCAATTTCAATCATACTCTTATCATAGGCTTTTTATTCATCAAACCATACTATTTTTATCATTATCACCATTATTATTATTATTATTAAATAAATAAAATAATATCCTTTCCCCTCAAACTTAAATATTACATTGTCCTCGATGGGAAAAAAGAAAAAAAAAAACTAAAGCAAAGAATGAGAAGGTAAGAGATGCTCCCCTGATTTCTTTTTCTAGTCTTCCAATTGAATATTTTCCTTGAAGGTGCAGCCGTGTACCCCTTGGAGATCTTCCCAGCCTCTTCGTTCCTTAAATTTGATGGAAGTGGTTTAAGTCCAAACTTGGGTGGTTCCTCAAGTGGTAGCTTGGGAAACTTAGCTCCATAAGTCTCGGTCGCTTATTTGAAAACAAGAATGTACCTCAGAAGGGAATTCCATAGATTTAAATACGGCAAAAGTGACCTAGTCCTCACATACCCTCAAAATGAGTTTCCCTTGCTGGACATCAATTAAAGTTCTCCCTGTCACAAGGAAATGTCGGTCTAGTATCAAAGGGATCCCCTCGTCCTCCTCCATATTGAGTACAACGAAGTCGGTAGGAAGATGAACTTATCAACTTTCACCAGTACTCCTCAATGAGTCATCTCGAGTATTTAATATATCTGTCTGCCAACTGTAGAGAAATGGTGGTCGGCTTTGCTTCTCCAAGACCTAGTTCCTTAGGCGGTAGCTTCTTTTGTAAAATTGCACTGCTCTCCTCGGTCAGCGTTACAGCCTCATACTCCTCCAACTTCTACTTGTTTGATAATATATCCTTAAAAGATTTTGCATATTTAGGCATTTGCTCTAAAACTTCAATGAAAGGAATATTAATATGCAGTTACTTAAATATACTCAAAAATTTAGAGAACTGATTATCAATCTTATTTTCTCTTAATCTTTGCAAAAAAGGAATTGGTAGATCATAAATTGAAGGAGAATAAGTTTCAGATATAAACTCCTTGGATTTCTTGGGTTTTGCAGCCCCTTTATTCTCCTTAGTCATTTCAACTTGTTAGTCAGTCTCATCCCGTTCTGCTTCTTTCACCTCGGACTCAGCTTCCTTCAACTCAAATTCCATATTTTTGGCAGCTTCTGCATCTCACTAGGTATTTAATGTTTGCGGCTGGTCATGTCTGTCCACTTCTCAATGTTATGGCTTTGACATGTTCCTTCGGATTGGTCATAGTGTTGCTCGGTAAAGTCCATATTGTCCTCTCAGTAAGCATGTTTAAGAGCTGACCGATTTGCACCTCAAGATTTCGAATTGAAGCTGAGTTGTTTTGGATCACTATATCGGTCTTTTGCATATACTACATAATCATATCTTCAAGTATCGGCTTCTTCTCTTGTTGTGGAAACTATTAAGGTGGTCTAGCCGGCACTTGGTTATTGCTCTATGAAAAGTTGGGGTGATTTCTCCATCCGAGAATGAACGTGTTTGAATAAGGATTATTTTGACGTTAGAAATTGGACACATAATGGTCTTATTCATAACTCGATTGGCCAAAAGGATTTTCCCACTTTGCAATCTACACTTGAATGATTTCTTATGCAATGATCACAATTAACATTAGTTTGAATAGCATAAACGTTTATCTTACCTAGTTGTTGTGATAAATTTTCCATCTCTGCCACCAATGTGATAATAGCATAGTCTCTTAACGCCTTGTGCTCCTGGTCGACCATATTAAATTTAGATGCGGCAAACTCTTTCTTCTTCTTTTTATTGATCCAACATAAGATTCTTTCAATCTCGTGATCGAAAAGTATATGCTCTAATGATTTAGATCAGGGAATGCACTTTTGATTCCTAAAAACAAAAACCAAACTTAGATCTAATTTAAACCAAATATATATATATATATATATATTTCTTAAACTAAAATAAAATCCAAAGTAATAAAAATCTAGCTAGTATCAATATCAATAACAAATAACTAATGCCCGGCAGCGATGCCAAAAACTTGTCCTGCTGAAAACTATCTGCAAGTGCATAGAATCGTAACAAATAGTAAAGTGTTTTCTAAAGAAAATGGAAGTCGAACCCACAGTGATTAATTATGCTATTGAGTATTGAAATTTACTAAATTAATTACAATTTGGAAAACCAAAATTTGAAGAATAGATTATCTAAATTAAACTGAAGAAAAGAACATTAAAATTTAGATTTTAAAGATAATAAGAATAGATCTAGAGCGTTTGATTTCCTCTAGCAAATCCCACACAATTTATTCTTCCTTGTTATAGAATCTCAATTATCCTAAATTGATGATAAAAATCCATTCACTATTCAATATTTTCTCTCAAACAATAAAAAAAATATCTCCAATTAACAACTTCATATCTCTATGTGAATTTAACTAATTAGAGACTCATTAAGTTCTTTGAATTTTTCTTGAAAATCACACTAATCGCGGTAAAGTATCTCTACTTTCGCTCAACTAATAGTGCTTAATCCTAGTGTTTTAATCACAAATCACCTCTCGGTCTCATTGCGATTCAATAGATCGAATAATAATTAGCTAGAAAATTGCAGGCATTAAAACAAGGAATAAACACTCAATCATAGAAATATTGAAAATAAAATAACTTAGTATATAAATTGTGTGTTCAATGCTAGACTACATCAAAGTTCTAGAAAATAGAATTAGTTCATAAAGAAATTGAAAAGAAAAACAATAAAACTAATGTTCTTCGTTGGAGTTGGTTGATGAAACATGCGACTTTCGCCTCTGCCCTCCAAATCCGCCTCCTTGAAAAAACTTAAATGATAAACTCTGGACTATTAAAATCTAAATTCAGACTCTCATCCCTATTCATCCCATAAGACGGGATTAAATAGATGTCAAAACTCAAATACAGAAACAAGATAAATGCGGCTACAATCTAGCCTAAAGATCTAGAAAATAGTTTCTAAAAATAAATGTTAACATAAAAGAAATTATCCTGATAATAATGGAATTATCTAAAATGGAAGATTTAGTAATAAGCGGCTTGATTTACGGAGTTTGGGGGATTTGGTGGTTAGCAGATTGATTGCAGAACCCGGAAGGGTCCCACCGGGTAGATGCCATGTGCGCTGAATATAACTGGTCTATTCGCCTATCGAGAGGAAAGACTTCCGATCGGGATGATAGAACCCTCTCGTCAACCTACTGAGTGGTAAGGCTACTCGCCTTTACTAGTTATTGTCCACGATGTCGTTTAGGTTAATCTTTTAAGTTGGCGCTTAGACTGGTCGCCCAATCTAGTCGCCCGGAACTTTGTGCTAAGTCTTCTCGCCCAAAAGGTAAAATATCTCGCTTATCGCCTAACTCTTGTCGTCAATTCTGGTCACGCCTTCTGGTCGTGAGTCTCCTCGCTTAAATCTTCTCGACTCTCTTCAAATCTCGCTACCTCTCATCGGTTTGGATCCGTAGTCTCTTATTTTGTACCAAAATGCTCTCATTTCGCACTAAATCTTCTCATTCCTTCAAATCCAAGAAAATAAAATAAAATATATATAGAAATAAAATAAAATCAATAGTATTGAATGAAAAATAACACTTTTAATAAATAAAAGAGTAATAAAAACTACATAAAAATCACACTTATCATGCATGGTTGGCATGTGGCAAGTGAGTGTGTGTTCCTTATGGTGGCCGAAACCCTAGCTCTTCCCTAGGTGATCTCTGGCCTTCCCAAGGCGATCCTTGGCCTTCCACAAGCTTGAGCCGTTGCTCCCTCTCTCCTCTCTTGCTTTTCCAACAACCTTCTAGATTATGTCTTTTCCTCTTTCCAAGTAAGATCTTCTTGGAACTACAATTGTCTATTTCTCCATGCTTTGACAAATGTCAATCTTAGAAAAGGGGTCCTTGCATGTGGGCGTGTAAACCCTAACCCTGATGACCTCATCTTTCACTCACACCTTCTAGAACCTCATGCATGCTCGACAAGTGTCACACCTGCCATTTTCCTAGGTTCCATTCTAGAAAAGATCAACTTGTTTCTCTTCTGCCAACGACTAGGAGAAATGAGATGACTCGATGAGCATCGCATAACCCTAGCTTTAGGGTATAGAATCAACGGCTCATAATTTTGATATAAAGATCCAATGGCCTTAGGCCCTCAATAGCTCCACACGTAATACATACACGCGACTAGGTTGAACTCAGAAATTAAAGTAACTACTAAATTAAATACTAAGTCTATATTTTATTGTAATTTTATTGTTATATTGCTTTTTTATTTTGTTGTTTAACTTTGAACCATATATTTTATGATGGATTATTATTATGTTCATAGTAGTCTAGTATGAACTTATTAATTATTAATAATAGATATTAACACTAAATATGTATATTAGGTTGTAGTTTATATAATCTTATGAATTCAATATTACTATTGATTAATCTTATATAAATAATAAGATTAATAACTAGTAATATGCTAAAGTTTTTTTTTTAATAAATAGTAATATTGTAAAGTCTTTAATAGTACTTCATAGAATGATAGAATAAGTAGTAAGTTATAGGTTAATAAGTTATATATATTGTATTATATATGTATAAATATATACGAGTAAAGTTGACGAGTCGAGTCGAGCTTCATACAATTTTATTCACGAATACTATTCGAGTCAATCAAGATTTATACGAGTTTGTATCATTTAATACTTATGATTGTATCATTTGGACGGACAGAGAAATTTGATTCTTTGGCATGAAAAATGGACCTGGAAGTAAGATGGTAAAAACAGCGGGATAATAGTGAAAAGCAGAATGCGTGTATGGGAGAAAGGGATTTACGCGTGCACATTGAAGGCTTTACTTCCATTCTCTTCAATCATTTCCTCACGCTTTTTCTTCTTTCACTAGTACTGCCCACCATTTCTCCATCTAACAGGTAAATTTTCCCACAATACCGGAATCAATTTTCTCGGAAAAAATCCCATTAACGGGTTTAGCCCAAAAAAAAATTTGGTGAAGAAAAGTGATTCGTGGGTGCTGAAAAACTGTCTGGAAGAATACGAACATAGTATTTACACACTTAACGCATTATTGATAGTAAAAGAGAAATGATATACGTCGGCCACAGTTTAGTATGAATAATGACAAGATTATTATCATATTATACTCATCTACTATTCTTTTTGTATTTAATTTTTTTTATTTTTTATTTTACCTAATGATTAAGAAAGTGAGTATTAGTAAAATTATATATTTTTTTAATTTTTTCTTAATGATTGAGGATATTAAAAAAATGATAAAAAAATAAAACAAATTTGAAATACACTTGAGTAGTAGATGGGTAGTAATAAGATAGTAACCCTATCACTATCCATTTAGTATTCACTTCTACGTCTCACACTTATATATATATATATATATTTTTTTTATAAAGTGTGGAGTGTTTTTTATAGAGTATAAAATATGAGATAATGAATAGTGAGTGATACAAAGAAGTTTTCCAAAACTAATATATATTCGCGAGGGAGAGAAGGGGGGCGCTATCGAAGAGCATTCATATCCGATTCCCTAAAATTTTTCCTCAATTTTAGCTAAACAGGATACTTCTTATAATTTTATCTTAAATTTTACTCATTTTTAAAAAACCTTTTACATCTCATTCCTTATCATTTCTCTATTCTATTAAAATAATATTCTTCTATTATTTCTTTATTATTTTTTTCTCTCACTTCTATTTACAAACTTAACAACTCAATATTTTTTCTTATGTTTTGAACTATTACTATAGTGAATATTTTAAACAAAAATTTAAATTATTTTTTTACAGGTTTGATAATATTTTTAAAATTATTATTTTTATGTTTTAGTAATTATTTAAATTATTTTTAAAAATATTATTTAAAACTATAATAAATATGAATATAAAAGAAAATATAATTGATTAGAAGAAGAATGTATTTTATTTATTAGAATAAAATATTAATAAAAGATGATTTAGGAGATGAATAGTAATTTTTTATATTTAGAGAATTACTGTTCATCTCTTAAACCAAAATTCTAAAAGAGAGAATGAGATGGAAGAGAGTTTTTGAGTTTTTCCCCTGTAATTTAGGGATAAGAGTAATATGGGGATGCTCTAAGTGACAAAATCCGGTTTAAGCCCGAGCCGGATCGGATGGGTTATTAAATCCGAGAAAAAATCCTACGAGTCCGACGTCCACATAACTAGACACGCGTCGCAATATCATGGTTTTGACTTGCTTGTTTGACTTTTCCTTCGTAACAAAGCCAATAGTTTCTTGGCACGTCAACGTCTTGAGACCCACATATTGAGAGCCTGAAACCCTGCACTCTCTCTCTGGGTTTCGAAGCCTAAATTCCCTCTCTCTCTGCCATCGAACCAGGATCCTCGAAAGCTTTCAGTAAGATTAATCGAATTTATTATTATTTTTTATTAATGAATGTTGTTTCGGTTTATCTTTGGAGACTTTTTGTGATATTTAGATTATTTTTCTTTTTTTTTGTATTTTTGGCTGTTAATTAATACCTGCTATAGAACCCGAGCAAATTGAACCACTTCGTCAATTTCTTATTTTCTGTGTTTTAATTAACCGTCTGTTTGTTTGCCAACATAACATAGAAATGGGAAACTAGCCGAAATGATGGTGTATTTCTGTTTTTGGCGTTCAGGCCAAAGTTTCGTATTTGAAATCCTCCCCCTGCCCCTCCATTTTTTTACGGCAATTATAGATATAAAATTAAGCTTTGATCTTGTTTGGTCTTTTCGATTATATAATTCAAGTGGGATCTCGGGAAAGTCGACTTAACTCTAGGACAAGAAAAAAGTGTATTAAGTCTTGAGGTGAATAAAGGTGAGCTTAGACTGTGCAGACAAGTATGGCAGGTTTTTTTTTTTCGCTTTTGTTTTTTCATGAACAGGTGAAAAGGCATGAAGTCCCACTTATTTACATGTTCTTTCCTCATTCTTCCTGGCTTACCTGTGAGGGAGCTAGTTTGTGTCTTTGCTTGTGAAATCTCACTTGGGTGTGGAACAATCATAACAAGTTTTCTTACTGCAGTGGAGTTTGGTATTGATGGCAATGCCAATGGTGAGGTGGTTGGAAGTTCTGCTGAGGTGGAGGATCATAGGGTTGGTGATGAAAATGAAACTGGTGGAAGTTCTGTTGAAGGGGCATTCCAACAGGATCAGGATGATAAAATGAATGGAATAGATGTAGTTCCTACTGCAGTTCCTTCAGTATCAATGGTCCCGGCAGATGAGCCCTATGTGGGTCAGGAGTTTGAATCTGAAGCAGCTGCACATGCATTTTATAATGCATTTGCCACACGGGTGGGATTCGTCATCCGTGTAAGCAAACTTTCTCGATCAAGGCGTGATGGATCTGCTATTGGTCGGGCACTTGTTTGTAACAAGGAGGGTTATAGAATGCCTGACAAGCGTGAAAAGATCGTGAGACAAAGGGCAGAGACAAGGGTCGGTTGTAGGGCAATGATTTTGGTGAGGAAAGTAAGTTCTGGTAAATGGATTGTTACAAAGTTCGTAAAGGAGCATACGCATCCATTGACACCTGGGAAAGGTCGAAGAGATTGCATTTATGATCAATTTCCGGTCAGTCTTCATTCCTTAAAATATTTGGAATATTTTTTGTTATGCTCTGGTTTCTATTATTTAATCATTTGTGCCGTAGGCAGACCAACTTTTATTGTCGGTGTCATTGACTATTTTCAAGGGAGATGTAACCATCCTGCAATTATTTTTTTGATAAAAGAGATAGAAAATATAAGTAACTAAAATGAGATTATTTATACTCCATTTAGTTCTTTGATTGAAGCTGTTGACGTATATTTTCAGAAGGAAGGTGCTTAGCATGACATAAGAAATTAATTGGACAAACAGAAAGGAAGAAATGCATCTGACTGTGGAAATCTATTCAGAGGTAGGAACTTGGGCCAGGGAATTCGCATTTGAGTTCTCTAAGTTGGGATTTGCTCTCTTGGTTAAGAACTTGATATTTTCATTACCTGATATAAACCATAGATAGAGTCAACTATTCAAGAAGAGAGCTCAGCAATCTTAATATGATAAATAATAGCATCAAGGACCATGCATGGTTTGACTAGCGACCTAGCTTACATAATTTTTCTGACCTGTGACTGATGTCTAAACTTGGACATGTGACTTTCCAGTGGTTGCAACTAGGACTCTCTTGCACCAACTAATACTGAAGAACATATGCCAAGATCATCCCGCTTAATATCTCACATCCTATATTATTCTGTTTTGAAAGTTCAACAGTCAAAGTTATTTCTAGATAACCTGAAAGAAACCTTAGACATATCACATGCCTACTGGGATTGGAGAAAATCTGCTTCTTTTGCATTATATGGGAAATTCCCTTAAGTTTTGCAGCTATGTTCTGTGTATTTTGCGCCACTAGTTGAAAGAGGATTCATGGGGCTAACTTCGGTCAGTAGGAATAGCCCGTCTGGGGTTGGCAGACTTGGTAGTAAGCACGGTTGGCAATAAGCTGGTACTGGTTTCATTCTTTCTATTCAAAAAAATCTAGACTTAGTTGAGTTGGATGTAGTTTGTTTGATTTGTTTTTGCTATAAGCAAGTTTTGAGTTGGCAATCAGGTGGTGTTGGAATATTGGGGAATGTGATGATAACCAAGACAATAGATGCAAATTGAGAGTTGTTGTGCTCCTGCTCAGACAGTCATGAAGGATGAAAATTTGGGGGAAGATTTTGTAAGAATAACTTGATGAGAGAAGTGAGAAGTATGGTGATCCTGTCCTAGCAATATGTGCAGTAAGACGATCTGTGGTCAATGTTGGAAATTCCCACGGAAACTTCTGTGGAATTACTATTCCAGTTATGGCAGTTCAACGTGATGATAAATGATTGAGGCACTCATATGCTATGCTGGCCTTATTTTTCTAATTAGCTTAATGATTACACTTTTATAGAATCTGGAAATTTGCTGGAGTAGAATTAAATGAAGTTCTCATTAGATGACATGTTTTCTATGGTGATTGGCATGCTTGTGTCCAGTGACAAATGGTGGGTTCGAGTCAATTTTTACTTGGTTTAGGTATTTCTTATATTAAGATCCCCCTGACAGTTAAGCATATTAATTATAATTTATTGTTGAGTTGCAATTTAATTTCATAAGAATTTCCTCTTAAATTTTGTAGTGTCTGGAACGCAATTTGAGAAGATCAGAGTAGGCCTTTCATTTGTAATTAGGCATACTTTTTTCTTTTTCTTTATCGGTATAACTAGGCATACTTATAACATATAGAATTAAGTTTTTTTATCTTGTTTAGAACTTCTAAAATGTATGGCGTGCTCAATTTATATTTTCAACTTCTTTTATTTGTATTCGTTGCATTTTTCAAATTTCTTTTTGGTATGATTGCAATGTGATGGAATAGCTGGATCTGGCTTTACATTTCCTTGATGAGATCATCTATTTTAGTAAATGAAAGTGCTAGGGTTTTTAATGGTTTAAGTGGCCTGAGACAGGGAGTCTCTTGTACCCTTTTCAGTTCATTTTGGTGAGGAAATGCTTAGTAGTTGACTGTTAAATAGAGCAGTGGGATGGAAATTGAATTTTTAGGCTTGCGAGGGAGGGTTCAGGAGCAGCTGAAGATATCTCACTAGATCGATTTAGCCTACTCTGTTGTGCTGATATTGACCAGCTTAGTTATAAAAGACGTATACCATTGTGTTTTAAGGCTGTCTTTGTCTTTGGTTTGGAAATTAATTTGAGAAATTGTGAGCTTTAGGAGGCTGTTAGAGTTAAGGATTTGATTGTTATTGGGTTGCAAAGTGCGATTCTGCTGTGTGACACATGGAACTGCTCTCTCAAACTACCAAAAAGTTATCATACATAAAAGTAAATTTCCGATTATGTGGATTTCAAACTCATAGGTAATGCCATGTGGAATTCCTCCACATTTTGAAGATATGCATTCGAATTGCCACTTAAAAAGGGCTTGATTAGTGGTTTTAGCCATATTGGGTATGAGTTTGAATTCCACCTTGGTGATAGGCATTTGTGTCCCTCTAATCAAGCCTTTTTTAAGAAAATGGATGTGAAGATATGGAGGAGAGCAAGATCATTTTTGGAGAGGGAACCCTTAGGAGTTGGCTCAAGTGGTAAAGGCCTTGGTCTTGGTGGTATGCTCCCTCGTGGTCTAAGGTTTGAATCCTCTTGGGTGCAAACAATTTTCAGGGGCCATCTGACTTGGGGAACTTCCCCTTGAATTACCCAAGGTGCACTTGTGGGAAACTCCTTGCTAAGGGCCTGTGTACCCTCTGGATTAGTGGAGACTTTGTTCTCAGACACTCGGTGCCAATAAAAAGAAATTAGGGAGGAATTATTGGCCAAAGTTTCGTTATAGATGAAAATAAAGAAATTGGAAATAAGAGGAAAATGGGTTTTAGTTTTAGTCAAATCCCAAAAGCAGAAGGAAAAGAAACCACTCAAAAATATGTTTAGATAGAAGAGTTCAAATAAAACAAGCTCTAGACATATCTGTCATTCTCATTTCCCTGACTTCTTTTGTTTGTGCTTCCACCTGGTGAAGAGTACTAGGTTTAATTGGGAGACCACGTGAGACTATATTCATTGGATACAATGCGTCCAGATTCCCTGTATGAGATTGAATGCCAGATACTAGAAACATGTTATTATCTATAAATGGAAAATAATTTATAAGAAAGAGAAGGGGGAATGCAAGAGAAGAGGAGGAAATTCTTGATAATAATATAATAATAGAGCAATAAGCATAAAAGAAGCTACAAAAATGATGAAATGGATTTTTGGCATGGAAAGATCAAATTGGATCTTCAAATGTTTGGATACATAATAAATCTTGCTAGTTATTGGTGAAAAGTGGTTGAACCCTAGTTACCTATCAGATTTAAATGAATTCTCACTTCTCATTTTGCATTAGAGTTTCAAGGTTGTCTTCATAAATCATCATTGCTAATTGGGTTACAGCTAGGGTTTTGGAAAGAATCTTATGCAGCTGTCAACGTGATGCCATGTTCATTCTACATGGTCTTGCATTGAAGTGGGCCCCTGTGCAAAGCATTGGTGAGTTGAAAGGGAGTAAGCAATGTCATGTACATATGTATATGTGGGTGTAGATTAGGTGTGCATATCTCTATATATGCTTTGATGTATGTGTAATTATGTATGGGTATGGGTAGCAAGCTTATATTTATAGTTTTCTCAACATATTAGAAACAAAAGACTCCTCGTGTGGCTTTTTGGGCAATGTTTCTGAGACCTAATCGAAATCCTTTTGAAAAACAATTATGGGCTTTTGCAAATGTCTGCTAAATTGGGATTCCTAGTGAAGGCCGGCATCATACTGGCCAAGAAGTTTGTTGAAACTAGTAACTAATTTAAAAGAATTTATTATAAATAAAAAGACTTTGCATGAGCTGAGGAAAGACAAACTGAAAGAATATCAACTTCTTCTGTATACTCCCTTTGTACATGGGCTATGCCTATTTTAAAAAAAAAAAAAGAATATTGGTTGAGATGTTTTCATGTTGTGCAAAATGGAACACTGAATGCACCAGTCAAGAAGTGATTTAGTTTAAATTTGGATTGCCACCACAAGTAGAGGAGAAGGGACATGGCTTGAACTGGTTGTGTCAGAATATATTTGATTAATTGGCTTGTTTGGATTTTGATGGTTGTCTTGCATTGAATTAATGTTCTTATGATGTGATGGATATAGAGTCATGGTTATAGCAAGGGAATATATTACTTATTATTTGGGTAACCTTCATTTTCTTTTCCAAGAACCATTTTCATGGGAATTTTTCAGAACCAAGCAATGACAATTATTTTGCAGATTAGAGCCATTGATTATTACATTTAGAATTATGCAAATAAGGTAAGCATCATGGACATTGAAAACTGAGGTCTAATATTGAAGCTGTTGTTTATGACTAATGCTTTTATTGCCACCATGTTATCTTTACTCCTTTTAACTACTGTACCCATTCAATGTGTGGCTAATTATGGAATAATCTGAAGGTAATTTTTTTCGATTGACAAATAGAGTTATGTAGGAAAGACCTGGAAGTGTCTAAACCCTTTTACACTTCCAAATTACATAAATTTATTGACATGACTTTTCAGATTACTTTAAATACAAATTACCAAATTTATGGATATTCAATAATAATATTTGAGGAAAACTAAGAAAGAATGAAATTGTGAGGTGGCCCAATAGAAGCAAAAGAACATGCTTCGAAAATTATATATGTAATAGATTCTATAAGGACTTATTTTCTGGGATGAAGAACGGAAGTTGATTTTATTGAGTTTAGTTGGGTTTCTGTTCTGCATGTTGAACCATATTCTTTGTTTCACAATGCATGTAAAAAATGTATGCGCATGTAATAGTTATCTCAGTGATATTGGGACTTTTTTCTCTAATTTGCTTTAAAGGCTCTTCATAAGGTTACTGGTTTAACTTAACTTCTGCAGAGTGGGATTTGCATTCGATACCTTAGTGTTCATATATAGAGTGATGCTAGCCTTGTGATTCACTTCAATAGATGTTGCTCTGAGTTTCTGAATTGTCATTTATGGTACTTTTCAAACCTTATAAAAAAATTTATGGCACTTTTAAGTTACTTTAGGCTTAAAGGGTTTTTTGTAAATCTTAATTTTCCTAGAAATTGGATATGTGTGGTGGAGCATCTTAAGGTAGTTATAGTAGTTATTTAAAAGACATAAAAGGGGGGATGAATGTAAAGTAGGATCTTTGATATGGAAGACATTACATAACGCATATCTTTGTCTTGCCTTTGATATATAAGTGAAATCTTCAATATTGAAGACATTGACATTGTTTATTATACAGGCCAACTCAAGAACATAGGCATTAGAACCATCACCATGTCTATTTAATATATGTTTTTTTGATGGAGATTTTGTAGCAGTCTTCTTTTCAATAATGATAGGAGAAACTATTACATTCATATTTGTAGGCATATAGTTTCCATCACTAATGGACTAGGGATTCGGGACTTTAACCATAAAGCCAAACTGAATAACTAGTGAAACCCATGAATTAAATCCATTAGCAATAATAATTCAGTAACAAGATAAAATCCTACTAAGACAGTCAATTACACAAGTTCCCACGTAAGCTTCTGTCATCTTAAGATAAGGACAAATTAGGCCCCGTCTGGATAGTGAGATGAGATGAGATGGTTTTAGGTAAAAGTTGAAAGTTAATTAAAATATTGTTAGAATATTATTTTTTAATATTATTATTGTTTTGAGATTTGAAAAAGTTGAATTGTTTATTATATTTTGTGTGAAATTTGATAAAGTTGTAATGATGAGATGAGATGAGATGGGATAAGATGAAGCCGTTTCTATATCCAAACGGAGCCTTAAAGTTTGCCCCTTGAAATCAAATTTTTGTTTTTATTACATAAAGTGAGCCTGAGTTTGTTGAAAGGTGACTCTTGCAAACATTACATTGAGGTGTTGTGTACTTTTTTCTTGCGTTTGCCTACACTGGCTTGAAAATCCAAGGTAATAGGAATTCCTAATTAGTTATCTCACTGGGATTTGTGACATTTTATGATATTTGTGACATTTTATGGTATTTCTACCCTTGAAGGCACAAATCCATGCATGGGATGGAGTTCTTGTTCCAATTGGGAGTAGGAATTGGAGATAATGGTAAAAATTGTAGTTAAAAAGTTGAATCACTTACCAAAGATGTTGGAACTCATTGAATCATGAATACAAATCACTAGTTTTGAATGCAATGAACAGCATGGCTTGCTCTGAATGATGCATGCTTGATGAAATAATTGTATTTACTCCTCATGTTCAACCATGTCTTCTCCATCTTTCAACTGGAAGGCACTAGGGTTAATTGAACATAGACTCACCTTTTTTTATTTTGTTTTTACAGAATGAACACGATAAGATTCGGGAACTATCCCAGCAGCTGGCCTTAGAGAAAAAGAGAGCTGCAACCTATAAAAGGCATCTGGAAATGATATTTGAGCACATCGAGGAACACAATGAGAGCTTGTCAAAGAAGATCCAATACATAGTAGATAATGTCAAGGAGATGGAGACCAAAGAGCAGCAAAACCAAAGATAGTTCAAGCAATTAAGCTTTTCTTTTTTGTTTTTGATGAAACAAAAATCAACTAGTAGTATGGAAGTTACTGCTGGATGAAAGCATGCGTTGCCTAGTTGCAGAATCACGTGCTTCCATCCAGTTTTTAGATATCTATTTAGTTTGTAGCTTGGCATGTTTGGCTCAATTAGAGTAGTCGTGTAAGTATTATCCTTTTTCTGGAACAATTATATATTGGTAGAAGAAATCAGGTGAGTTGATGTATAGTCCTTGAAGCCTGTCCTTCTGAAGTTGTTGCCAACAATACAATTATTGGGGGGCATCGCATCGGGTCGTTCCTCAGGGAGTTTGATTCATTTCATTATGTTTCATGTAATATGTTTTGTATAGCAATTTAAATAATAATATATCTTGATTTTATATTTTGAGATATTAAATAAGTTTATGAAAATCTTTCATTTTAGTTTATTATGTGACAGTAAAATATTTTCTAGGAGTCTCCAAACTATCATTCAATCGGAAAAAGCATTCACCAGATTGAATGGAAATACTACAAAATCCGCACAAGCATTCAGATTTTCATATTCACCAAACTGTCAATGTTGTCATCATTTCACAAGCACTCACTAAAATTGGGCTTTCGGCTTCATAAAACTGTCCAAACAGCTAGTTTACCAAACCGTATTTAACAAACTCTACAAATGTGAGAAAACTTTACTTCGAACCATGGATAATGTCTAGGATTTCTTTCACTACGAGGCATCACTCCCATCGTCTAACTTGCTTTAATCACAAGGTACGATAGGCGACATAATGCATGCATTGCTACGTATACATGTCGATTTATAGTTTCAACCAAATGTTGAAATAGGTTAGCTACATTTCGTTGAACCACATCATGTTCGACGGTGTAGCAAAACATTCCTAAGGCTTCCTCATCGATGACCTTTTGTAACGAATCACGCAAGGCCACATCTTTACGTAACTGATCGCATAAGGCCCGAAATGCACATGCCTCCATTCGGAACATCTCGTAACAGTTATCAGGATGTCCATTTAAGACTGCGATGATGTACTCCCTTCCACGCAAACCAATATTCTGTTGTGGCCTGGGCATAGGAGGTTGGACACGAGATTGTTGCTCCTCCATTATCATGTTCAGAAGGCTCACCTCTTCGTTCATAACATCACAACTTCTCCATGCATCCCATTCTGCCCATTTATTTTCGTCAAATGTATTTGATGCGTTACTACTAGAGCTCTCCTCGCGCGCCTCATTCTCCTTGGTGTTTACCTCATCCTTCCACTAGCTATCATTGTCCATGAAGTGCTTTTAAAAACAATGTAGCAAACATTAAATCAGACTTAGTATATGTATTTGTAATACTAGAAATAAAAGGAATTCATATTTTTATGAACCTAGCAAGTACTTTTATTAAAACCAAGCCAATATTTGAGTCTCGCCAGTGGGTATCATTAACCACCGGTCTCCCCTCTCTGTCTATGGAGTTGGTCTGGGAGTTTTACTCGAACATTCATGTCATCTCACCCGATGGTTCCTTTGAAGTCAGTATTCGGAACATCTAATTTCGAGTCAGTCTGAGCATATTAGCTGATTTGCTTAACACCCCTCGTGTTATTGAGGTCCCATATCCCTCTGATAGCACCTCTGGTCCAAGCAACCCTGTTATCCACACACTCTTGTGTGGATATGAGGTTAGTTGGGATGGTCGGACACTGCTTCCTACCAAAAAATTCTCCCCTGACTATCTCCTTCTTAGTAAAGTCGTCCTCACTAACCTTTACCCAACTATCCATTATAGTGATATTGGCTTTGACAGAGCCATTTTGTTTTATGCCCTGTTCAATGACATTCTCATCGATCTTGGAAGTGATCTTTGCAAGGTCATTCTAGAGTCTTATCAGTTCAACAAAATTTGTACGAGATTGCCTTTTGTGAGTCTTGTCACTCGCATTATGATGTTTCACTCTTTCCTATTCCAGAGATAAAGCCTAAAATCCCACTTATGGCTCCTATTGGTCGTAAGACCATTCAGCTGAATCGTGTGCACATTTGCCCATTCCCACTTGATGATGAGGATCATACACCCAGTTTGCAGCCGTCTCGTGCTAGGCTATCAGATTCTCAGCCATCTAACTGGACACCATCCATCCTTGCACCAGATTCAAATGAACCGGGAACACAAATGGTACTTGATTCCTTGAGCCGCATCCATACTTATCTTTACCACATCAATAGTCGCATTGATAGTCGTCTTAATCACGTCGTTGTTGGTCTTGTGCACATCGATACTCAGCTCGATAGTCTGGAAGGTCATGTACATCACATCGAGGATCATCTAGATACTCGCATTGATAGCGTGGATGCTCATGTAGATGGCTTATATACTCATCTTGAGCGCATGGATACTCGTTGTGAGAGTCTTGAACAATTTTGAGGAAACTTTACTAAAAAGCAATTCTAATGATGATGGCCCTGTGGGTAACATTGGTCACGCTACGCAACCTCCTCCCGATGGTGGTCATTGAGCCTTGATCCTTTTTTTATTTTTATTTTTTTTAATCTATCATAGGATACAATTGGGTAGGACTAGGTTGTAAAGGAAAAACATGGAATTTTTTGTGGCACACATGATTCGTACTCCTTTTTATTTTATCAAACTCAAGTAATGATTTGTACTCCTTATGAATATTTTCTTGATGACTTCCATGCATGTCATGTCCTTCTCATGCCTATACTTGTTCTTGCTTTTGCTTCTTCAATTCATGTGTTTGGTCTGTCATCACTATGTTTGAGGTTTGCTAGTGTGCATTGCTATCTGTAGGTGTTTTTAACGAAATGTTGCTCCTCGTCAATAATGCTTTTCTTACAGACATATATTTTTACAATTATTATTATTTTGGGATTTGAATAACATTTTAGTGGTTTCAATAAGCATAATTTTTTATTATATATTGTGTGGAAAATTGAATATATGTAATGACGAGATACAAACTGCTAAGCTCAGAAACATGTTAACTCAGGTTGTTGAGCTCAAAATGGCCTTTGGATACAAGATCCAGAGAGTTCACTCAAATTCGTAGCACCGCATTTTGGAGTATATCAAAGTGGCCACTTAGGGTATCGAAACGATATACCAAACTCTCACAGAGAGTATCCATGCGCTAAAGATGAGTATATGCTTCATCTACACAAGCATCCACACGATCAATGTGAATATCTAGATAATCCTTGATGCGATATACATGACCTTCCAGAATATCAAGCCGAGTATCGATGCGCTCAAGACCAGCAACGATGTGATCAAGACGACTATCAATATGGTCAAGACGATTTTGGATGCAGCTCAAAGAATCAAGTACCATTTGTATTCCTGGCTCATTCGGATTTGGTGCAAGGGTGGATGGTGTTGAGCTAGATGGTTGCGAACCTGATGGCCTAGCATGGGATGGCTGCGAGCTGGGTGCATGATCCTCATCATCAAAAGGGAATAGGCGAATGTGCGCACGACTTAGCTGATGGTCTTAGGACCAATAGGAGCCTTCAGAGGGATTCTAGGCTTTGTCTCTGGAATAGGAACAGAGTGAAACATCACAATGCAAGTGACAAGACTTGCAAAAGGCAATCTCGTCGGAATTTTGTTGGACATATAAGACTTTAGAATGACCCAACAAAGATGACTTTCCAGATCGATGGGAACGCCATTGATCAGTGCATAAAGCAGAATCGCTCCGTCAAGGACGATATCACTGTGATTGACAGTTGAGTAAAGGTTTGTAAGGACGACCCTACTAAGAAGGAGATAGTTAGGGAAAAAATTATTGGTAGCAAGAGGTGTCCAACCATCCCAACTAACCTCATATCCATACAAGAGGGTGTGGATAACAGGGTTGTTAGAATCAGAGGTGATGGCATAGGGATATGAGGGGCATTAAGCAAATTAGCTAACATGCCCAGACTGACTTAGAATTGGATATTCCAGAAACTGATGTTAAAGGAACCATCGGGTGAGATGAAATAAATGTTTGAGTAAAACTCCCAGACCAACTCCACAGATGGAAGGGGAGACCGGTGGTTAATTATACCCACTGGCGAGACTCAAATATATGAGGCAGTATAGTCTTTTGAAACTCACCTAGGGAGATCTCACGCTCAATAATGGGAGTGCACTTGGAAAAGTTTTCAGTGTAGAGTTGTTTTACCCGACCATTATGGAACATAGATTAGGCGAGAGCAGAAAGATTTGTCCGGCCTTGCACCCATCGCATGGTATTTGTCTATAGGTATAATAAAGAGAATTAGACATTGAGGTGAATTAATGTGAATGACCCCAATGTATAGGGTGATATTCAACAAATACTTGAAACACACTGATTGTGTGAGTGAGTGAGTGAGAGCCCAAAACAATAGCAAAATTACAGTGTTTTTTCCATCACTATCGAGACTATAAACATGTATATATAAAAATATTAGTACGACATTTATAAAATCCGACCATGTGATGTCATTCATTAAAAGTAAAAAATACAAATATTATTAATACCATCTAATACGGGTAGATTCCCATAACACTCATATAGTTTATAAATTATGTATCAATGAATATGCATTGTAAATAAAAATTTTCATTAAACTTGATAATTCCTTGGTTTCTCAAATGTCAGTTGAAAGACCAGTATAGGAGCATCAAACGTTTATGCTCGAATGAGTAATTTTTGAGGTGTTTCCTTTCAAAAAAATAAAAGAAAGTAGTTATTTTCAATCCATTACTGTCATATATGTCCGAGATGCATGACTTGATTGGGTAAACATTATGGGTAAAATTTAAGGCCAATACAAAACAAACCCGAAATGCATGACTCATTTGGGCATTTTATCGAGCACTTGGTGTTCAGTCAATACATGACAAAAATATATCATAATGCTGGATGCAAAAACATAAATTTCAGTCCCGAAAATGCTTGTATTTCAATGCGTTTGATGAAAAATCGAAATACCCAAACTTCCCCAACCTGTCAAATTACAAATCCCTAATTTCTAACAATGTGCAAAATGGAAGAGGAATTGAAGAAGGCTTACTGTGAGTGGAAGAGGATTTTGCTACACTTTTAGGGGGAATGACGCATGTTCAAGGTGAGAAATGGAAGGAAAAATGAAAGTGCGGAAAACGTACAGAGGAGGAATATGGGATGAAGGCAACAAGATAGGAAATAACCAACTCACTCGAGCGGGTTTTAAATGCTACAAGCAAAATTATTCGCGCCTCATGCACCCGCTCAAGCAAGACCTCACTGTCTAGAGCTAACTACGAGCGAGTGCTAAGTCCATTGGACGTTTTACAAATTTTAATTTCCTCCAACAATTGTTGGTACTTTTTTACTAGTAATGAAATAATATATAAATCAATAATAGAATAAAATGTGGCCATCAACCATATGAATTTTATTAGTCATTATTCAATTTTGTTTTTATAAATTTAGAGTAATTAATTTTTTTTTATAGTGGGTGGAATATTTTTTTTTGTTCTAATTTTTTTACATGCATCGAGGAAAATAATGTTTGATTTATCTTCTTTCTTAATGAAGAAAATAATAAAATAATTATTCAATCATTACAATAACTTTCTAATCATTGGTGAGCCACATACATTTTTCAACTTCTCATAAAAAGTATTAAACTCATCTTAACATCTAAACTCATTTTAGATGAGCCCCATATAACGTTCACCACTACTCAGCTCACTACTATTCATAAAGAACTAAGCTCAGTTAAACTCAATTCAACATCCAAATACAATTTTACTCTGTATCCGCTAATAGAGACCAAAAGACTTCTTTTTAATAATCCTTCGGGTGAGTTTGGATGTTGAAGTGAGTTGAGTTAAGTTGAGTTGAGATGATAAAATATTGTTAGAATATTATTTTTTAATATTATTATTATTTTAGAATTTGAAAAAGTTGAATTGTTTATTATTATATTTTGTGTTGGGATTTGAAAAAGTTATAATGATGAGTTGAGATGAGTTGAGAGTAGTTCATGATCCAAACGAAGCCTTCATCTCACTCAAAGCTTCTGACACGTGACGTATTGGTGGGAAAAGAAGGTAAACCTTGGGCAGTGTAGAGAAAAAATGAAAGAAAAAGAAAAAGAAAAGATGTGTGGTAAAGCATAAGGTTATCATTTCCCTTAACGGATGAGTTTGATGCCTTTTAGGTCTACTTGATCACTTTTCTCTTTGAGCTACAGCACAAGTCTTTTCTCTTACCCCAGACGATGCCGAGGCATCAGAGGACGGGGTCACAGGTACGCTAGAGGCACCACACTAAGAGAGAAGCTGCTTGGGAACACGAGGATGACATGAGTGACAAATATCCCTACCTGCTCATTCTCGAGGACGAAATTTCTTTCAGGAGAGATTTGTAACATATGGATTTCCAAATTAGGGCATTAAAATAGTTTTAATCTATTTATTTAATTTTAGTCTAATTATTATTCATTTATTAAACATTTTTTTTTATTATTTATCAAATAGGATTAGTATTTTTTTAAAGGATAAATTTAGGTAATTTATCAATTTAGATTTTTGCTAAGTTTTTAATTATTAAACATTTTAATTCGAATATTGTTATTATTAATTGATAAATGTAGTAAAATTCAGATTGAAATGTTCCTTATTTAAATTATCAATTTATTTCTTTTACAAAGTTTCAAATCCTACTCCGTTGACCGAGTCACTGTCGAAGTAAACTACTGATCTTCGTATAGAGTTCTTCCGCTTATTAGAACCTTGGCCTTTGACCGAGTTTCATCCTCCAGTGATCGACTTCAAGTTGAACTCGTCCAACCATTCCTCTCGTCTATATATATCCCTTCTCCTTTGCAAAATTGAAAACATAACACCATAGTCTCTCCTTGCTTCAACCCATGTTGCACCTCAAGCCAACATTCCCTACACATACAGCCACTCCACCGTCGACCACCACAGTGAACGCTGGAATCTTCCTCCCTTTCACGTAGGTTTTTCAGGTTGACAGTTCTCTCTCTCTCTCTCTCTCTCTCTCTCTTCCAGCAGCTTGTGCTGCTGGTCACCTTCCACCACTAGATCCACCGTTGCGAGATCAATCTCCTATCTTAGTAAGCCTCTTCTCTATCGCCCACATATTTCTATGCTTCTCGGTTTTCTTCGTTCCTCCAGGGGAGGCTCTATTTCTCAGCAAATAAAAAGGTTTCCTTTAGGCTTTTAGCCCTTGTCAATTATACTCATAGGTAGCTTTTTAGTATATAGAAATTGCCACTAAAACTTTTTAATATTTTTTACCAAAAATGACCATAATCCTACTTGGGATGGACTGACTCGCACGGGCATTGTTTTAATTGAGTTATTTAAGTCAGCCACCTCTTATTTTAATTATTTAGTTGGGCTTAATTAATATTATACAGATTTATGATGCTTTAGATCCACGAAAGATTTAACTCTTTTAGAATTTAAAATGAGAAGACTAGATTATTAGGAAAAACAGGTCACTTAGTAGTTCAGAGCTAAATTTCTAAATATGAATTTAATTAGAAATTTACATAAGTTGCTTATTTTATAGGTATTCAGTTTCGATCCATAAATATTAGATTTAGCGCTATAAGGTAAAATAGCTTGATCATAAATTAGGATTAGTATATGTTAACTAGTTATATATATTATTATTAAAGCCAATTTCTTTCAAAGTCAGTATTTACGTACCACGCATGTTATGATATTTGCAAGCACAACATTCATCATGTTTCATTCTACATATTATAGTTATGTATGTATTATGCATCTCATACATCTCACGTTGGATAAGACATGTAAGCTATCTTAAAATCAAGTGCAAGATAATATCATATCAGTATAACCAAATGACCATTTAGATGCATGGTACCAATGCAATTTCAGGGTAGGCGTGCAAGTCACAAACTCAAGCATGGTCCACCATAGTATGCCAGAGTAATGCACAGTCGGCTTCCTTTAGTTTCAACAATGCTACAGACAACCGTCGGGTTACAACGATTGGGTAATTAGCTAATGTGGCATAATCAGCCGATATATTTATTGAAAAGAAAAGGCAGACGAAACAGGAAGGAAGAATTTGGATTTTCATTTCACACACACACAGAGAACTAAAACCAATCTCGTTTACTCTCTGCATCGTCGTCGTCTTTGGGTCTCCCGTGTGTGAATCAAAGTTATGTTCCCTCACTATGTCGTATCTGTGTCTGTCTCTATTTGAAAGGTTTTATGAATTTTTTTTGTGGTCCATCTCTGTTCGACCAGTTTGACAAAGAAGAAGGTAGATTCAGATGTGAGCGTGAAGAATTGGTAGATCGATTTTGTTATTTTTGGAGCTTTGTGTTGTATCCATGGCTTGCTTCAGGTAATATCCAAATGATCAACTTACCAATATGGATTATCGATACTCGTCGTTTTGTAGCTTCATGTTTTTGGTCAGGTATTGATGGTTTTGGGTCTCGATTTGAAAACCCATTTGTTGTTGAGTTTATATTTTGGTTGTATTTGGGCATTTGAAGGCGAGATTTGCATGTGGATTTTTGGCTGTTGAGGTTATATTTTAGTTGTTCTTTTATCAACTTTCTTGGGGGTGAAGTGTGTGGATTTGGCTTAATTGGATGTTGAGTTGCCGAGTTGGTGGTGGTTGGAAGTTTGAGAAATTGTGGTCTAATTGTGCACTTTGGCATTAGGTTCAGGATCAAGATGTTGGCATCTGTTACTTCTATACATGCTTGAAATTTAATATGTGCAATTAGGCTTGTTTTGTTTAGAATTATAAAAACTTAATATGTGGAATTAGGCTTGTTGAGTTGCCGAGTTGGTGGTGGTCGCTTTTAGAATTTTGTTTTGCAAGTCAATCTCTCATTTGAGGCATCAAATACTTCATGTGTTGTTGAATTCATATATAGATTTAGGGACTTTGTGGCACCCATGGCTGCATGGTTGCATAATTGATTGTTAGTCAATGGTTTATTTCTGAAATTTAATAACATGAGTTGTTATACTACCAATATATAGCTCTCATTCGGATTCTCAATATGAAAAAAGGAGAAGAACACTCATCTCTACTTACACCGTCTAGCTTAAATCCTCCAACTGCTCCAAACCTTTTAAATTACATGCACGGTTGGCATGGACTAGTGCCTGCATGGTCATCGGATTTTATGCCATATCCAAATGGCAACTAATATCCAAGCTACATTCAGGTGGTGATGCAACTTTGATCATGTATTTTTTTATAACTTTATATTTTTCTAGAAGTTTAATTGCTTTCATTTTTGTGCTTTAAACAAAATGCTGGTTACCATTTTCAGTATGGGATGGGACCTCTAATTCCTCTCATCACTACAAGCTTTGTAACGAGCTCAAGAGTTCGTACAGAGGATACATCCAATTGTAGGGAAATTGAAACGTGTACTTCCTCTAGAGTCAATGAGAAAAGTAAAGAGGATGGCAGTGTCGGGACACCTGAGTGTGTCCAAGTAGATGGTGGTGATGACATTGAGGTTCCAAAGTCGGAGATGAAATTTAATTCTTTTGAAGAATTATTGAGCTATTGTAAGCAATATGGTAAGAAATGCGGGTTTGGATGATGACAAAAAGGAGTGAGAAGGCAGACGATGAGATTGTTAGATATGTCACCTTGCTTGTGCTCGCGGTGGGAAGGCTCGGAATAAATCGTTGAATGTTGCCAAACCACGTCCAACAGGAAAGACATAATGTAAGGCAAAGATTAATGCCTTAAAAGTTGGGAAAAATGTGCGGTTGACAACAATTCATAATATTCATAATGACCTCTCTTCTCCATCACATCCGCCCTCTTACGGAGCTCAATCTCTCTCTTCTCAATATCGCGAAATCTCTTCTCGACCTCTTTCTTCTTCCTTAATAGTTCATTTTCTATTTCTTGTAGATCCAGTTCTAGGTATTGATCACTATTTGTCCACTTGAAATACTTGCAGTATGGTAATCCCTGATATTTGCAAACATATATAAAAAATGTTAGATGTACGTAATATTAATCAAGTTATTAAACATGTTATATTACAAGTCATGTAGTTACCTTTGTGTTGTACTTTGGACACCCTAAGAATGGTCCTTTTGAATTTCTCGCAATATTTGAATATCTCAGTGTGACTTTAACATCACAGAAGCAAAATGGTTGACCCAACTTAAGTTAGCGAAGGATGAAGAAGTCATTAATGATGATGATGACATCTGGATGAAAGACCACATAAATGTGCAAGTAAGCAGTGTAACCAAAGTAATGTTTGGAAGGCTTGAATGAGGCACAAATTTTAAAGGCACTAGAAGACCTCGTGAGGCATCTCTTAAAGCTCGATGGTGCTGCCATTGATATATATATATATATATATATATATATATATATACACTCATATATATAGATACATAAATATATATATATATATATACATATTTGAAACGTTTCTAAGCTTAGTTAGGAGTAGGCCATGGCGATAACACTGAAAACTGAAAAAGGAGTCCAATATAAATTTCAAAGTGCTTTATCCTGATCTAGAACGTTGCACTAGTGACCACTATACTATTTCTTTTATTTTTAAAATATATTATGGAAAACTCAAATACATGTCACTTTTTTGGTCACAGAAGAAAGACCTTATGTATTACATTGCCATCGAATTGATGTCTCTTTTAGAGGAAAGGAAGTGATGGTGATTTCATGCAATATTAATTGGTCCAGTTGTGATGCATGAAAATGCACCATATATGCCAACAAACATCATATATAGACCAACAAGTATTGATTAACTTACATTCAAATGCTTGGCCTCATTGAAAACTTAGAGATCCCAGGACCCAATATTCATTATAGCTAGACCAAAATATTGTTAAAGCTACCATTAGTGTAGGCTTATATATTAAGCAAGCATTGCCCACAACTATATATATATATATATATATATATATTTAAATATATATTAATATGATGATCAAAATCATGGCCTTCATGGTGCATAATATAATATAATACATAGAAAGGATAATTAATTGAGTTTGGATCGCTTGAATAACTAATGTATGCAATTGGTGGTTAACTTAAAGAGAGCTAGCAATTAATAATTAAGAAAGAAAAGTTTACTCTTCAAAGGAGGGTGGGACAGAGCTAGAAAAGGAGTCCAATATAAATTTCGAAGTGCTTTATCCTAAGTTTACTCTTTGAAGTTTATGATTTCATGAATGCCAGGTGGATCCAAAGGGCAGATCAATTTTTGTCCTAAAGTTGTTATATTGGTAGAGACATATATGTCTCCAACTAGGCCCTAACTATAGGCCCTAAACCATACTGCATACTACTAAAGATGCAGTGAGCATTCTTTGATATTTTTTTATACAATTTTACATCTGTTTTGATTGGTATGCGATAAGAATGTTTTGACTAGGACGGAGTAGAAGCTAAAATAAACAGGAACCAATACCCCTGCATCTAACACCCCTGTAAATGGTAACAGTAGTTACAAATGACTGATGTTTCTAGGAAAGAGAAAGAAGTTGCCAGTAGCCCGCCAATTGTTTAGTAAATTCAACAGCTAGCTCCAGCCTTAATTCCCAGATTGTTCTATTGATATAATATTTCCCAAATCAGGCATAATCAATTTGTCGAATTTTCTGTTCGAAAAATTTATTTATGAGTTCTACTGGCAATACTTGACTTGTTAAAACTAAGTAAATTTGCAAGGGTTTGAACTTTTGACAAATGTGAGTACACATCCTTGAAATGGAGCATATACAATATTATAAGTAAATCTGCAAGGTTTTGAGCTCATGTTATTGCTATATTATAAAATCTCCATCGAAACTAGTTACCTCAAGGCTTTCGTGTGTGTGAGCTTCCTTCTGATTCAAGTGAGGTCGAAATGTTTTCTATTGCTGAAATTGAAATCACTTCCTTCCATTTCGTATGAGTGTCTCTGTGAGCTAAATTCATGTGTGTGAGCTTCCTTCCGTTTCGTGATGGTCTCCATCGCGGTTTCAGGAAGGGATGTCGATGGTATTAGGGTTAGGGAGAAGGGAGAAGGATCAACCCGTCGAATTCATCTAAGTAACGGTGTGCTTTGACAAACACACATCATTTCACTAAGTCCCATCTCCCTCATTTGGGAAACTGATTTTCGAGTTTCTCTTAAATGAAACACACTGTTTTATTAAGATGAGTTGGTGTTTACCCACCGGTTGCATGAGCCAATTACATTCCGAATTTTTCTTTCAGTTTCTTTTATGTTTTTAGAGTAATTATACATACAACCGTAAAGTGCGTAAATGCCGCGTAATCATTTTGAAAAAAAGTGGGGTCCACTATTTAAAAATTATTATTTTTTCATGTTAGTCCCATGTTTTATTTATTTTTTTCAAAGCGATTACGCGACGGTTACACAATTCATGGTTGCAAATATTTTTTTCTCATATTTTTAAACCACTCCAAGTAAGCATGATGATAAGAACGAGCAGGCAGACAAGGATTAGATAGAGCAATTAATAAAATTTCAGACTTTATAGAATAAACTATTTTTTTATGACATAAATTTTATTCAATTTATTTTATTTAATATTGTTTGGAGACATGTTTTTATTAAATAATTGTTTTTATGAAATAAATGTAAATTTTTATTTTATTAGAAAAATGAGATCTCTTGCCGATATATTTTTATGAAAACACGTGACATCTCCATCTCTACAGTAAGGGGTGTTACAATATGAGACACATAAAAAATTATTTATAAAAAAGAAAATCATTAACCTTAACGGATTAAGCTAGCAAAAACATTTGCATTCATCTACAAATCTGCAGGACGGTGGGAAATTTTTTAAAACCCAACCAAATGGCTCATACGGTAATGGGGGAGTTTGACTTTTCCTCTATTTTCCTCATAAACCCAGGATGGAGTTAATATTTTACTGATGTGATGCTATATATTATTTTGCAAGATTCATATTGCATGATTTATTTCCACAAAACAGAAACAATGCAGTAAAATAAGATAGCTATATCTCAGGAAACTATCAACAATTTAAAGAAACTATGGAAGTTTTTTTTATAGGTAAAAAGTGGCATTTGCGGCTACTTTTATTTCCGGCGACGTAAATATTGTCGCGAAAAAGCTATTTTACTATTTGGGTTTAATTTTTGTGTCAACCAAAAAAATCGCTGGAATAATTGGATATTTCCAGCAATTTTTACATGCCAGAAACGTTATGGCCAAAAATAAACTTTTTTTTTTTGTAATTTTGGTATCGTTGTAATAAGTTTTTCACCGTTACAATTTATATTTGTGGCGATTATTAATTGCCAAAATTGAGTTCGCCGCAAAATATATTTACTTTATCGAATTTGAATTTTTACGGCGACTTATATGTCGTCGTAATAAGTTTGTCTACAGTAAAATCCACTAAATTTACCCCTCCTTATTTTCCTTACATTTCCCAATTTTCCCTCTCTCTCTCTCTCTCTCTCTTTCACGGGTTCTCCACGGGGGTTTCCGATTGCATAGGTCGCCGTCTTCTCGCCGACGCCGGTGAGTTTCTCTTTGAAATTTTTAGGCTCCATTGATCTCTCTCTCTGTAACTCTCGCTTGTGAGCCCCCCCTACATACGCCCTGAATGCATGTAAATATTGCTTCAGATTTCTTGTTTGTTTGGCCGACGTTGACGAATTAGGGTTAAGGAAATATAGGAAGTAGCATAGTAAGTAAGTAAGTAATGCGCTGGAATGTAGAGGTCGAGTTTCCAGCTTTGCCATGGAATGAGTAGTAGGCTTTAAAGTCGAAACCTTTCCTTTAAGGTGATTAGAGATGGTTGTAATTATGAATGTATAAATTGTTGGGGGTGGTGGCCTTTCAGCCGTGGATGATCTCTTGACAAACGAATTCCATTCAAATTGATATACGAAGAATAAAAGATATTTCATTTGAGACTTCAAACATATTCACAAAAACATTTCTGATTTTGTTTTGCACATAATTTCGCTACCAAGGGATGTCCAATAAACAATGTGTTATTGACCTCATATGTTTTCATTTCATGAATTGGGACAAGATCCAGACGATTAATATGCCACGTCTCTCATGATCGGAGATATACAATAAGAAGTATTTGATTCTCTCGTAGCACTTGCACTTATTTTATTGAAGAGTGTTGGCAGCTAGCCCATGCCAGATTTTGCTTTCGATCGGGATTCGTCACTATATATATCTCCATAGAAATGTATCTTCATTTTTTTTTTTAACGTGAGTTTAAAGTGTACTATTATCCCATTACGTTTGCATTGGTACTGAATGACGATGTTTTGAATGATACTTGTATTCTGATCTCTATATTCCTTATCTTTAAGGGCATGCATGCCAATACACACATGAGGAATAGGTCTCAGTGCTGCTTCTTTTTTTCTGTGAATTTGTTCTATGGCGTTACGAACTATGGCACATGATGCATGCCTTTTTGTCCTAATTCAAATTTGTAAGGTTTTGGCCATTTTAGCTGGCCAGCAATGAAGCGCCCTAGCTAGCTTGGCTGATCTTTTATTTGAGTAGTGTAGCAATGAGATATTTGAACATTAATTATTAATGTTCCATTAACAAAGTTTGGAATGATTAAAACGTAGGACCAAATTAATTAAGCTATAGAATAGGTTCAATATTTTAAAATATGAACTATATATTAAAAAAAAAATGCTTCATCAAGGAGGAGGAGCATGACTAGTCCCAGAAAAGGTATTCAAGTAGAATCATTTACAGCATGCCTAAAGATAAATAAATAAATGTGTGTGAACATCTTTCAATGCAAGGAATTATAGGTGCAGTACTTTTATTAGCTAGTCAAAAGGTTGCTGCAAATAAAAATCACCAAGCCCATTTATATGAATTAACCTTGCCTAATTGAAGGATTTAAGAACAATTTATAAATAAACAAAGTAAATTAATGCATCCTCTCTTCTTCCTGATCTTCTCATCCCCATGTAATTCTCTGTCTCTAGCTTCTCAATTATTATGTTCCTTAATTTTCACCAAGTTTTCTCATTTTGATCAGTATATAGAAGGTTAATTTGTCATTGTTCGGGTTATGCTAGCTATAGGTACTGCTGAAAACAGTACTTTTCTCTGTTTTGGATACAAATACAACCACCAGCTCATGATTCTTAGATCGTTGTGTTCTTTGATTGATCTAGTGAGTTTATCAAAGTTGTTGGAGTACTTATAGTAGTGTAGTGGACGAATTTGTGCTTAGAGCAATCTCGCTAGTTTTGTTAATTACTTTCTAATATTTCAGTGATCTTGGTATTTGTAGCAATTGATAGGATAATTAAATTGAACATTTAAACTGGTCATATTCATTTTTAACACCCACTAACCCATCTCGAATTATATAATATTTGCGTATGTACCATTAAATTTTTAGAGTTATTGATTCTTTAAATCTGGAATGCAGTGGATTGAATATGCATGAAATTCCTGAAAATTGACATTTTACTGGCCAAATATACTTCATCCTACATTTTTCTATTCTTACTTACATTTGCTAGTGCTACATGATATATCTTAAGTGGCTCACGTTTAAGAAGTTGATATATGAAACCACTTAAAATGTATCGTATCAATAAGTCTGACCAGAGATCAAAATAGTCTGAGATGAAAGTAGTATTGTTGACTTCGAAATACACAATATTTGAAAACTTAACATTAAAAAAATACGAATAGCAGAATTTTTTATCACTTGATATAGTTTTAGGCAATGGTTATGGCATATAAAATAATCGCTGGAGCTGAACCAGCAGCCTGGGCCAAAAATGTATGCCATGAAGATCTAATCGTAACAATATTCACTCCATCGGCAAGATGCGCATTCATGCATTTTTTTTTTTTAAAGAGTCAAACCCATGTCCAATAGTGGCCCCTACCCCATATTAATAAAGAAACCCCTCAGGAAAACCGTATAACAATAAACCACTTGAATGTAAAGTAATAAACAAAGAAACATCCAAACCCAAGTGAAACTAAAAACATAATCCTCAAAATGCAAACCTGAATCTGAGGACAAACAAGAAACAAGACCTGAACCCACTCGACGCCAACCATTAATACCTCAAAGAAGGAAGACCTAATTTATCCACCTTTAAAATACCTTTTAGCTTCCCTAGAACATCATCAAAATCAATCCACGTACCAGACTGATGGTTCGAAGTCAGACGAGCAAGAAAATCAGCTCCTGAATTTCCTTCTCTATAAACATGACAGATCTTGACCTGCAAAGTAGACAAGATCTCTTGGATTTCATCCCAATAGTCATCAAGATACCATATGCCATATCTACCTCTTGCCAACCAATTAACTACAAGTAAAGAATCAAACTCAATCTCAATTCTTTGCAAACCCAACTCTTTGCAATGTTTCAACCCATAATAAAGGGATAATAGATCTGATTCATTATTAGAGTCATGAGCCAACTCCTTAGCAAAAGCCAACCTCAAATAGCCCCGATCATCCCAAATAAGACCACCCGCCCCCATGCAACCTGGATTGCCCAACGAACTCCCATCAACATTCAACTTAAACCACCCCTGTTCGGTTTACACCACTTAACCAAACAAATCGGACTGCGTAAAGGAGCTTTAACCAGAATTGAGAATGCCTCCAATATACAAGCGTCACCATTTTCCAATTTTTTACTCGGCCTCAGACGTAATCATATCCATGCAATTGAAGCTTTAATAGCACTCCACAACGACTGCACAAAAACATGTTTCCCTTCCATGCGAGCCTTACAGTGCCACACCCAAAGAGACCACATTAATATAATTGGAATCAAACCAATCAACGTACCTTTTTGAGATGAATGTGAGGCCTGTCTAAACCACAGCTCCATAGTATTCTTCCAAGGCCTGGAAGGGTCATAAGGCATCCCCAAACTCAAAGCTGCCTTGCACCAGATTTCTGCAGCTAGCAATCCTGTGGCCAAGACGTGATCTTGATTTTCCAGACAACCCCGCACACAGCATTCACATTTAGAAACCATGGGAATGCCCAACTCTTTAATACGCGCATCCACACTTAGGAAAAAATTTAAAGCCTTCCACATAGTAACAGAATACTTCTTTGGAAGCGCTGAGTGCCAAATCCAACTAGCCCATTCAGATTTTGGAGCCCTGACACGAATACATTCCCAAGTCGATTTCGAGGAACAATTACCATCCAAACTCGGTTTCCAAATTAGAATATCTTCCTCGTCTTTATGCTCACCTAAACATGTCAAGATTTCCTCAAGTTTAGATTCCCCCACTAGTCTTCTTAAAAGATCCACATCCCACCCATTATGAATTCGACACTCCCTAATTGTGAGAAGAGGAAGATCCGAGATCTCATAGAGTCTATAATAGAACATGATGGCAACCAGTTATCTCTCCAGAAGGAGACTCGACCATCCCTTACCTTACACACGGAATTACACAATACCTTAGGTAGCACCCCTACTATTCGCTTCCAGAATAAAGAGCCCTTATTCTCAAACAAAGAGACATGCCTCTCCTTGACATATTTTTCCATAAAGAAATTAACCCAAACAGAGTCTTGAGTTAGAAGCTTCCATGCAAACTTCATAAAGAGCGACACCTGCACATCTTCAAATTTCTGTAGATCCATACCCCCTTCAAGAATCGGAGCACATACTCTAGCCCAAGAAACCCACTTCTTTTTCGGTTTACGATTGTAGGAGCCCCAAAAAAATTACTCATGAGCCAATTAAGACTTGCCACCATAGCCTTAGGAGCATGCAACACATAAAAGAGATAGATTGGTATACTTGACACAATGTGCCTCAACAACAAAATGCGAGCACCAGACGATAGGAACTTCGTTTGCCATCCATCAAGCTAGCTCTGAATCCAATGCATAAGCCCATCAAAATGCATCACTTTCAGCCATCTTGAAATCAACGGCGCACCTAAATATTTCACCCGAATGGAGCCCTCTGAAAAAGAAGTAATCCTCAAGGCACTCCTTTTTTGAGCACTCGAAAAATGCTTAGGGAAAAAAATAGAAGACTTCTCTATACTCACAACCTGACCCAACCAATATCCTCCTACTGCGCAAAGACATTCCTGATAACACGAAGAGAGTGTTTCCCACCATTAGCAGACACCACAATGTCATCCGCATACAATAAATGGGAGATAAGAGGAGCACCCCCAGGGTGAGAAAATGAACTAATCATCCCATTGCCAAATTTGTGCTTTAACAATCTAGATAAAAGTTCTTCCACAAGAATAAATAAATATGGAGATAAAGGATCTCTCTGCCTCAAGCCACGCCCACTGGGGAAGAAACCTTTTATTGTAACATTCATAACCACAGAGAACCATAGAGTGCAAATACATTGTTTGATCAACTCACAAAACCGAGAGCCAAAACCAAAAGAGGACAAGACCTGTAATAAGAAATCACAATCAACACTATCATATGCCTTAGTCATATCCACTTTAATTACGACATTGCCACCACGAACCCGCTTATTCAACAAATGAATCATCTCTTGAGCCAACGTAACATTCTCAAAGATGCTTCTTCTAGGTAAAAATGCCCCCTGCTCCAGGGAAATAAGCTTATGTAAAATAGGTGACAGTCTACGAACTAGGATTTTGGAGGATACCTTGTAAATCACGGAGCACATGCTAATGGGTCTAAATTTGTCAAACCCAGTTCGGTTTGACACTTTTGGAAGAAGTACAATATAAGAAGCCGAATAGAATCTGGGTAGAGGGGCTACACTAAAAAACTCCCGAACTGTAGCCACCACATCAGTCTCCACAATATCCCAACATGAACAGTAGAACCCAGACCCAAACCTGTCTGGGCCTGGACTATTATTAGTCGGAATAGAAAACATAGCCTCTTTCACCCTTGGATTGAAGGGAGCTGAAGAAGAAAGTTGTTTTCCTCTTCTATAACTATATTCTGCACAAACAAAGAAAATTCTGGAGGGGGCCCTCCTTGGTCTTGCCTTTAGAGAGTCACTCTAGAAACCCACAACCCCATCATGGATATAGCCTCCAAGGAGGATAAACAAGAACCGTCATAGAGTCGCATTTCCTACACAAACGGCTTATTCACAGAAGCAAATGTTTTAAAAAACTGAGCGGAGGCCTCGCCCTTCTCCATCCACCTGAGTTTGGCCTGTTGCGATAATCGAGTCTCCTCTCTAAGAAGCCACACCGCCAATTCTTCCTTGGCTTTTAATAATTCTGTCTGAACCTCTTTAGAAAAGCTAGCTTGCAATTGACGATCAATACTTTCTATCCGCTTCTCCAACTCACTAATATGCTTCTCCGTATGCCCAAAAACTCTACGATTCCAATCTTTCAAAACCATTTTCAAGTTTTTTAATTTAGTAGCTAGACAGAACAGCCCCACATCAGCAACTGGAGCCTGCCAAGAGCCTCGCACCACCTCTCTAAAATTCTCATGAGCCACCCACATTTGTTGGAACTTAAACGATGATGGGCCATATCTACGTGCTTAAGACTTTAAAGCAAAGGACATTGGAGCATGGCCCGAAGTCGAGCGAGGCAAATAATTACACAAAGCATCTGGAATTAAATTAATAGCCAAAGGGTTCATGAGACATCGGTCCAGTTTCAACCAGCTTCTAGCCAAACCATGTTGCATTACACCAAGAAAACTTGGCCCCCATTGACTTCATTTTAGTTAACCCACAAACCTCAATAAAATCATTAAATTCATCCATTGCCATTCTCGACCGGGGTCTCCCACCCCTACGTTCATCATCCCCACGAATACTATTGAAATCACCAAGACAGAGCCAAGGAATATCTTGCACAACTTCCAACTGTAACAAACTCCAAAGATCACGCCTCTCAATATGATTACATTTTGCATAGACCACAAAAACCACAAAAGAATGAAAGGCATGCTTCAGCAAGACCGACACATGCTTACCACTAAATTGACTAATTGAGACCTCTAAACCATATTTCCATAACAACCATAATTTCCCACCAACATTTTGATTAGAAAAGCCATAATCGAACTTCGACCAATTTTTCAAAACATCCAACTAACTTACATCAACAAACAGTTCAACTATCATAATGAAATTAACTTGAAACTTCCTTACCAACTTACATAGATGTCTCCGCGGAGATCGAATACCATGTATATTCCAAAAGAGAGGATTACAAATCATAAATTCATCTGAGTAGGCGTGCTAGGAACCTGAGATGAGCTTCTGAGAGTTCGACTACCCTTACTTACATTTTTTTCAGCTATAACATCCCCATCCGACGGATACTCTTTATCTTTACATAAGTGCTCTACCCAATCTTCATCGGGTTTTGAGAGACAATCCTCAATTGTTCCCTCAGGTGGAAAAGCCACCCTCTCCACTGGAGGTGCCATTGCGAAAGCACCCAACCTTCCATCTTCCACATAGTCAAGTAAAGCCCCATCCGCTGTGTAATGCCCGTCCTTGTAGTGGGACTTTTTGTAAAATATTTTGATAAAGGACGACGGGAATTACCGTCCGATTTAAAACTTTTTACTTGCATACCCAGGGTGCAAGACTCTACGTTTATAAAATAAAAAGTGTTTTTGCAATAAAAGAGGTTTACAGTGGAAAACATTAATCTTACAATAAAAGGGTCCCTCGTACGATTAAAACTCATGCCTAGACTTTCGTGCTCTTCCCCATGGCCATGTCTGTCCTGATGCGTACTTCTCATTCCGTCCTTGTGAGGAGGGGAGGGACATGCATAAAAACTAAAATGAGTCGAAGACTCGTAAGCATTACTTCATACAGTTAAAATATAACAACATAGATTTTCATTCATGCATTCATCATTCGTACATACTATACGTACGTGCGTGCGGGCATACGTGCGTTCATTGAAAACGTCACTAGACAGGGTTTTCCTTTGAAAACGGACTTTCTTTTCATAAAACGTTTCCCCCATCAGTGCCTTCATTTCTGCAAGAATGCGGTGCATTCTTGTATAAGTGCGTTCATTCGAAAACATCATTGGACGGGGTTTTCTTTCAGTAAAACGTTTCCCCCGTCAGTGCCTTCATTTCTTAAAAGTTCGTGCATTTATGCGTTACGTGCGTACATGCATACATACATACATACACCCATTATTTCTTATCACTTTCATAGGCCAGTACACACTATTACGCCCCGTGTATTGGGGTTAGCGGTCTTCCTTTTGACCCGAACTCTGCCTGTGGCCACGGGTTGGGAATCCCTTTTTAGCCAGGGGGCAGCACTGGGTGCACTACCAGTACTACTTACCCGGCATTGCAATCTGCCCATTCATTGGTACCCTTTTCATTCATTCATGTGGCCGTTACGTATCTTCACACATTTCATACCTTTCTTTGCTTTTCATTCTTTCATTCATGTCAGCTCTAAAGAGCTGGAGCTTTCATTCATTCATGCCAGCTCTAAAGAGCTGGAGCTTTCATTCAGTTCTTTCTTTCATTTAACAGTCCTTTCATGAGAAAACACTCATTTACGATTCAGTTCATGAAAAAACATTCATTTTCATGAGAAAACATTTCTTTTCATGAGAAAACATCGTTTGGGTCGTAAGCCCGAAAATCATCTTTCCTTTTTCGGTTCATTTCAGTCCTATCCTTCATTTAACAGTTCGTTCGTGGAAAACATCATTTAAAAACATACATGGCTTAAACGTCAGTTTTCGTGGCATCCACAAGCAGCACCTTGAACGTCATCTTTCATGGCACCCATGAGCATCACCTCATGGTGCACATGAAAGCGTCGGTTCGTAGGATCCATAAAAGCGTTAGTTTCATGCTTTTTGTGTATTTTCATCAGTTCGTGGCTTTTCTTAGAAAATACATACAATAGATACAGCGTATAGTCATCCATTCACATGCGTACAATTAATACTTTCGTTGCGTAAAAAGGGGCTGCCAAGGAGGGGTCGTACATACTTATACCTTTAACAATTAGCCTTTTCTTTCGTAAAACGTCTTTCGTGTTTTTTCTTAAAGCATCGTGAATAAAAGCATTTCGTTTTCGTTTCTTTATATATTTTAGAAAGACTCTAGAAGAGTATGAATGTAACACTTACCTGGACTCCATGCTACTTGCATATCATGCAGTCCATTCATGTGCGTGTCAGATGGTAACCTACATGCATACACATAACCTTAACGTCATTCTCTATCTAATGCATAATCAACTTAAACTAGAAATAGAACTACGCTTTACTTAGAACACTCTCTTTCTATCCTGTGCACTTACGTACCCTTACTATGTTAAACCCTTCGGGAACCACTACGGTCACCACATCTTCCAACTCAAGGTCTTGCCTCGAGTGCTCATCCACTAAAGTGAACCTATGATTAACCTTAGGATTAAGACACTAAGACCTTCGTCTTACTCTTCTTACTAACCACATTCGACGCATGATTCCGACCGATAGAATCACGCATCTCAATCCTAACAATACACCCGTCACTACCTTCATGCACCTTAGCCCATACTAAATCCTCATTCCCATTCAAACAAGCCACATGGCTCTAAGCCAACTCTGAGGCTTAAGCACTGTGTAACTTTGCTCATGACAGATTACCCATTACATATGGTGAATCCGTCCGGCACATGTGTCTAACCAGATTACACATCTACCTTACACCCTTTATCACCTAAGATCAACATATGACACGTTGATCACTTGCTTGGAGGGACAAGGGTCATACTCTGATACCAACCTTCTTTTAACCCGGTTAGCATGACTCTTCATGCTATCCATCCCTTTTAACAGTTCATCCCAACACTTAACATGACAAGGCTCCATTCACAACCACGCCTCATGTCATGTCATATAGCTCGAGACTACATCCGAGCTACACCATGACCTTGTCACGTCACCTGACATCCCGCTATATCATTTCTTACATCAACCCTTAACTCATCACGAGTACGATTCCTCATGTACTCCTGTCACATTGTGACATCTCGTCACGATCCTGCTACGCCATTTCTACAATAACTCTTCACCCATCATAAGCATGACTTATGATGGGTACTCTTATACTTGCTCTGTTACTTCACGCATATTCCTAGCCATAAGTCCATTACGGTGACACTTGTCACTTCAGACTACAGGTTGCACCATAACTACTTCGAGACATTGTTCCAAAATTTTCGATACTATTCACCACGTTCTATACCCATCAACCACAACTATCCTTATCTCTGCGACACGCCACAAGGAGTGTCGCTGCCTCGTGGAGTACATTCCACGTATACTCCCTTTTCACATGCTACAACCTATCATCAATATGGCATATCCGCCATATGATGCATAACTCTGCCACATGGAGTACACTCTGTGTGTACTCCCTTCATACACTATGCCATATCACCACTATGGTATACCCGTAATATGGTGCATCACTCTACCACATGGAGTACACTTCACGCGTATTCCATTCACACACGTTATGCCACATCACCATTATGGCATACCCGCCATATGGTGCATCACTCCACTACATAGAGTACACTCCACGTGTACTCTCTTCACATACGTTATGCCACACAGAGTACACTCCACGTGTACTCTTCCCATTCCACAATATGCCAGGAGGGCATATTTTACATATACTCTCCTTATTCCACACTACGTCACATCACCATTATGGCATACCTGCCATATGGTGTGTCACTCCACTACATAAAGTACACTTCACGTATACTCCCTTTTCACATGCTACAACCTATCATCAATATGGCATACCCGCCATACGATGCATCACTCCACCACATGGAGTACACTTCACGTATACTCCCTTTTCACATGCTACAACCTATCATCAATATAGCATACCCGCCATACGATGCATCACTCCACCACATGGAGTACACTTCTCGTGTACTCCCTTCATATACGTTACGCCACATCACCATTATGGCATACCCGCCATATGGTGCATCACTCCACCACATAGAGTACACTCCACGTGTACTCACTTTCCACACGCTACAACCTATCATCAATATGGCATACCCGCCATACGATGCATCACTCTACCACATGGAGTACACTCCGCGTATACTCCCTTCATACACACTATGCCACATCACCACTATGGCATACCCGCCATACGGTGCATCACTCCACCACATAGAGTACACTCCACGTGTACTCTCTTCACACACGTTATGCCACACAGAGTACACTCCTTGTATACTCCATTTCCACGCGCTACAACCTGTCATCAATATGGCATACCCGCCATACGATGCATCACTCTACCACATGGAGTACACTCTGCGTATATTCCCTTCATACACACTATGCCACATCACCACTATGGTATTCCCGCCATATGGTGCGTCACTCCACCACATGGAGTACACTTTATGTATACTCCCTTCATACACACTACGACCTATAACCATTATGGCATACTTGCCATATGGTGCATCTCTCCACCACATAGAGTACACTCCACGTGTACTCTCTTCACACACGTTACACCACATCACCATGATGGCATACCCGCCATATGGTGTGTCACTCCACCACATGGAGTACACTATTTACACACCACGCCATACAGAGTACTCTACGTGTACTCTTCCCATTCCACAATATGCCAGGTAACATATACTCCCACACTATGCCACACACAGTGTACACTCAGCGTGTACTGTTCCCACTCCACATGCCATGACACCAATACAACACATACTCCGCAACCACACTACACCGCACAGTCCACAACACTGCACGGCACAATCCCCAACTACGCTCCACACTTCATAACGCACTGTACCGATAAGCCCAATACTTCACTACACAGAATGCCTAACACTTCACCACACAGAATGCCCAACACTTTACAGCACAACATATCTCCATACAACAATTCCACTAATACTAACAGCACAGTCCACAACTTAGTCAACTAATTAACATCTAATATAAATAACGAGGGATAGAGGGTTATACCATCGACGGGATAACCTGTGCGTTGCTCGCTGATCGTCATAGCCGATGATGTTAGAAAGGTCGTACGTGGTGGCTAACCCACGTACGTTGACTGTTTGGGCGTTTGGATAGCTAAGTGTGGTCTTGGAAGGGCTCGTGAAGACCTTGTGATGGTGGAAAGGAGCGTAACATGGCGGATCTAGCCGTGTACAGTGGCGATCAGTCACGCGCAGTGACTGTCCATCACGTGCAGTGGTTACCCACCACATAAAGTGGTGGTTCGGGACCTTGGGTTCAGCTAAGGGAGGTGCGGTGGAACTTATGGTGGCATCGAGGTGGCGCCATGGTGGCTCACGACGGCGGTTCTAGGCCACAAAGTGGATGAGAAGCCGTGGGAGAGTGAGACAGAGTGTGCGTGCATGGGTGGCAGATCGGGACCATGGGAGGTTGGGTTGGCTTGGTGGTGGCCTGAGGAGGCTCATGAGGGTGGTTACCTGCCGTGGGTGGCGGTGCACAGTGGTGGAGGGTGTGAAACTCGTGCATGAAGGAGGGAGAGAGCCCGTGCGTGAAGAAGGGGCTACTGGCCATGGGTCACGTGGAGGAGGAAGAGGAGGAGCTATGGTGGCCACGGGAGGCACTTGGTGGCCATGGGTGCCCCGCACGGCGGCGCTAGAGGTCGCGCACGGTGAAGCCGTGTGTGGGTCTCTTCATGCATGCGACGGGGAAGGTGGCTGCATGGAGGGGGCCAAGCTCGCTGGAGAGTGATGGCCGGCGGTAGAGGAAGCTGTCGTGGAGGTGGTGGCGCTGGAGGACAGCGCACACCGGCGCTACGTGCATCAAGCCCATTCGGGCTTTGCACTTCTGTAAGGGAGAGAAATAGGGGAGCGTGAGAGAGAGGAGCTGGGCTGGTTGAGCTCACCGGAGTGAGGTGGTGCCTGTGGTGAGGGCTGCCGATGCACGGCGGTGCTGGGCTGAGGCATGGAGCATTCGGTGAGGGAGAGAGGCCGCGTATCACGTATGCTGGGTAGAGGGAGGAGAGATAGAGAGCTGGGGAAAAGTGAGGAAGAAAGAGAGAGGGTCTGGGTTTATAATCCAGTCTCTTCGTCTTGGGGTCTTCAAAACGATCTAACATTGAGATATTAAAACACTGATTTGAAAATGCGTAAACTTTAACTTAATTAAAAGCACTTAGAAGAATTAAGGTAGAATATTATTTAAACTAACTTTAGTTTGTAAAATAATATTCTTCATCATTACTGAATGATGAAGTCTTATTTAATATATTTAAAAGGATGAAACCATTTAATTAATTAAAGCTTTCAACATAATTTAAATCTCATAATATTTTAAATAGTTGAAATCATTTTAATAATATTATTAAAATGATTTCTGACAATTATATTATTTTTGGAGCTCTTCAAAAATATTATAATTATCGTATTTAAAATCAAGCTTAGTTCAATAATATTGGAAATACTCCTTATAAATATTTCCAGTACATTTAAAACACTGGGCGTGCCTTAGAAGTCACATAATATCTTTTGAAACACGCCATCGTGGTTCGGCACGCATGACGAGGCTCGCAGTGGTTATATGGAAAGGGCAGACAGATCACACAATCTTTGCCCTCGGGATTTGCTTACGTCACAAAGACGGAACGTACGTCAGAAAAGAGAAGCATACGTAAGAAGGAAGGACCAGGGTATTACACGCTGTCACTTGCACAACTAACTTGTATGTTCCTATCATCCCATATGGCACCACCTTCTCCACAACTAGATTGACAACCACTATACCAGACTCGATATTATGAATGCGTTGCTAGCATCCAAAACCTTCTGCTTCCAACATTACGACTAGTTCCTCATGGGTTCCTCCCGAATTCTACACTGTCAATGAGCTTGGACCAGCCCCAGATACATCCACCTTTCCAGCCACCAAAGCATCCACAACAGGGTTCTTAAGCGGCAAATCACTAACCTGCATATCCAATCCGTTGCTTAAAACTTGGTCCTCTTCCATCGAAATCTGATTATCACCCTTTATTTCGGACGATCTAAGGCCAGCCAAGTCTTTTTCCACACTTCCCTCCATTCCCACATCAGTAATAGCATTGATCACAAGCACATCAGGAGACCGAGAATCCTCCATCATTATCATCAACGGTAACGACGTCTCCTTTGGCACATCAGCATGTATCATAGCCCCTTCCATATTTTTGTCATCCGCAACAGTTCTCGGCTTCCACTTATTCACTACCTTCTCTGCTTCCTTAGCAATTTCTTTCCTCTTACGATCAACAACATTACCGCCACCCTCCGTCCATTTGCAGGTCTTTGAGTTATGCCCCTGAATGCAACATTTAGAACAAAAAGAAGGGAGTGTCTCATACTCCACCTCAATATAAAAACTTGAAGCATGTTGCGGATTAACAATGCAAATTCCCTGTATGGGCTCCTTTGCCGCATCTAGTTCCAAACAAACCCAAGCCCCATCTGTTCTCGTCGCACACTTCGTGGCATTATCATGTGGCAGGATTCGACCCAACGGTGCAGTGATATTCATAAAAAATGACTCGTAGTAATAGTTTGGTGGTAGTCCAAGGAGGAAAACCCACACTGACACGAAGGAAGGCTACGATTCCTCATCAAAATCAGTGTGACAAAGGAACCAATGGTAAGGAACCCCATCTACATCAGTAGCTTCCCTCGACATTGCCTTCACAAAATCAGTCTCGCTGATGAGTTGCATGAACACGTTCTGAGGTTTCCTCATAGCTGAAACCATCGGTTGCAAGTTTAATCCCTAGCAATTTCGGATGAACACGCTGATGGCACCAAGGGACGGACGTTGCCTAAGAAACTTGAGGACCATCGAATATCTAAATAGAGCAGCAGGTTTTTCAATTTCCTCCTTGGAAAACAGAACACAAATCTGTCCATCAATGGTTTTGGCAGGGCGGTGCGGGACCTCAATCTCAGGAAGTGGTAGTGGCGTGCACGCCACCATGTCCACAAAAGTGAGCTGCCGACCAGCCGTCGCTGATGGCCCAAGAGGAGCCCCGGTCGCTGTCATGCGGCATGAACCCTAGCAGAGCATATTTTAGGCGAAAAGAGTAATATCGGGATGACGATAGCAACATGCACATGCATGCAGGCATATATGGACCCGCCACTTAATTTTGTGGTCATTCACTTAATTAAACCCCCAATTTTCATACACTAGTATGACCACGACAAGAGATATGGTTTTTGAGACAAAACATTGTCTCAGAAAACCCCAATTTTGTCCCAAATTAGTTTTGTAAACGAAAAAAATTGTCTCTAGAAGACCGTCTCAAAAGGTTTTTGGAGACTAAATTGTCTCCAAAAATCACTTTTAAGGACGAAATTTGACAAAACCAATCGAAACTGTTCAAACAAGAGTTTTTTTTTACACGAACCAATTTCATCTCAAAAAATTGTTCGAATAGAATACTTTTCAGTTCGAACCGACCCGTCCATTCGAACAAGTAACCATATTTGATCCTGTTCGAACGAACGGAGTGTTCGAACCAATAAATTTTGTTCGAATGACTTTTGTTTGAATATAAATTATGTCCGTTCAAACAGACATTTTATTTTTTGAAATTATGTTTGTTTGAACAATTTCGAAGAAATATTTTATTGTTCGAATGTCTGTACGGACTGTATTTCTCGCTTGTTGTTCGAATTGGTTATTTTCTATTCGAATGGGTTCGTTTTTGTTCGAATGGATTTATAAATGGTAATTTACCATTCGAATTGGTTATTTACAGTTCGAACGGTATTAATCATACAGAACATAATTTAATTAATTACAATACTATACTAGTATTACAGAAATTTCAAACATCATTTGTTCAAATGTTTTGGAACATAATAATAGAGAAGACAATAAAAGAAAAAATAATTTTTAAGATTGTGGTGGTGGTATAGAGTTTTGGGACATAATTGATTGCAACTGTTCAAGTATAGCTTTTTGTACCTCCGTTCCCAGTCTCCTCTGCATGTTCTCTTAGTATTGCTTCCTTCAATTCCTTAGTCTTGTCCTCATTCGATTTGGCTCGAGAAGAGGATGATGATGTTGAGGATGGTTTCACGCAACATCCTAAACACCTCAAATATCCAAAACGTGATCCAAGAACTTGAGAAAGGATCTGTACATCATTGACAAATGATGCATCAGATGGATCCGCATCAGTTTCCTTAAAACATATCATCTTGTCCTACAAATATAAAAGCATTAAAGTTAGTATAAGTAGCAAAAAAATTATGTGACAATAGAATTAAATAAACATAAAATTACATAATTTGTCTTTGCTTTGGGACTGGCCCAAACACCATCATGATTTTTATGTGCTTTAGTGTACAATTGGGTCATATCATAGTCAGCAAGATTTTCTTCTTTTTGCAAAAGGAAAATCTATATTAAAACTTAAGTAAAAAAAAGTGTATTATATGTTAATATTTAATGGAGACTAAAATAACTTATCATTTTGTTAGACAAACGATGAAAAGATTGAGAACCCGCATGATGGTTTATCGTTAAATTTGATCTATTTTCTTTGTTCACAGTACTCCGTTGCTAAAAAAAATATATTACTCTATATGTTTAATACATCTATCATATACTATTAAAAAAAGATGGCAGCGAAATTACCTGATAAGTAGAATCTTCAAAAATATGACAAACATTCTCTCATTCGTTTGGTGGAATTGTTTGAAATGGATTTTGGTGCGCCTCTATTGTAGTACTGAATTCTTATCGTGTGCATGGCATCGACATTTGTACCTTCGGAATGCAATCGACATCAGTTCCTCAACCGTTAATCGATCCTCTCATCAGCCAAAATTAAGCTCAAACTCATCATTTCAAAAATTATAAACAATTAGTATATGGAATCAACCTTTCAAATCACAAATACATTGCAAAATTACATTACTAATCACCAATATTATAAATATTTTATAAGCATTAAACTTTAATTTAAGTATTAACAATTGGTATGTTATATTATATTTTAAGTTTCCATTTTAATTTAAGTGCAAAATATTTTGTAATAATTCTTAAGTAATTTATATTTTAAGTATAATTTTTATATATCTTATTAGTTTTTTAAGTAAAATCTTGCACTTAAAATCTTATTAGTATGTTCAAACAGGATTCTGTTCAAACAAGATTATGTTCGGACAGGATCCCGTTCAAACGAACATTATAGCGTTTGAATGGAACAAGCCTAGATTCCAGGCACGAAATAAAGACAAAACATTTACCACAAAACACAATTTTATAAACACAATCTTATAAGATGCATATTGGTTGACAACCCATTTTAAATGGGATTGCACAAACACAAATATACCAAAAATCTTAACATAGTTAATTAAAAACTATAAATTATCAAAAATCTAAAAATTATAAATATTACCTCAAATTTAAGCAATCCAAACAAAATATGTCTACAATACCTACATAAGCATAAAACACATTATGAGAAAATCCTAAATCATGTGCAATAAACTAACATTAATGAAACTTGAAATACAAAAAAAAAAAAAAATAGAAAAAAAAGTAATACCTCTTATAAACCTCTCATCTCTCTCAAGAATCCATTCCCTCTCACTAAGTCTGTTCCTCTCTCTCTCTCTCCATAACACTCTCTCTCACACACAAAATCGTCTGTCCTACTCTGCCTCCAAAGAAATCTAACTTCATTGTAAAAATGAACTGGAGGTTGAGGTATTTGAATTTGTGAAGTCTTGTTCGAACTAGAGATTTACGCATTTGAACATGAAAATTTTGAATAGGCACCAAATCTGCTACGATTTAATTCACGTTTGAATATGTAATATTGTCGTTCAAACTAATAAATCAGAATATTCTTTGGCATATTCTTCAAATGTAGAGAAGCTCAAAGGGTATTTTCGTAATACAATTCGACCAGTGCGTTCGAATGAAGAATTTTTACGTTTGAATAAACTAACATTTAGAATATTTGGCGCGAAGTTTCCCTCCAAACATATTCCACGAGATAAATCCGTTCGAACGGTTCGTTATTAGGTTCGAACTAATAATAGTATTATTATACTTATAAGTAATTTCCTATAATTTTAATAATCTATTGTATAAAATATTTTAATTTTATATAGTATATAATATATATATATATATATATATATATATATACTATAGTAACTATATGTAATCTAATTTTGCACTATATATTATATAACTTGTTACTTTGTTATATAAAATATAATAAGTATAGTTATCATAACTTATAATAGTATGTACTAGTAACTATAGTTAATGTTATATTATTATATAACTTCTATGAGTATAGTCATCATAACTTATAATAGCTATAGCATTAGCTATATAGTAACTATATAATAATTACACTATAGTAGCTATATAACTAATAAGAACCATATATATAACTTATTTATATATATTAATTATATTAACTTGTACAGTTACCATAACTTATATATAGTAGCTATATAATTAAGCCATTGCAATTATACTAAGTACTTAGTATCTTATTGGTAATAGAATAAATATATTTACAAATAATATACTAAATATATTGAACAAAAGTATTACAATACTATTATTAGTTTTATTTTTATACTTTTGTAATATGAGTATTATTATATATTACTATTAGTAATATAATTAGAAATATATTACTATAACAATTGTTCGAATGGATATTTATCCAATTCGAACAAGACGCCACAGTCATTATATACCCAGTTCGAATATAATGAAACAAATCACTCCAATTTGAACCAACAGCAATCGAGAGCAAAGATTTCGCCCCTTATCTCCACCTTGAAAACTACCAATCAACCGCCCTAGCAACCCCACATTTGAACTTCTAAGAGGTATGGGTCAAGTCTCTACATCTATTGTTTGGTTTTATGTCCGAATGGGTTGTGTTTGGGGGTGTATGTATTTCGAATCTGAAATCCCCCATTTTGGTGTATTCCGTAGAAATAACATCAAAATAATCGGTAGAAAAGATTGGGCTTCACTCCTTAATCATTTCTACCGATTAAAACAAAGGATAACATCTAGATTGAGTTTTTTCGTTCGGGGCTGAGTCGACTCAGCCATGGCTGTCTGGCTTGTTCCCGTTTGAACGAACGCTCAGTTGTCAAATAGATTTATTTCGGTTCGAACAAAATAAATTTGTTCGAATGAATAGAACAGTCCATTTGAATAGATTTTACTAGTTCAAATAGAATATGTTCTGTTCGAACTAATTATTTCAAATCAGTTCAATATAGTATAATTCTTCAATAATATAATTTAAATATTATGATTAATTATATTCTTACTTTCCTTGTAGTTAAACAGTATACTATTGCCATCCAACGGAAGAAAATGTGTGAGAGATCAGCCCAGCCAAAGTAGTGGAGCAGCTCATGCTCAGGAGACGAGACCTATACTTGTCGAGTGTGAGATCATTTTGTCTGACTTCTCCGATCTTTCATGGGAAGGACGGAGTATACAATCCATCTTCACCGAGCACAAATGGATACCGATCTGTTAGTAGTAGGGGACTGCATATCCAAAGATGATCAATGAGTTTTATCGTGCCATGGGAAAGGATAGCGTTGATGCTCTATTCTACACCTTATCGGTCCAGGGAGTGAATATTATTTTCTCTCCTAACATTATTATTGAGTTTCTTGACATCTCACGCGTGGGCGATGCATATCCTGCAGCGGCTACACGGGAACTAGTGGCTGCTCCATCTGATTCCGACACACCGACCGCATCCTCTATGCTAGCCCCAAATGTAGAGTCAAATGCTAGTTCAGATGGTAGTGCAGATGAGGATCTACCAGATGATGGTCTCACAAATGATCAGGTGTGTCAGCTTATGCAAGACCCTTTGGCTCCTCCGCATTCGATCGAAGTCACGCTATTCCAGTCGAAGTAGTCTACGATTTGCACTACCGATATCCAACCTCCTACTCTGATCGGGGGTTACAGTGTCTGTGACTGAGTCGAGGTCGCCACAGATGGTGCCCCTTAACAAGATCACATTCAGAAAGAGCAATGGGCCCTTGCGGAAGACTGCACTAGAATAGCCTGGTGCCACGCTGACAAATCCAGCTTCTAGTAGTACTGTCGCTGTTGAGAGACAGTCTCCTGGGGCTATTTTGGATCAAGTACGAGCTCTGTTTGTAAAGTTCGTTGAGCCCATCATGGAGAAGCTTAGAGATCTGGAAAAACGCATTATAATGTTACAAGAGGATGTTGATCTACAAAGCAAATATTGATCGTTTTAGTTATTATTTTACTTTTTTATGATGTATTGAACATTATATATTTGTGATGTAATTAATGTATAGTTTTTATTTTTCGTGTTTGCTACCTTGTTTATTTTTTTCATTTTACTTGTCGTTCATGATAATATAAAAAATGATACTATATTTAAAGTTATATTTATATAAATTTAATATAAAAGAAATCACTATAAAGTATTAAAATTAATTAAATAAAATTAATTTATGAGTTTATAAATATTTTAACTCACCGCAAATCATAATATATAATATATACACATTTTTATACTTTGAAAATGATAACAAATTAATGGAAAAAATATTTATTACTTTAATGGAAAAAATATATGCATAAATTAATGATGATAAACAAATTAATGGAAAAACTGTTTGTTCGAACAAAGAAATTTAAGTTCGAACGGTTATTAACTTTTTGCAGAAAAAATAAATTAATTTCCCGCCAATATTATTATTTGAACAAATTATATACTGTTCAAACAGATATTAATTTCATGTTCGAATATATTTTGTTCTGTTTGAACGGTTTTTCTTTTTTTAGACGATTTTATTCGTCACAAAATATCTTGTTTGAATGGATATTTATCCGTTCGAACGAATTTAGTAGCTCAGGCATTTTTGGAGACGTCTCAAAAATGACTTTTAGGGATGAAATTTAATTCGTCTCTAACAAATTTTGTTCCTAAAAGTCAAATCTCTTGTAGTGGACGTCTTCCAACCCTGCATTGCCACATCAAAATAGAATATATATATATATATATTTATAAATATATATATATATATATATATATATATCTCTACTACTCCATTAACAAATGAAAGCTCCTGAGTGAAAATTGTATCCATAGTATGCATGTTGTGTGGCATATATTGTTAAAAGTTACAAGCTTTTGTGGTGTTTGGAGACGTAGAAGAGTTCATTAGTCCGGGGGGCTTAATTAAAAGAAATCCATCCATGGTTGGTGCTTAATTTTCATTATATCGAACAATGGGCTTTCTGGAGTTTGGAATTTCACTAGAGTTGGCTTTTGGATTGTGGAGGTTTTTGGCATATTGCTGCTGACAAGCTCACCCCAAAGCTCACTATAAGAGATTTGACTTTTATGAACGAAATTTGCTAGGAATGAAATTTAATTCGTCCCTAAAAGTCATTTTTTGAGACAAAATGTCTTTAAAAAAACCTGAGCTACTAAATTGGTTTGAATGGATAAATATCCATTCGAACAAGATATTTTGTGACGAACAAAAGCGTCTCAAAAGAGAAAAACTATTCGAACAGAACAAAATAGATTCGAACATGGAATTAATATTTGCTTGAACAGTATGTAATTTGTTCAAATTATAATATTGGCGGCAAATTAATTTAATAACCGTTCAAACTTAAATTTTTTTGTTCGAATGTATATTTTTTCCACTAATTTGTTTATCATCATTAAATTTGTACATATATTTTTTCCATTAAAGTAATAAAAAATTTTTCCATTAATTTGTTATCATTTTCAAAATATAAAAATGTGTATATATTATTATATATTATGATTTGTGGTGAGTTCAAATATTTATAAATTAATAAATTAATTTTATGTAATTAATTTCAAAACTTTATAGTGATTGTTTTTATGTTAGATTTATATAAATATAACTTTAAAGATAATATCATTTTTTATTTTATCATGAATGACAAGTAAAATGAAAAAAATAAACAAGGTAGCAAACACGAAAAATAAAAATCATACATTAATTATATCCCAAATATATAATATTCAATACAATATAGAAAAGTAAAATAATAACTAAAGCGATCAATATTTGCTAAGTAGATCAACATCCACTTGTAACATTTTAATACAACCTTCCAGATCTCTAAGTTTCTCCATGATGGACTCAACGAACTCTACAAACAAAGCTCGTACCTGATCCAAAGTAGCCCCAGGAGGCTGTCTCTCAACAGCAGTAGTACTATTAGAAGCTGGATTTGTTGGTGTGGCACTAGGTTGTTCTGGTGCAGTCTTCTACAAGTGTAAATGGTAGACTACCACCACTGGAATAGCATGACTCCGATTGAATGTGAAGGAAGAAATACAATGCCAGATCAATGGGGTCTCCCCGTGCTATACGCAGCAAAAATCTAGCTCGATAGATCCCGAAATCAATCTTGGATTTTTTCAGATCGATGTTATAGCCAACAATCAAATTAAGCATTTCGAAAAATGCTATACAATCGACTTGCTCCTATCATATGGAGGAGCCGAAGGGTCTCGCACCAATTGACATACCTAATCATCTGTGTCACCATCATCAGGTAGATCATCATCCTCACTACCATCCGAAGTAGCATCCGACTCTACATTTGGGGCTAGCGTGGAGGATGCGGCCGGTGTGTCGAAATCAGATGATGCAGCCGTTGGTCCCCTTGTAGCCACTACAGGATATGTGTCGCCCACGCGTGGGATGTCAAGGAACTCAGCAATAATGTGATGAGAGATTAATACTCACTCCCCGGACCGATAAGATGTACAACAGAGCATCAACACTATCCTCTCCCATGGCACGGTAAAACTCACCGACCATCTCCAGATATGCAATCCCCTGCTGCTGACAGATTGATATCCCATCCCTACTCGGTAAAGATAGATTGTATGCTCCGTCCCTGTCATGAAAGATCGGAGAAATCAGACAAAATGATCTCACGCTCGACAAGTATAAGCCTCGTCTTCTGAGCATGAACTGCTTCATTACTTTGGTCGAGCTGATCTCTCGCACATTTTCTTCCGCTGGATGTCATTAGTATAATGTTTAACCACAATGAAAGTAAGAATATAATTAACCATAATATTTAAATTATATTATTGAAAAATTATACTATATTGAATTGATTTGAAATAATTAATTTGAACATAATATATTTTGCTCTAACTAGTAAAATCTACTCGAATGAACTATTCTATTCATTCGAACGAATTTATTTTGTTCAAATCAAAATAAATCTGTTTGGCAGCTGAGGGTTCGAACGGACAAGAGTTCGTTCGAACGGGAACAAGCCAAACAGCCATGGTTGAGTCGACTCAAACCCGAACGAAAAAACTCAATCTAGATGTTGTCATTTGTTTTAATCGGAAGAAATGATTAATGAGTGAAGCCCAATCATTTCTACCTATTATTTTGATGTTATTTCTAAGGAATACACCAAAATGGGGGATTTCAGATTCAAAATCCATAGCCCCCCCCCCCCCTTCCCACAAAAAAAAATACAACCCATTCGAACATAAAAGCAAACAATAGATGTGGGGTTTCTACGGCAGTTGAGTGGCAGTTTTCGCAACGGAGATAAAGGGCGAAATCGTTGCTCTCGACGGCTGCTGGTTCGAATTGGAGTGATTTGTTTCATTGTATTCAAACTGGATATATAATGATTGGGGTTTGAATTGGATAAATATTCATTTGAACAGTTATTATACTAAAATATTTCTAATTATATTACTGATAGTAATATATAATAATACTAATATTACAAAGTACAAAAGTATAAAAATAAAAACTAATAATAGTATTATAATACTTTTATTTAATATATTTTGTGTATTATTTGTAAATATATTTATTCTATTACCTATAACATACTAGGTACTTAGTATAATTACAATGGCTTAATTATATAGCTACTATATATAAGTTATGATAACTATACTCGTATAGTTTATATAACATTATAACACTAACTATAGTTACTAGTTACTATTATAAGTTATGTAAATCACTAATGACAAAAAAACTGGTGGGATCACTATCTTTCACATGAACAAATGACACAAAAATTAACAGCATATAAATATGATGAAAACATGCAAGTGATTAAAACAAAAAACAATTTACTATTAGAAGATGCTATAAATACTTTAATATACGCATTAACTAAACACTTTGTTGGTGATCATGTTCAATGCAAAGAAACAACCAGTGATCTATTGATTAATTTAAAATGTCCTCAATTATCTGATTTTCATTGCTATAAAGATGTATTTCTGACTAAGGTTATGATCAGAAATGATTCCCAACAACCACACTAGAAGGAAAAATTCATAGCCGGACTTCCATATTACTTCGCCCAAAATGTATGAGACTCATTAGTAAAATCATATGGTACTATCGACTTTCATAATCTCACATATGGTGATATAATAACTACTATTAATAGAACTGGTTTAACTGTATGCAACGATTTAAGATTAAAAAAATAAATGGAGAAAAAAAAAAGAAATTTGCTAAAAAAGAATTAGGTATCTTTTGTGAGCAGTTTGGTTATACCTCATTATTAGCCCATTCAAGAAGACACAAAAAGGGAAAAAGAATTTATACGAATTATCCTAACAAAAAACGAAAATATAAAAAACCTTATAAAAGGACAAAAGATAAAAAAAATATATAATAAACCAATAAAAAATCCCAAAAAGACTAATAAAAAGAAAAAAAAAAACAAATTGTTTGTTATAAATAAGGAAAAGTTGGACATTTTAAATCGAATTATAAAGTCAAACAACAAATTAATGAACTAGACATATCTGATACATTAAAAGAAAAATTATTAGATATCTTTATAATACATTCAAGTGAAGAGGAAGAAAGCTCTTCAGATGAAGAAGAAATCTCTTCAAAAGAAGAATAAATATATCAATTAAAAGAATAAATTTTTTCATAACAATCTTCTGATAGTGAATCAGAAGAAGATGAAGTACAAGTCTGCAATTGTTTCGATAAGAATAATTGTATTTGTAATAAAACCATTAATATACTTTCAAAATAAGAAGATATTATATTAGAATTAATAGACAAAATCAATGATCCTCAAGAAAAAAAAGACTGCTTAGAAAAATTAAAAGATACTTTTAATAGTCAAAACACTTCAGTAACATTTTCAGCACCTTACAATTTTTCAGAAATAGTAGGAAGGTTCAAAAGAGAAAAACAAGAAATTACAGTGCAAGATATATTAATGATGACTAAATATCATATATATCAGTGAAGACAAGCGGCAATAGAATACAATGAAGCTGATTGTAACTTCCTAAGAAACGAAATTAAAAGTGTAAGAAATCATTTGAGGATTCTTGCTTTGTGAAAAAAAAAAACAGAGTAAGAAATCACTGATACAGATTTTTACAAAGATAACCCATAGCAAAAGAGAATGAAGTATATTGGAAAACTTGTGTTGGTAAGCCATGAAAATTCGTTGGCCAGCCCATCCATACTGAAAGGTTTTGAATGGGTTGAAAGGCTTTAAGGGTGGTCCCGGTGGTGTTCTCTCAAGTTCTTAATTTACTTATTTCTCTTTGGATATAGGAAATCTTTGTTTAAAGACCTGTCTCAATGAATTCTTTATTCAAACCTAATGAATCTATTACTAGTATTCTTATAGAACCTGATAATATCAATTAAGAAGATTACAGTATAATAGATATAGAAAAAAATCTACAAGATTGGACAATTCCTAATATTCCAGAAAACCAAATACACAAACATTATACTTTTTCTTCTAAATTATCATTTATTACAAATTATACAATCAAAACAATAGAAAAAACTATTAGTTTAGATAATGATTATGAATCGTTACAACTATTAACAAAAGAAGTCAATATATCATCAATATTTTTATCAGTATTTTTACCTTCTATTGTATTATTGTGTTTTTTAATCGATGAAGACAATATTTGAGTATTTCTTTGATTGAACTTGATGGCTTCAAAAAAAACTTGGGAAACACCACCGGGACCACCCTTAAAGCCTTTCAGCATGAATGGGCTAACCAACGGATTTTCATGGCTTACCAACACAAGCGTTCTAATATAATTCATTCTCTTTTGCTATGAGTTATCTTTGTAAAAATATATATCAGTGATTTCTTTTTTTTTTTTTTCACAAAACAAGAATCTTCAAATGATTTCTTACACTTTTAATTTCATTTCTTAGGAAGTTGCAGTCAACTTCATAGTATTCTATTGCCGCTTGTCTACTCTGATATACATGATATTTAGTCATCATTAATGTATCTTGCACTGTAATTTTTTATTTTTCTGTTTTGAACTTTCCTACTATTTTCGAAAAAATTTAAGGTGCTGAATATGTTACTGAAGTGTTTTGACTATTAAAAGTATCTTTTTCATTTTTCTAAGTAATTTTTTCTTTCTTGAGGATCATTGATTTTGTCTATTAATTCAAATATAATATCTTCTTGTTTTGAAAATACATTAATGGTTTTATTACAAATACAATTATTCTTATCGAAACAATTGCAGACTTGTACTTCATCTTCTTCAAATTCACTATTAGAAGATTGTTCTGAAAAACTTTATTCTTTTAATTAATATATTTCTTCTTCTTCTGAAGAGCTTTCTTCATCTTTACTTGAATGTATTATAAAGATGTCTAATAATTTTTCTTTTAATGTATCAGATATGTCTAGTTCATTAATTTGTTATTTGACTTTACAATTCGATTTATAATGTCCAACATTTCTGCATTTATAACAAACAATTTATTTTTTCTTTTTATTAGTCTTTTTAGGATTTTTTATTGGTTTATTATATATTTGTTTATCTTTTATCTTTTTATAGGTTTTTTATATGAAAAATTCTATTTGCAGTCCACACTTGGGGACTGTATGTGCAGGCCCTCTATTAAATGAGAAAAAATTCAATTTAAGCTGGATATTTTTGTAATTTTAAAAAGTTTTAAAGATAAAATGGCCTAAGCTTGCATTGAATTCCCCAAATGGGGACTGTACGTAGTATTGCTCTTTTTATATTTTCGTTTTTTGTTAGAATAATTTTTAGAATAATTCTTATAAATTATTTTTCTCTTTTTGTGTCTTCTTGAAGGGTCTAGTAATGGTGTATAACCAAACTGCTCACAAAAGCTACCTAATTTTTTTTTAGGAAATTTCTTTTTTTTCTCAATTTTCTTTTTTAATCTTAAATCGTTGCATATCATTAAACCAGTTCTATTAATAGTAGTTATTATATCACCATATGTGAGATTATGAAAATCGATAATACTATCTGATTTTACTAATGATTCTCGTACCTTTTGGGCTAAGTAATATCGAAGTCTGGCTATGAACTTTTCCTTCCAATATTGCTATTGGTAATCATTTTTTATCATAACTTTAGTCAGAAATGCATCTTTATAGCAACGAAAATCAGATAATTGAGGACATTTTAAATTAATCAATAGATCACTGGTTCTTTCTTTGAACTGAACAGGATCACCAACAAAGTGTTTAATTAATGCATATATTAAAGTATTTACAGCATCTTCTAATGGTAAACCATTTTCTATTTTAATCACTTGCATGTTTTCATCATATTTATATGCAGTTAATTTATCTCAAGCCAATGGAACAAAATTAAACATAAATTATAAATTATCTAATGCACATATTTGTAATAATAAAATTTATTTTAAAACAACATTTATTCTAGTAAAAAATATTAATACCAGAGTTATGATAAGTATACTCATACAAGTTATATAATAATATAATACTAAGTAAGTTATAAGTACTATATATTAATAAGTACTATATTAACTATTAGACCAAAAGTATATTATATATTATCAATTATAATATAAAATAGTTGTGCCTATTGCTGGTTAGTGTGCGTGGAAAACTTACTCGAGATGTTTGTACAACTCTCACAGAATTAAGGTTTTTTTTTGAGACATTTGTAGTAAAAGTTGAAAGTTGAAAGTTGATGCATTATTAAAAATAAAAACTGACATTGCAGTAATATTGTGCAAATTGGAGAATTTGTACCCGCTTCATTCTTTGATGTAACTGTTCATTTGGTCGTGCGCCTACCAGGTGAGACTTTAGTCGCTGACCTGGTTCAGTATATATGGATGTATCCTATTGAACGATTTTTGAGAAAATTTAAGCGATCTGTGGGGAATAAAGCTCGTCCAGAAGATTCGATTGCAGAGTCATATATTGATAATGAGTAGTATACCTTTTGTTCAATTTATTTTCATGGGGTTGATACTAGATTTACAAGACCAGACCGAAATTATGAAGGTAGACGAGAGATGAGAGTCTCATTGATATTTACTGTGTTTTTCCAGAACGTACGTCCCATAGGCGCACAAGGGGCTACGACCTATGTGGGCGAGAGTTTGAAAGAGCTCGATGGTATGTCTTGAATAACTATGTAAAAATTGACAACAACTTGAGGTTAGTGATGATTCTCTAAATCAATATTATCTTTAAGTCCATGTATAATAATATAGTATGACTTCAGACAAATTAACCATTCACATGAACATGCGCAGCAAACATATACAACTACTTCGCACAAATGGTGTAACTGACGTAGAAAAGACGTAAGAAGAAGAATTTGCCTCGTGGCTTGAACATACAGTATTATTATAAAGCCTCATTTTATAATACGAACTTCATACCACTAAACTCCATTTTTTTTCTATATAATAAAATGTATTGATGTATGTTGTATCAAAATGTGGTGAAAAGTTAGAAGAAATCTCACCAGAATTATATGCTCTGGCATATGGTCCATCCAAGCGGGCCATCCCGTACTTAAGATGTTTGGTGTATGGATATAGATTTCACACAACTGACAGAGAACGATTTGGGAAAACTCAAAATTATGAAGTCGTAGTCGAAGGAAGCCATGGAGATGATAACATTGACTTCTACAGAATTGTGGAAGATATCATAGCGTTGAAGTACGTGGAGGGATATATGGTCTGATTATTTAAATGTCATTGGTGGGATATCTCAAATCCTAGGTTGGGAGTGCATAACGATGATTATTTTATGAATGTCAATACATCTCACACATGGTAGAGGACGATCCTTTCATTCTCGTTTGCCAAGTGAATCAAGTTTTTTATTTAGATGATCCGGAGTATGGAAACTCATCACGGGTAGTGGATAAGTTTGCACCAAGAAATGTATATGATTACATTCTAGAGGCAAATGAACCACATGAAGAAGTTGATAGTCCAGCAAATGAAAAAGCATATCAAGAAAATGAAGTAGGCATCAATCTATTTATTGATCTAAGCCAATATCATATGGTCCCATTGCGTAGAGAATATGTTCAACCCGAATTAATTGCAAGTGAAATATCGGAAGAAGATGAATCAACTGAAGTATCTAGTGAGGATGAGGGCAACTGGTCTAGCAAAATGGATAGTGAATGAATTTCAAACATGAGTTTTTGTAAGTATTATTCTTATAAATATCCGTAACATTTGTTTGAATAATAATTTGTTACAATTTCAAATAGATATGCCTTTCAAATGCAAAGCAACACGTGTGTCATCCTCATCCATTACTAACTCCTCTTGTGGTTCACCAGCCATGAATAGTGAGCCAACATCACTAGACCCAAAACAAGGTATTTTATCAAATTAAATACTACATTTTATGATCAATTTAAGTAATATATCTATAAAATAATTTAATTTAATTAAAATACATACTTTAATTAATGTATATATAGCTATTGTAAGCTAGCACCGAGGTAGAGGCACTACGAGGGGTGTTTGCATAGAGAAAGTAAGAAAAGTGAGTAAAATCAAAGTTGATATTCCTGATGATCATACCGATGGCTTCGGAGATTCGACAGTGTGGATTGCTTCTTATGTTGGTACGCTTACTCGCACGTATGCACCAATTGCTACATCCTCTTGGTCTAAAGTTCCCCAAGATGTGAAAGACCACATCAAAAAGCGTTGCTTGGTAATAAGCTACATATCAAGCAACTAAGTATATAACATATTACTTTCAAGTTACTTTGTATTTATACTAATTGTTTATAATTTTTTATTTGATGAGTTTGAGCTTAATTTTGGCCGATGAGAGGATCGATTAATGGTTGAGGAACTGATGTCAAATGCATTCCGAATGTACAAAGGTCGATATCATGCACACTATAAGAAATTCAGTACTATAATAGAGGCGTGGCAAAATCCATTCCAAGCAATTCCACCAAACGAATGGGAAAATATTTGTAATATGTTTTAAGATCCTACTTATCAGGTAATTTCGTTGCTATCTTTTTTTAACAATATATGATAGATGTATTAAACATATAGACTAATATATTTTTTTTATCAATGGAGTACTATGAATAAAGCAAATAGATCAAATTTAACGATACATCATCATGTGGGTTCTCAATCTTTTCATCTTTTGTCTAACAAAATGGTAAGTTATTTTAGTCCCTATTAAATATTAACGTATAATACATTTTTTTATTTAAGTTCTAATATTGATTTTACTTTTGCAGAAAGAAGAAAGTCCCGCTAACTATGATCTGACCCAATTGTATATTAAAGCACATAAAAATCGTGATGGTGTTTGGGTCAGTCTCGAAGCAGAGGCAAATTATGTAAGTTTAAGTTTCTTTAATTTAATTGTCACATAATATTTTTGTTACTTATACTAACTTTAATATTTTTATTTTTGTGGGACAAGATGATATCTCTTAAGGAAACTGTGGCAGATCCATCTGATACATCATCTGTCAACAATGTTCTTTCTCAAGTTCTTGGATCACGTTCTGAATATTTGAGGGGCTTAGGACGTTGTGTGAAGCCATCCTCAACATCATCCTCTTCTCGAGCTAGATCGAATGACGACAAGGCTAAGTAATTGGAGGAAACAACACTTGAAATAAAACGATTGAGATCCAAGGAAAAAGAATTGCTAACCTGATTAGATCAAGCAGCGGATCTTAAGGCAAAAGTAGAAGAGAACATGCAAAGGAGACTAGGGACGGAGGTACCAAAAGCTGTTCTTGAATAGATGCAGTCAATTATGTCCTAAAACTCTACACCACCACCACAATCTTAACATTTATTTTTTATTTTATTGTCTTTTCTATTATTATGTTCCAAAATATTTGAACAATTGATGTTTGAAATTTGTGTAATACTAGTATGGTATTTTTAATTAATTAAATTCTATTATGTATGATTAATACCGTTCAAATGGTAAATTACCATTTATAAATCCATTCGAATAAAAACGGTCACATTCCAATAGAAAATAACCAATTCAAACGGCAAACGCAAAATACAGTCCGTACGGACGTTCGAACAAGAAAATATTTCTTCGAACAACATTAATTTTCAAAGCACCGTTTGAACGGACATAATTTCACAAAATAAAATGTCTATTCAAACGGACATAATTTATATTCGAACATAAGTCATTTAAACAAAATTTATTGGTTTGAACACACCATTTGTTCAAACCGGATCAAATATGGTTATTTGTTCGAATGGACGGGTCGGTTCAAACTGAAAAATATTTCATTAAAACAATTTTTTGAGATGAAATTGGTTCGTTTAAAAAAAAACTCCCGTTCGAATAGTTTTGACTGGTTCCTCCAAATTTCATCCCTAAAAGTGATTTTTTGAGACAAAAATTGAATTTCATCTCCAAAAACCTTTTGAAACATTCTTTTAGAGACGAAAATAGAGACGACAATTTTTCATCTCCAAAACTTGTTAGGGACGAAATTGGAGTTTTTTGAGACAAAATGTTTTGTCTCAAAAAACCATCTCTTGTAGTGGCTTTATGTGTGCAGTTCTCATGGGCCACCCCACCCAGATAGTATTTTTATTGTGAAATTTCATGAATTGCGTGACACTACGAATTAGCCGAAAGCCAGTGTTTCGTGATTAAACAATATCATCTTTGTGATTTTGAAGTTTCCTTACACTGGTGTTCTATATATTTTAATTCTTTGCGATGATATAGTGGGCAGAGTGTTAATGGTAGTTTATTGTTTGGAAGAGTTTGGAGCTTGGATTTTAGTCCAACAAAAATATCCAAAATGAATACCCGACACTTCTTTCCACCTTACTGAAGTGGGATTTCATTTCCATCAAATCCTCCAGCAGGAGAAGATCGTATGGTGTGGGCAACTGACACAGGCCTACTCGTGCTCTACCTTCTTCGTCCTTGGTAAGGATGGCAATGAGGATCTCCAGAGCAAGGTGGTTCTCTTTCTTAATAAGAGTATTCCACTACCAGAATGGATCAAGATCTGATCTTGGCTCTAATCCTTTCAATACAAGCACTTGGATGTTGATGGAGTTTATAGCTTTGGTGGCTCAAATAAGCATCACAACATTTACTATAGCCATTTCCAAAAAGGAAAAAAGCCAATTTGGCCAATGAGAATATGGATTGTTGGTTATAATATTGGTTGTGTTCTTAGTCTGCTGCTACTCTACGGCCGCTACTAGCATCATCTCAATCATAGAGATGGTTTCGACCTTTCTGATGTGGAACAGTAGAGGGGCAACAAATAATCTAAGTATGCTAGCTTTACATACAATTCGCCCCTTCACCTTCTATGATTCATTTATATTTTTCTCTTAAACAAAACCATCGGTTTCCATGCGCTGTACTGATAGTGACAGCTGGTCTGGTGGGATCATTACAAAGATTTGTGAGCTAGTTATAAAACATCATGCAACTGTTATTGAGGATAAGTCTTTGATTTTGTTCATCAGGTGGGATTATTGAGAAATTATGCAAACAACTTAGTAGTGATGAACCCATAGTGACATGATTAAAAGCCTCAAGTTATAAGAAATAATTTCAAATCAATTCGATAATGGTTGGTGGTCACTATATTTTGTACTAGGCCACCTTAGAGTTTTAATCGTATTGGCAGCTATATTTAAATGATGAAAAACAAGAAAAAAAAACTCATGAATTGCCTGCTTTTAATTTTTTTTCATACACAAACAAGTTTCCATAAATTTAGTGGAAGTGGTACAGAGTTTCTGACAACTCAAGAGCTTTTCGAAGCCTTTTAATTAATTTCTGCAATGGATACAGGATCTCACATCTAATGAAACAATGCCGAACGTCACTAGAATTGTTCTTTGCAATATGGTTTGTTATGGGTAATGTTTGGGTATTCGACTCTCAATTTGGGTCATTTCATCGAGTCTTAAAACTGCACGTGCTCTGTATCTCCTTGCTGGCTTGGAATGCAATCTGCTACTCTTTTTCATTCCAACTATTTTTGCTACTATGTTGTTGCATGCCATTAATTAGCAGCCTTGTCAGATACAACATGAACACGGAGTCATGTTAGAGCCTTGCACTGATACTCATTGCAATCCCGACCTTGCAAATGAAGATCCAGTAAGTCTCATTTCAACTTACACTTATAGATAAGCTAATATCTTTCATAGGACAGAACAAATTTAGCAGATTCTAAGTCAAAAGAATATATTGGCATGTTGAAGGTTGAAGTGCTGATGAGATTGTTGTATTTTCTTTGTGTTTGTCGTGGGAATGAAAGGAATGTTGCATTTGCCTAGCCAAGTACAACGACAAGGAAGAATTGAGGCAGTTGCCGTGCTCCCATGTGTTCCACCTCAAGTGTGTAGATCAATGGCTCCAAATTATATCTTGTTGTGATCTTTGTAAACAAGAACAAGAGAGGTAGAAAGCAACATTATCACCACAAGTTTTTTTTTTTGCCGAACTTCACTATATATATATATATATTTTTTTTTTTTTTTTTTTTGGAAAGCACGTTTTTTGTGGGAGTTGCTCACAACACGGCCTTCACTAGTTTCTTTCACTTTTTCATGTTAAGTTTATGTGGTGTCAAGGATTTTGATCTGGAAGGCCATAACAAATACTTGTCATTGTGTTCTTTCTTCTTCCTCAAGATGCTTGGTATGGTGTTAAGGTCAGAAAAGTGCATAAAGGGATTATATTTATTTTCCATTTATGCTTTACAAAGGGATTGTATAACATAGATGATGTGGACAGATATTGCCCAATGTTCCATGGTAAAAAGAATGCCTCCTTCATCAGAAATCTCTTGGTTCCCTGATGGGCATTATTCTCATAAGGACTGTACAATATAATCTCTCTAATTGTAATACTCTAAACTAAAGTATAATCATATATAAATAATTGTATCCTTTTAGTGTGATTGCATGAATAATTTTGGTTGTCCAGTTTTTTTGGCAAGTACACCACCTAGAAGTTTGTTTATATTGCATGCTATATATGCCAATAACTGGAAGAGGTAGAGGTCGATCACACGGCGTGAGCTACGGTCGAGGGAAATGCAATGATGAAGTTTGGAATAAACTACCCATTGCTACCATGGATCTTAGAGATGACACATTCTCAAGCTCAGATGACTCAACCGAGCCACTTGATGTCATCCCGAGCACAGAACCAAATGACATGCCAGTAGTTGATTCACCACTAAGCACAAATCCATCTGGTATTAACCTAATTTATATTTATATTGTTTTACAATTTGGATATTATTTTACATTTTGTTTTACGTTATATGTTTAACATGTTGATTAGTTTAATTATTGAACTATGATGACATTTTCACTCTTGGAAACAACTTAGTACCACTTAGCCAAAAGCATGGGTGAGGAGCAGCAAAGAGCATAGAGTTCGAAAACGTGCAAAAGCATGGAAAGATACTCTTGAGGATAAAGGACAGTGAAACTGTGCCTTGTTGTGAAAAAGCCACCTTGTTTACTACAAGGGTTACCTGGTTGGTCAAGCACCATGTAGATATGAGTCATGCTAGCTGCACGACGTTCTTGCTAATGAGAATGAAGAATTGATTACACACGCGTTCAGATAGAAGTAGGAGAATGCAATACATGTTCAAATAGAGTAGATGAAAGTCTAGCGTTGGTAATGTAAGACTCGGGGCTGGGAGATTATAATTAATACTCTTGATGTTTGTCTGTAGGCTAAATTCATCCTCGATTGAACCAAGAAGAACCAACGTGATACGGTTACGAAGACACTACGCAAATGGTTTAATCATATTCACTATGATTTACATAGAACCTACAAGCAATACGAGAGCAATGAAGAAGCACTTGCGAATGTACCACCATTGGTGACACTAGCTATTTGGGTAAAGTTATGTGCTCGATATTCAAGCGAAGACTTTAAGGTAAGTTGGCAGTTGTATACTTAATTAACATGCTGTGGAATTTTTTGATAAAATAGTCACCTGTATTAAATGTTAGTTAGGATGGTTAGTTTTTTGTTAAAATAGTCAATTGTATCCACTTATGTTTTTAGTCATATAATCCTCTTGACACCTCTACATTCAATGGATGTATATCATGTCCTGTGTGACTACAACGGATGTCTGAACGAAATAAAAGTAATAGGGAGAAGCAACAAAACAATCACACGACTGGACGAAGGTCATTTGTGCTGCTAATGGAGATGAGGGTAAGTTTCCATTTGGGTTGCAAGATGCACATCAACTGTATGTAGCATTATTATTTTTTTGTGCTAATTGATATGTTAGGCTTCTTCAAAGTTGTGTATTTCCTTTGTGTTCTCTATACATCAATGACTAATGTAATTACTTGCACATTTAGTTATGAAAAAAAAAAAACCAAAAAACACTCAACAATCGTTATTGTTTGTACTTTGTAAATCTAATCCCAACAATTAATTTGATAGTGTGAATTAGAGATTTCACGTAGATTTGAGTTCTCCATTGTGAACGCTAGCTACTTGTACTCCTTTAATTTGTACTCCATAATGGTGTTCATATATTCAATCTAAGCTGGTGTGTAATTTACTTTATTTGCAGTCTGGGAATGAGAAGAATTTGGTTTATTTCTTTAAAGAAGTCAGGTGGTCAAAGAAGAATGACAAATTCGTGACTTCCATGATGGAAGAGAAATATGTGAGTGTTAAAGTAAAATCCTATGATGTTCAAGATAAACTGATGTCCATATTTTTAGTGCTAAGTACATTTTACGAGTAGCTAACCTGTGTGACATTTTCCAATGGTTGATAGAATGAGTTGGTAGCTAAGATGGTAGAGCTGGAGCCTGAGAAGCAGACTAAGGAGGCTGCAACAACAATATTTAAGGAAGTTTTGGGCCACAGGCCAAGGTATGTATGGGGTCTCGACGAGATGGTTATTCCCGAGTCATCTAGACAATCAACTAATGCCCAAATAGCATAATCAACTAAACATACAGAAAAAAGTGAGAAAGAAGCTGCACATTATAAGGCTCTACATGATGACTTACGAGCAAATGACATGCTAGTAATGAAGAAACAAGGTGAGTACGACAAGTTTATGGAGAGATATGAGTTAGAGAGGCAGACCCAGGGAGTCTCATACAGAGACTCAGGGACCTGCATAGCCGATTAGTAAATTTGGGGGTAATAATTTTTTGTGAATTTTGGTAAGAATATGAAAATTAAAATAATATAGCAACAAAATGTCTCTCATATCTCTAGAACCTCCTCTTTTGTACATCAGTTACTAGTGTGGGATAGGTAGTATATTTTTTGGTTGTGGGGATATTTTGTAGCTTCTATCTTGCGATGTACGTTGCTCTTGCCACCAACATGCACGTTGGAAGTTCTTGGTCATCAATGTACAGTGAAATTGCTACAAGGTAAATTATCAGTACATACGTAGCCTTTTAATAATATTATTAGTACATGACTATTCTGTAGATTTTCATGTATTCTTGTTATTACATTGTTGTTTTTTATATATCTTTCAACATCTATATAGATCAAGAAAAAATAACTTGTTTCTTCATTATTCTCTTAATTTTTTCTGCTTTGTCAATGGAGTTGCTGAATGCGAGATATCATAGAGGAAATCACCTTGGGTGAGTGCAGCGGACTTGGTATTTACCAATTCCAATCAGCACAAATTATGTACTTCTCATATAAAAAATCATAAATGCATATGGTTTTTCACTTGTATAACCCTCATCTTTTTTGTGCATATTTTGTTTGGCAGGATCAAATTGCAAAGTGTTGGATTTTGATCACATTGGATACTGTGATTTTGGAAGCTAGCTTTATAACACTACAACAGAATGTGTGTTTTGTGACAGAGAAAACTGTCACAAAAAAATGGCAAACCGTCACTAAACATATTTGGTGACGGTTTGAAACCGTCACCATGACCGTCACCTAAAGTGCGTCACAGAAAACATTTGGTGACTGTTTACTGTTCAACCGTCACAAAAAATATTTTTAGTGACAGTTGGAAGTGTTCCGTTCGGTACAACGTTCGAACGTTCCTTTTTTTGTGACGGTTATGAACTGTCACAGAAAATCACGTTCGGACGTTATACCCGACCGATTGGCGTTCAAATGAGAGAAGTTGACGTTCGTTGGATATCGTGTTCGAACGTATAAAATTTACGTTCGAATGTTAATGCGTCCGAACGTTAATTATATTAAACGTTCGAATATTTGATCGAACGTAAACGTAAATGTTCAAACGTAGCGCGTTTAATGTTCGGACGTTATTTCGAATGTAAATGAAGGAGCGTCCGAATGCAAGTTCTTTGTTCGAACGTTAGTTGCTTTACCGTTCGAACGGTTTGTTCGTTTTAACGTGAGTACGTTCGAACGATTCAATTGTATTTACGTTCGAACGTTTGTTACAGTGTGAACCAACGTTCGAACGATTTTTATTTACATTCGAACGTACAGATCAGAAATACTAATTTCATAAAATTTAAAAACATAATACCAATTGTATCATATTACATACCCAATTAACAAGTAACAATGTCTTACAAAAGTACAAAATTAGATATTAAAACTAGTCAGAAATATTGATAAAATTTATTTCTTCTTTTTCCCTCGCCCACGGGGATTCTGTTGCAACGACATAACACGTTCCATTTGCACCATCATCTCCCGTTGCACTTGCTCTTGCACTTCATTGCGTATTCTTTCATCCTGGTCTCTCTGTTGGTCCTGCAAACGCGTCTCTAAATGAGATTGTCGTTCTAAGAGAGACTCTAACTCTTGTTGTCTCGACCTCATATACTCATTCTCACGCCGTGCAGCTTCTAAATCTGCCGTAAGATTATTAATTTGTGAAGCCGATGAGGTTGAGGAGGATGAACATTTATGCTTGATAGATCGTCCCAAACCTCTTGCCATACTAGCCTGCGGCCCGAGCACTTGCGTGAATATGTCTATGTCACTAGGAGAGGATTCCTCAGAAGCCGACTGCATCTCCAACATTTTGCTCTGCAATTTAAAAGGTAATAATCGTAAATAATTAGTAACGTATTAAAAGAAATAAACTATTAAAATATTATATAAATAATTTATTTAACAAAATTAACACTGCTTACATAATTATCTGCAGCGACAGGATCCATCCACTCACTATGCTCATTAGTGTGAGCAGCAGCATAGACATGAATGAGGAAAAAGTTTTCAGGATCATCACGTTTCTAACAAAGCGAGAATATTAGCAATTTTAAAAAGATAATATTAGTACTTATCAGAAATAATATCAGGAAAATAAATGAATTATATAATTTTTTAATTACCATTTTTTCAGCGAGACGGTGGAATGACCTTGAACCGGCACGATGGTGGACAGTCAGAACGGATCTATTCTGTGCATTTGTAGAACTCAAGTGCTACAAAATATATTAAAAATGTTAATTGTAATATATATACATATAATATATAAAACGAATATGAATGTAAATAATTAAAAGATATAAATGTAAAATACCTGATAATCTGGAGATGCGAAAAGATCACAGCACTTTCTCCAATCATCTAACTTCATCTGCTGAAAAGGAGACTGCGCAGCCTCTTCCAACGTCTCAAACTTCTTGAAGTGGTCATGACATCGTCCTTTGTGACGTCGGAATAGTGTAGCCATCAACTCATTCACGGTTCTCAAATCCTCGCTACGGTCAAAGTCGAGGTCGAATTCATCCTAATAAGGGAATCAGGTAAAAAATATAATATATTAATCTAGGTGAAAAAAATGTACTGAAAAGTAAACTCACCAGCACACGACTTCGAATGTGCTCCTTAATCTCTATCGGAACATCTCGCCATGAGCGCACATAAAATGGAGCATAAGCTCGAACTACTGTGCCAATATAGGAGGAAAGCGCTGCTGCACTATCATCCACTCCTCCAGTGGAATTATCAGGAATTGTGATCTTCAGTTTACCATGCCTTCTATTTTTTTCAAGAGAGATTCCACGTGTATAGCCACGACCGCGACGTGCAGATGCATCAACTACATGATAATAGATATACTATAATTATAATTATATAGTTATTGAGAAAAAAATATTAACTATATATATAATTATCAACGACAATATTTCCTTACTGGTAGGTGTCGACTGGCTGTTGTTCTCTTCTGTGTTAGCTTCATCTTCAGGAACGGATTCCTCGAGTGGGAAGTCCTCAATGGGTTCAGGACTTGGACTTGGCGGAGGCACATTTCTTCGTTGTCGTTTTGGCGGCATTCTTGAAAATAATTAATTATATCAAAGAAAATTAATTAGAAGAAATTATGAAAATTCAAGATATTTTAGTCACCTTTATGAATAAAATATTTAGTACTTTTATTCTTCAGATGAATTTTCCATGCTTGCTTCAGAATCTCCATCAATAACATCTTCATCATCATCATGCACCTCTTCTTCATCATCTTTATCCACCTCCTGCCCGGATTCTGATTCGTCTTCATCTTCTGACTCGTCTTCTTCTTCCTCCTCACTGACTTGAATTGAATGATCATTTAATACAGACGGGTCGAGATGTACGGGTGGGACATCATCTCTACACAAGGGGAGCAACTCGAGTGCACCGAGGTCAACAAACAAATTAATACCCTCTCCATCTTCCTGGTATGCCTCAACAATCGGAGTGTCATCTTCATCCCCACTATTCTCGTAATCTGCACCCGTTCCTGCTTCATATATATTTCGAGGAACAAATTTTTGTACGACTCGCCAAGTTATCTCCCCACTATCTTCATCAGCACTTTTCATTGGATCAATCAAGTAATAGACTTGGGTAGCTTGACAAGCCAATACAAATGGATCATCTTCGTACCATTTAGATGCAGTATTGACACTCGTAAAGTGATTATCCCTATGTATCGAAACCCGACCACCGCCTAGATCCCACCAATCACATTTAAAGACATATGTTACAGACCCACCCAGATATTTCAATCCGATAATATCACGTATGACACCATAATAGTCAATATCATCTGTTCCATGACTCCCCTCGACTAACACACCACAATTTTGAGTCTTTCTATTACGTTCACGGTCCAAAGTATGGAATCTATAACCTCGAACCGTGCATGCAGTATATCGAAGTGCTCTATTTGAGGGACCACGGGATCACGAGCACGTTGTTCCAAAATCTATAAATTGAAATAGTATATATTTATTATTTCATTATCCAGAGTTAAACATTTCACAATATAACATATATATAATTTTAGTTCATACACGTTCTTCAAACCATCCGGGAAATTCTTCCTCGTGTCTTGCCTCTATATTTTCTACGCCTTCCGTCCTAAGTTTGTCCATGTGGTCACTGTTATAACATGTTGCAAAAGAAGTATATTTTGAGCACAACAATTCTAATTAATTTAAAGAAAACTATAATTATTCAAAGAAATGAAATGACATACCTAAGATAATCATCAATCTCTCGGCAGTTATTTAGCACATACCACCGAACTTTACCCAACTCTCCATCAATTAAATCGTAACCTGTTTGTGCACCCAAGGGTCGTACATTCTGGGAAAACACTGATAGCTCACGAGGAGGCGGAGTAGCAAGATCAGCATTTCGCTCTTGACGATTAAATCGTGTCTCAACACCACGAAGATATAGAGAGCAAAATGTTAACCATTCATCGTGTATATAGGCCTCTGCTATTGAACCCCCAACTTTGGCTTTATTCCCAACAGTGCGCTTCAATCGACCCAAATATCTTTCAACTGAATACATCCAACGGAACTGCACCGGTCCACCCAGAAGTACCTCTCGCGGTAAATGTATTGCTAAATGGACCATGACATCAAAAAATGATGGTGGAAAGATCTGCTTGAATTTACATAGTATAGTAGCAATGTCTTCTTCCAATTTCGACAACACATCTCGATTTACTACCCGAGCGCACAAATCCTTGAAAAACATACATAGTTCAGATATGGCCACACGTACATTAGATGTAAGCTTCTCACGAATTCCCACAGGTAATAACTTCTGCAAAAATACGTGACAATCATGACTTTTCAATCCATTGATTTTCCAATCATCAGGACTCACGCATCTACCAATATTTGAAGCATAACCATCTGGCAACTTCACACCTTGCAACCATTTGCAGAAATCCATCCTCTCCTCCCTCGTCATCGTAAAACATGCATGCGGCATGACCACCCTGTTGCCTTCCACCCGCAAATGCAGATTATGTTTAATTCTCATTCTCTCAAGATCTTTCCTCGTCTTGATCGTGTCTTTCGTCTTTTTGTTAATACTCATCAATGTACCCAGTATATTATCACAAATATTCTTCTCTATGTGCATTACATCCAAACTATGTCGCAACTTGCATGACGACCAATACGGCAAGTCAAAAAAAATACTACGCTTTGTCCAATTCAATTCTTGTACGGCTCGTTTTCTCTTGTTCTTTCCCCGACCTTTGCCAAAATTGTTCGCTCTAACATGTTGCAGTTGTTCCACTATCTCTTCTCCAGACAACTCTTTTGGTGCAATCCTATCCTCTACTCTTCCATCAAACTTGGCACATTCTCTTCTCCATGCATGATTTGCTGGTAAATAACGTCGATGACCCATGAAACACAACTTCTGAGAAAATTTTAGCCACTCACTAGCAGTTTCTTTATTACACGTCGGACAGGCTAACTTCCCTTTCGTACTCCAGCCGGAAAGATTCCCATACGCCGGAAAATCATTTATGGTCCACATTACCGCAGCATGCATCTGAAAAGATGTCGACTTAGATGCATCATAAGTTCTAACCCCTGTTTCTCATAACTCTTTCAGCTCTTCAATCAACGGCTGCATGAATACGTCAATATCATTCCCAGGTGATCTAGGGCCAGGGATGAGTAAAGTTAACAAAAAGTTTGGCGCCTTCATGCACCTCCATGGTGGAAGATTGTACGGAATCAATACCACGGGCCAAGTGCTATAACTTGTACTCATATTCCCAAAAGGGTTGAATCCATCGGTTGTGAGTCCCAGGCGCACGTTCCGAGCTTCTAACCCGAACTCTGGATACTGATTATCGAAAGACTGCCACGCAAGTGAATCAGCTGGATGCCTCATATACCCGTCATTCTTAACTCTTTTCTCCTCGTGCCACCTCATATCATGAGCTGTTTTCTTACACATATATAGTCTTTGCAACCTAGGTTTCAAGGAAAAATACCGCAACACCTTAACCGGGACGTTTTTCTTACCTTTCCACCTCGACTCTCCACATACAGGACATGCTTGTTTCTCCTTGTTCTCCTTCCAGAACAATACACAATCATTCTTGCATGCATGTATGGACTTGTACTCAAATCCTAATCCCTTTCTCAAGTGCTTCGCTTCATAAAAGTTCTTAGGCAATGCAGACCCTTCGGGAAGAACCTCGTTAAATAAGTCCAATACCATGTTTATTGCTTTCGTCGACATCCCACACAATGATTTAATGTGAAGCAACCGCACAATAAACGACATTTTGGAATGTTTTGTACAACCTGGGTAAAGCTCGCGCTTTGCATCTTCCCACAGTGAAGGGAAATTATCACAATCAGTCCCTGATCCACCAGTTGAGGCATTGTCGTTAACCTCATCCATAAACATCCCAGCTCCAATGTCACCCAACATCTCCTCCATCTCATCGTGCTCATAATCATCATCCATGTGCCGCAAATAATTGTGATGATCGACCAATACATCTGCTGACCCTTCATACGACTCACCATGCAGTACCCATCGCGTATATCCCAGATCCATACCGTTCACAAATATATGACGCTCTACTTCATCCAATCCTATCGCACACAAATTTTTACACCCTCGACATGGACACTTAATGTAACCACGACTATCAGCAGAAGCCCGTGCAAAATCAATGAAAGTTCTTACTCCACATGCATAGGGTACGTAATCCTTTCCAAGTCTATCGTCCAGACGCATCCAATTTTTGTCCATTTCTAAAAACATCTATATATTAATAACACGTACATTGAAAATTCACATGCATGTCATGCTCCAATTGTCATTACTTTTTTGATAAGGTAGTTGGTCCTATCCCATTCCATATTGCACAAATCTCGTCACTCTACTAATTTCTACGTTAGTAGAAATTTCGGCAGCACCTCCCCATAATTCTCCAAGTATACATGTTCAAATATCGGGATTATGACCCTACGAACAGTATACCCGAAGAACAATAGAAGAAGACACCGAAACTTCATATTAAACGTGGAAAGTAGCAAGTAACAAAAATGTGCAATACAGATAATATAATCTCAAACTGTCCACACTGGACAATTCAGGAATCAATGGACACATAAATGTACACTGATTCCCAAACGGGTCTAAGGGTATTTATGCAATGTCACACACATCTAGCAGTATAATCATACAACAATATCTCCATATTGTTAAACTAAAGAGGGATGGAAGATTATGTGACCCTACGTTTCGTGTCTTGTACACAACGATGGAGAATGATCTTAAAGAAATGTTTAAAAATTGGTCTAATTACTTAACCGTCACAAACTGTCCGACCTCGACTGTCCTCTCAAGGCCGAAGAGACTATGACAGTCAAGCAATTAGACCAAAATTTACAGATTATAATTGTTATAAATAATTTTAAAGGTTATTATATAATTTTAATTATTATCATTCCACAATTATAATCTTAATTGTTATACTTAATTGAGTGAGTTATTTACTTATATAGACAATAAGTATATAATTTTTATATAAGAATATATTTGATCCTTATTTCCTTTCTCTTTAGTTTATAATAAATAAGTATATTTACATATTCAAACTCTACTTATTTAGTAGTTTCAAGACTTTTTTATTGAAGAGTATTTTAAAGGTTATATTATAATTTTAATTATTATCATTCTTAAAATATAATTTAAATTGTTATACTTAAATTGTAAAAGAAGTATAATATTATTTTAAATATTATAATTCTTAAAGAGTTAGTTTTATTTGTTATTACTTATTTTTAAATATTATTATAAATATTTAATTATCATTCTTAAATTTCAATGGTTATACAATAATTTTAATTATTATAATTCTTAAAGAGTTACTTTTATTTGTTATTACTTAATTTGAAATATTATTATCACAATTTTTCAAATCCATATCACAAAAACACATTGTATAAATATCATAAAATTCAAATAAAGACAAGAAATAAAAATCTTTTCTTACCAAACTCAACTCTCTCTAACTTTCTAACTCAACTCTCTCTCTCTCTCTGTGTTGCGCGCACGAGAGAAGAAAAAATGATCCGCTTCCTCCCGTGCGCGTACTGATTAAGTTCTAAAATTATTAGTTTAAACGTTCGAACGTTTAAGTTTTACGTCTGAACGTTATTTGCTAAAATTATTAGTTTAAACGTTCGGACATTTAAGTTGTACGTCCGAACGTTATAAGCTAAAATTTCCCCCGCTCATAGCGTTCGGACGTTTACACTACACGTTCGAACATACCCTTCTTATTTATAACATAAAATCTAGCGGGAAAGTTCCCGCACTTTCCTCATATATGTTCGAATGTATCACAATTTTTCGTTCGAACGTTCGTAAATTTACAGATAAACGTTCGGACATTTAACTTAAACGTCCGAACGTACATTTCATCAAAGTCTCTCCATATTTGAGCGGGAAGTTTCCCGCACTAATTTACCCAACGTTCGAACGTTAACATATTTGGTGTTCGGATGTACATAATTTTCTGGTGATTTTCATCAAATAACGTTCGAACGTATAGTCTAAACGTCCGAACGTCTGAATAATCACACAGATACCTTAATCGAGCGGGAAATTTCCCGCTCTTATTTTAACGTTCAAACGTTAACTTGAAACGTTCGAACGTACGATTCCTACTATACTAACTTATTGCTTATTTGTAATAATGTAAATATATTCAAACGTCATTCACAAATAATAATTTAAATATTTAAAGTCCATATCACAACATATTCATAATAACTCACAATATACTCACAAAATAACATGCCACATGTATTAACATATTTTTAAAGTTGAGTAAGTAATAAACATGTATTAACAAAGCCTAATGAAAATATATTTCTAATAAGAAACACAATATTTCAAATTCATATCATAACATATTTACAAAAACTCACAAACTATTTACAAACTATACAAATAATAATCACAATATTTCAAGAGTAAGCATTAAATCACAACAATATATTGATAAAGTTTAGAAATATACCTAGCACTCACAATATCCTCTTACAAATCAAAATCTTCCAACTTCCCAAAACAAGCAATCCTTCAAATAAATACAACACTAACTTATTAGAAATATTCTATAACAAAAACACATTGTATAAATATCATAAAATTCAAATAAAGACAAGAAATAAAAATTTTTTCTTATCAAAACTCAACTCTCTCTAACTCTCTAACTCAACTCTCTCTCTCTCTCTCTCTCTCTCTCTCTCTCTGTTGCACCCACGGGAGAAGAAGAAATGATCCGCTTCCTCCCGTGCGCGTACTGATTAATACCGTAAATTATTAGTTTAAACGTTCGAACGTTTAAGTTGTACGTCTGAACGTTATTTGCTAAAATTATTCCCGCTCATAACGTTCGGACGTTTACAGTACACGTTCGAACGTACCCTTCTTATTTATAACATAAAATCTAGCGGGAAAGTTCCCGCACTTTCCTCATATATGTTCGAATGTATCACAATTTTTCGTTCGAACGTTCGTAAATTTACAGATAAACGTTCGAACATTTAACTTAAACGTCCGAACGTACATTTTATCAAATTGTTACCATATTTGAGCGGGAAGTTTCTCGCACTAATTTACCCAACGTTCGAACGTTAACATATTTGGTGTTCGGATGTACATAATTTTCTGGTGATTTTCATCAAATAACGTTCGAACGTATAGTCTAAACGTCCGAACGTCTGAATAATCACACAGATACCTTAATCGAGCGGGAAATTTCCCGCTCTTATTTTAACGTTCAAACGTTAACTTGAAACGTTCGGACGTACGATTCCTACTATACTAACTTATTGCTTATTTGTAATAATGTAAATATATTCAAACGCCATTCACAAATAATAATTTAAATATTTAAAGTCCATATCACAACATATTCATAATAACTCACAATATACTCACAAAATAACATGCCACATGTATTAACATATTTTTAAAGTTGAGTAAGTAATAAACATGTATTAACAAAGCCTAATGAAAATATATTTCTAATAAGAAACACAATATTTCAAATTCATATCATAACATATTTACAAAAACTCACAAACTATTTACAAACTATACAAATAATAATCACAATATTTCAAGAGTAAGCATAAAATCACAACAATATATTGATAAAGTTTAGAAATATACCTAGCACTCACAATATCCTCTTACAAATCAAAATCTTCCAACTTCCCAAAACAAGCAATCCTTCAAATAAATACAACACTAACTTATTAGAAATATTCTATAACAAAAACACATTGTATAAATATCATAAAATTCAAATAAAGACAAGAAATAAAAATTTTTTCTTATCAAAACTCAACTCTCTCTAACTCTCTAACTCAACTCTCTCTCACACTAACTCTCTCTCTCTCTCTCTCTCTCTCTCTCTCTCTCTGTTGCGCCCACGGGAGAAGAAGAAATGATCCGCTTCCTCCCGTGCGCGTACTGATTAATACCGTAAATTATTAGTTTAAACGTTCGAACGTTTAAGTTGTACGTCCGAACGTTATTTGCTAAAATTATTCCCGCTCATAACGTTCGGACGTTTACAGTACACGTTCGAACGTACCCTTCTTATTTATAACATAAAATCTAGCGGGAAAGTTCCCGCACTTTCCTCATATATGTTCGAATGTATCACAATTTTTCGTTCGAACGTTCGTAAATTTACAGATAAACGTTCGAACATTTAACTTAAACGTCCGAACGTACATTTTATCAAATTGTTACCATATTTGAGCGGGAAATTTCCTGCACTAATTTAACTAACGTTCGAACGTTAACACATTTGGTGTTCGGATGTACATAATTTTCTGGTGATTTTCATCAAATAACGTTCGAACGTATAGTCTAAACGTCCGAACGTCTGAATAATCACATAGATACCTTAATCGAGCGGGAAATTTCCAGCTCTTATTTTAACGTTCGAACGTTAACTTGAAACGTTCGAACGTACGATTCCTGCTATACTAACTTATAATATAATATATATACTACATTTTATATATATATTTATAACTATATAATATATTGTATAGTATGATAGCATAATATTTTAAATGAGAACATAAATGTATATAATATATAAATTATACCATATATATAAATCAATAATATATATTAAATTGTTACTTATTAAATTCTTTATTATATACTAACTTCTAATATAATATATATACTACATTTTATATATATATTTATAACTATATACTACATTTATAGTATGATAGCATAATACTTTAAATGAGAACATAAATGTAACTAATATATAAACTATACCATATATATAAATCAATAATATATATTAAATTGTTATTTATTAAATTCTTTATTATATACTAACTTATAATATAATATGTCTACTATATTTTATATATCTATAACTATATACTACATTGTATAGTATGATAGCATAATATTTTCAATGAGAACATAAATGTATATAATATATAAATTATACCATATATATAAATCAATAATATATATTAAATTGTTACTTATTAAATTCTTTATTATATAATAACTTATAATATAATATTTATACTACATTTTATATATCTATTTATAACTATATACTACTTATTAAATCATCAATAAACACCATAAGCTCATAAACTATTCACAAAATTCACAAACAATAATCACAATTATTTCAAGAGTAAGCATAAAATCACAACAATATGTATAAACATATTGCTAAACTTTAGAAATATAACAAGCACTCACAAAAAAACCAATAATTTAATTGTCAATAATATTATATAACATCCTAATATATAACATAAACATTTATAATATAATATTAAATTGAAAAACGTTCGAACGTAATAATAAGTACGTTCGAATGTTCTGTGTATATAAGGCCAAAACCGAACGTCGAAACGACATTTCCAATACGTATCATCGTCGTTTCCTAGCACGCCGCCACGCCTCCTTCATCGCCGCCGTCAACTCCGCCACAATCGTCACTGAAGGTAGGCATTCATCTTTTATTCAAGTAACATGTATTTTATTGAGATTTGGATTGAGTTTTGTTTAAAACCGGATAAATGGTTGCCGGATTTTCAACTTCATTTTTCGGCCACCACGGCTAGTCATTGGCCGAATAGTCACCGTAGAAATGTTTCTTGAAGTGTATACTTCATTTGCACGGTGACATTTCGGTATTTAGAACTGTGTAGAGAAATTTTTGAGATTTCAATAATGGCTGAGTCGACTCAGCCATTCTGCGTCGAAACGTTCGAACGTTTCACCAAGACGTTCGAACGTACGACGTTTAAATTACAGAGCCGTTACGGCTTCCACGTTCGAACGTTTAATTATAACATCCGAACGTAATGATTTTCTACATTATTCATGCTTCGACGTTCGGACGTTCATATTTATGTTCACACGTAAAACAAATACGTTCGAACGTATTTGTTTTAACGTCCGAACGTACGTCAGCCAATATTTATTTACTGCTTATGTTCGAACGTACGTTGTTACATTCGAACGTATTTGTTTTACGTTCGAATGTAAATATATTGACATTATTTTACGTGCGAACGTATAAATAAACATCCAAACGTTTTATCTTTAACGTTCGAACGTTAAAGATAAAACGTTCGAACGTTACGGCAGAGCATCTTAAAATTAATACAAAAAAATGCATTATTGTAAATAATTTTTTTTTCCTTTTATATTTTCAGGATATGGCTCTTCCACTGCATACTAGGAAACGAGGGAGGGAAGGAGCCACGTCGGACACTGCCCGTATCGGAGCTCGTACTGTTATGGTAGAGCGAGAGGTCTTAATTAATGAGTTCGACGAACTCTATTGGCAGCAGAGGCTGGGGAAATATCTGCACATTGAGGGGGAAGGTATACCCCTTAATGGTTCAAGAATTCTATATGGGAATGTGTGACATGCCTCAGGATGCATCCTCTCACACCGTGACTGTACGCGGTGTTTCCATTGAGGTATCAGCAGATGTCATCGGCGAGCACCTTGGGATTCGTCGAGGAGTGGAGACATTTGCACACTCGACACCCCGTGAGGATGTAGGCATTTCTACATCATCTACTGGTCGGGGATGTGAGCCAGCATCAGCCAGAGATGCAGGCCAGTCAGAGGCTGAGGATACTGGCGTCGAGGCTCGGGATGATGACCGAGACGAGGATTTCTACATCCTCACCGGGAGGGATCGCATGCAGATCGAGCGGAAGAACGCCTTCAACCAGAACCATCTGCTGCATTTCTTCCGCATGTTGCACCTTATTGTTGCAACAAATGTCGATCCTGTAACTCATAAAACCACATTTAGTCGGCTTCGGGCACAATTTTTTATACGAGTGGCACGTGGAGATCCTATAGATTTGCCATTGCACATCTTTTAGAGGATCCGTTACGAGGCGAGCATCGTCTCCACGGATAATCTCCCATATGGTGTCCTCATCAGCCGACTATTACTTGCACGGGGAGTGCCGACCCAACCAGAGGAGCGGTTCAAAGATCAAATGAGCCCCCTCGACATGACCACGCATCGACGTAGCATTGGACAGGCGAGGGGACGTCAGCCACCCCCTGTAGGGAATCTAGTTCCTCCGACGCAGCCTGAGCCAGGTCATGTCGGGAGTAGTAGTTAGCATACGCCGAGTACGTCTGCAGGAGATGTGCGGCCTGCTTGGGTTGATGCGGTCATCTCACAGCTGACTGCGCATATCGATCATAAGATCGATCGATCGCTCGAGGCTATATCGGCGTCTGTTGCCGAACTCACCCATCGTGTAACTATCCTTAACGACAAGGTTGATACCTTGACTGAGGAGGTACGGAGTTCGACTTTTGCGGATAACGTTATCATCTGACTATTAATATCAAATTTTGCGAAAAATATTATTGAATATTTCTATCGTTTTTTAATTTCAATTTTTAATCTTCTTTGATGATATATTTTTCAACTTTAATACTAAATCACTATATTTCAAATATATATAAATCAATAATATATATTTATATATTACAAAGTGTGTATATATAAATATATACAATTCAATTTTTTAGACTTGTTCACAAATTATGCACAATAAAAACCACATAATTTTTAAATTAAAGTCATTTAATTTAAATTTACAATGAACGTTCGAATGTTATTACTTAACGTTCGAACATTGATACAAACATTTTACGTTCGAACGCATATTTCCCATACGTTGGAACGTAAAAAAATCTCATTCTATCTTTAGTGACGGTTTGCAGAAACTGTCACAGAAAATATCTTTTAGTGACGGTCTAGGGACTGTCACAATTTCCTAACCGTCACTAAAAAACAATTGTGTTGTAGTGTAACAGACTAAAGAGCTAGCGTACGTAGAAATATGTTAGTCTTCTGAATCATGTAAAAGGTAGCTTCAATTTCAAGTGAGACCCTTGTATTAATTGTCAGAGAGTTTTTACGTGTTCTATATATGTACATAATATATACATAGTTGGTTATTTTATTTAGAGATGCAAAGAAAAAAGTAGAGATGCTATCTTTTAATGCAGATAAAAATAAAACGCTACAAATATATTATTGGGTATTGTTGTCCTATGTTAGTCTACATATATATATATATATATGTATATTTAGAGAGAGATCACATCGAGAAATATAGATAATTCCTATTGCAAAACTTCAATAATGTTGTACACGCATTTTGTGGAGGGATAATGATTATGGTTTGTGATCGGCGTATGATAATGTGTTGATCGTGATCATTCACTAGATTGTGGCCAAGTTTTGCTAGAATTGTGGTTGTACATATATGATCTCTTATATTATATATAGAGAAACATAGGTTTTAATTTCCAGATCGACCTTAATTAATCATTAGGCATGTGTTGCAGCATATTACAGAATATATAAGTGAGTTGAATCATGTAGAGCTAGCTAGCTGATATTAAGCTTTGTACGTATTTTGAGAAGAATGTTGAATTATAATCCAAATGGAAGGTGGCCCCACTTAATAACTTATATATATATATATATATATGACTTCTAAAAAGGGCACAGTTGGTGTTTTATATTTTGTGGGGTGATTGCCATGTGTGAAATATTGATGGTTACAATTTTGAGTACTGTAATTTTTATTCATAGAGGTTACAACTTTGAGTCTTCTAATTTTTATTTTTTTTATGACTTTGTTGTTGAAAACTTTTTTACATTTCACAAAATGAGTGGGTACGTGGTTACTCTTGTATTGAATAAAATAATTGAATTTGAACACAATGGAAGGAAAAATAATGCACGAGTTTTGAACTCGTTATTTATATATAGATGATTATGAATTGAATGACTTGTAACTCGGGCCTTGAATATTATGTTTTTGCATAAGTATATTGCATTTCTTTATAGTTGTATTCAAGCACTTGAAGTAAAACCAGTGAACCAAATTCAGTTCTTCCCATACTCGTTGGAATATGGTGGTTAGAAAGAAAAACACTTGTAATGAAGAAGCTGGTGCATTCATGAAGACAACTTGTTAGACATTTATAGTTAGAACGAAAAACACTTGTAAATTTATATTCCATTGTGATATGTTGGATGGTATTGTGTAAAACTTGGTCTTAAATCCTGGTGAATTTCAAATATCACTAAAACAAAGTTGAGCTTTTGGGACGAAATTATTTAGGGACGAAAAATTGATGACTTTACAAAATCGTTCAAAAGGTCAAATAACCGTTCGAACAATATATTTTGTAATAAATTAAATCATCTGAAAAAGTTTTTTCCATTCGAACGGAAAAAAAATACGTTCGAACAGTAAAATCTTTGCATGAAAGTAATATATTATGGAAGGAAAAGTTCATAACCGTTCGAACGATAATTTATTGTGTTTGGCCAGAACATATTTAGGGGCAAATCCTAGAGGAAAGGTTTCTAAACCGTTCAAACGGAATATATTTAGTTAGAACTCAAGCACCACATTTATACATTCGTAAATATAATATTAATCTCAATACAAAACTCAAAATATAAAAAATATATATCATATATACAAATTCATTAATTAATTTTATATAATTAATTTTAAAATATTTTAATAATTTTTTTATGTTAAATAAGATTTTTAGTTAAATAAATATTATCAGCCATACACCACATAATATAAATCAATAATTACTCTAAAAAAATAATATTTAATTTACAACAAAATCAAATTATCAAAACACCATATATACTGTTCATAACTATAACAAAAAAAAGTATAAATAAAAAATAGAAACTACTGTGATGCGAGGTCTTTACACACATCATCGACTGTAGCTAATTATCTCTCTACCTGTGCCAATTGAGTACTGAGAAAGACCTGAATTGCATTATTAGCATTAATTTCTATAAGTAACTCATTAACCTCTGTACGTAACCTAGAGACGGTAGCCATAATCTCTGTACTCAACTCAGACATGGCAATATGTACTGCAACAATCACTGCTAATGTGTGTACGCCGATCTCAGCACGCAGTATGTCGGCCATCTCCTTACAAGTAGATGTGTGATGCCTTGCCTGTGTAGATGTCTCACCAACCGATACTCCAATATTTCTTTGCTGCGCATCTCTCTAAATATCAATCCTGTCATGAACAACTCCACAAAAACGAAATCTCGAGTATCCCATGCTCCGTGATAGGGTGGTGCTGTTGATTAGTCCCATCAACTCCCGATAACGCTCAGTAGGTTTTGGCATGACCCCGACATGTAGCAAAAATCGAGTGATGAGAATCCCAAATGGCAGTATATCTATCGTAATGATCCAAGCTTCTGATCGAATCTTCTCAAATATATAACCCATGAGGTTGATCAGAATGCCAAGAGCAACTCGTATAAAAAATCTAGCTCAATCCACGCCGACCTCGATTTTGTACTGCTGAGGGTCAATATTGTTGGCGATGATCAAATTCATGATCTTGAAGAAAAAAGATAAATCTGTCTGTCTAATACTCTTTGTTCCATCGAACACTGGAGCATCTGGACCAATAATCAAGTCTCTGACCTCATGATTAGTAAGTGTGTCGATCTCATTTGTGTAAATTGGTCCCTCGTCCTGAGACATCCCTGCATCACCTAAAGGACAGACTCTCTAGGCGGTAGGTTCGGATAGGCATTGAGAAGTCTAGGAATTTGGAGATATACAGCGAGTCCGTTCGCTGATATTCACATATATGCGCAATCAGATGTAAATTTATCCAAATGTAGCATTTTTAATTTATTAGCCAGCAATTAACTATTACGAAATAAACAAAAATCAGGAAAAATACAACCATGACAAAATACAAGCAAACTAACTAGGTTTAAAAAAAAAACACATTTACGACAAAAATAACTCGCCGAAAACATTTTAGAGGTGAGTAAACACAACACCACAAATGTCTTCCAGCACTTGTTGACTCAATGAGACATTATTCGCGACGAGTGTATTATCGCTACAAATAATGGACTTCGTATTTCTGGCAAAAGTCAAATATCGCCAGTAATGTGTACCGAGTTTTACCGACGACTTAAATTCGTTGGAAGTAATATATTTCCAGAGATATTAATCGCCGAAAATATACTTTAGCAACTAGTAGATCTATTTTGACAAACCCTTTACCAGCAATCATGTATGACATTTCTGACAAGAATTATCTTCAGAGATGTGTAGTATTTCTGTACGTTTGTAAAAATTGACACAAAATGTCTTACTTGACTCTTTAGAAGTAGCGAGGTGTGGGCAAATATATTTAACTGGAATTACTTAATATCAGAGATGTTGGGTGAGGGTAAGTTGAAAACGTAAGGTTATCATTCACTACAACACAATTGCTTTTTAGTGACGGTTGGGAAATTGTGACAGTCCCTAGACCGTCACTAAAAGGCATTTTCTGTGACAGTTTCTGGAAACTGTCACTAAAGATAGAATGAGATTTTTTTACGTTCCAACGTATGGGAAATATGTGTTCGAACGTTACATATACGTTCGAACGTTATGTCTGTTTACGTTTGAACGTAAAATGTTTTGGCGCAACCGTTCGAATGTTATTAATTTTACGTTCGAACGTAAAATGTTTGCACCAATGTTCGAACGTTAAGTAATAACATTCGAACGTTCATTGTAAATTTAAATTAAATGACTTTAATTTAAAAATTATGTGATTTTTATTGTGCATAATTTGTGAACAAGTCTAAAAAATTGAATTGTATATATTTATATATACACTTTGTAATATATAAATATATATTATTGATTTATATATATTTGAAATGCAGTGATTTAGTATTAAAGTTGAAAAATATAACATCAAAGAAAATTAAAAATTGAAATTAAAAAACGATAGAAATATTCAATAATATTTTTCGTTACAAATATTAAAAATAAAATACAAAATTTGATAGAATGTAGTAAACAACAGTCAGATGATAACGTTATCAACAAAAGTCAAACTCCGTACCTCCTCAGTCAAGGTATCAACCTTGTCTTTGAGGATAGTTACACGATGGGTGAGTTCGGCAACAGACGCCGATATAGCCTCCAGCGATCGATCGATCTTATGATCGATATGTGCAGTCAGCTGTGAGATGACCGCATCAACCCAAGCAGGCCGCACATCTCCGGCAGATGTACTCGATTTATGCTGACTACTACTCTTGACATGACCTGGCTCAGGCTGCGTCGAAGGAACTAGATCCTCTACAGGGGGTGGCTGACGTCCCCTTGCCTGTCCAATGCTATGTCGATGCATGGTCATGTCGAGGGGCTCATCTGATCTTTGACCCGCTCCTCTGGCTGGGTCGACACTCCCCATACAAGTAATAGTCGGCTGATGAGGACACCATATGAGAGATTATTCGTGGAGACGATGCTCACCTCGTAACGGATCCTCTGAAAGATGTGCAATGGCAAATCTATAGGATCTCCACGTGCCACTCGTATCAAAAATTGTGCCCGAAGCCGACTAAATGTGGTTTTATGAGCCACAGGATCGACATTTGTTGCAACAATAAGGTGTAACATGTGAAAAAAATACAGCAGATGGTTCTGGTTGAAGGCGTTCTTCCGCTCGATCTGCATGCGATCCCTCCCGGTGAGGATGTAGAAATCCTCGTCTCGGTCATCATCCCGAGCCTCGACGCCAGTATCCTCAGCCTTTGACTGGCCTGCATCTCTGGCTGATGCTGGCTCACATCCCCGGCCAATAGATGATGTAAAAGTGCCTACATCCTCACGGGGTGTCGAGTGTGCAAATGTCTCCACTCCTCGACGAATCCCAAGGTGCTCGCCGATGACATCTGCTGATACTCAACGGAAACACCGCGTACAGTCACTGTGTGAGAGGATGCATCCTGAGGCATGTCACACATCCCCATATAGAATTCTTGAACCATTGAGGGGTATACCTTCCCCCTCAATGTGCAGATATTTCCCCAGCCTCTACTGAGGAAAACATCTCTCAGATTCGTCTGCTGCCAACAGAGTTCGTCGAACTCATTAATTAAGACCTCTCGCTCTACCATAACAGTACGAGCTCCGATACGGGCAGTGTCCGACGTGGCTCCTTCCCTCCCTCGTTTCCTAGTATGCAGTGGAAGAGCCATATCCTGAAAATAGAAAAGGAAAAAAAAATTATTTACAATAATGAATTTTTTTGTATTAATTTTAAGATTCTCTGCCATAACGTTCAAACGTTTTATCTTTAACATTTGGAACGTTTATTTATACGTTCGCACGTAAAATAATGTCAATATATTTACATTCGAACGTAAAACAAATACGTTCGAATGTAACAATGTACGTTCGAACATAAGCAGTAAATAAGTATTGGCTGACCTACGTTCGGACGTTAAAACAAATACGTTCGAACGTATTTGTTTTAGTGTGAACATAAATATGAACGTCCGAACGTCGAAACATGAATAATGTAGAAAATCATTACGTTCGGATGTTATAATTAAACGTTCGAACGTGGAAGCCGTAACGGCTCTGTAATTTAAACGTCGTACATTCAAACGTCTTGGTGAAACGTTCGAACGTTTCGACGCAGAATGGCTGAGTCGACTCAAGCCATTATTGAAATCTCAAAAATTTCTCTACACGGTTCTAAATACCGAAATGTTACCATTGAAATGAAGTATACACTTCAAGAAACATTTCTACGGTGACTATTCGGCCAATGACTAGTCGTAGTGACCGGAAAATGAAGTTCAAAATCCGGCAACCACTTATCCAGTTTTAAAAAAAACTCAATCCAAATCTCAATAAAATACATGTTACTTGAATAAAAGATGAATGCCTACCTTTAGTGACGGTTGTGGCGGAGTTGACGGCGGCGGTGAAGGAGGCGTAGCGGCGTGCAACGGAGTAGACGATGATACGTATTAAAAATGTCATTTCGACGTTCGGTTTTGGCCTTATATACACAGAACGTTCGAACGTACTTATTATTACGTTCGAACGTTTTTCAATTTAATATTATATTATAAATGTTTATGTTATATATTAGGATGTTATATAATATTATTGACAATTAGATTATTGATTTTTTTGTGAGTGCTTGTTATATTTCTAAAGTTTAGCAATATGTTTATACATGTTGTGATTTTATGCTTACTTTTGAAATAATTGTGATTATTGTTTGTGAATTTTGTGAATAGTTTATGAGCTTATGGTATATATAAAATGTAGTATATATATTATATTATAAGTTAGTATATAATAAATAATTTAATAAGTAACAATTTAATATATATTATTGATTTATATATATGATATAGTTTATATATTATATACATTTATGTTCTCATTTAAAATATTATGCTATCATACTATACAATGTAGTATATAGTTATAGATATATAAAATATAGTATACATATTATAGTATAAGTTAGTATATAATAAAGAATTTAATAAGTAACAATTTAATATATATTATTGATTTATATATATGGTATAGTTTATATATTAGTTACATTTATATTCTCATTTAAAATATTATGCTATCATACTATACAATGTAGTATATAGTTATAAATATATATATAAAATGTAGTATATATATTATATTATAAGTTAGTATAGTAGGAATCGTACGTTCGAACGTTAAACTAAGAGCGGGAAATTTCCCGCTCGATTAAGGTATCTGTGTGATTATTCAGACGTTCGGACGTTTATACTATACGTTCGAACGTTATTTGATGAAAATCACCAGAAAATTATGTACATCGGAGTACCAAATATGTTAACATTCGAACGTTAGTTAAATTAGTGCGGGAAATTTCTCGCTCAAATATGGTAACACTTTGATGAAATGTACGTTGGGACGTTTAAGTTAAATGTTCGAACGTTTATCTGTAAATTTACGAACGTTCGAACGAAAAATTGTGATACATTCGAACATATATGAGGAAAGTGCAGAAACTTTCCCGCTAGATTTTATGTTATAAATAAGAAGGGTACGTTCGAACGTGTACTGTAAAAGTCCGAACGTTATGGGCGGAAATTATTTTAGAATATAACGTTCGGACGTACAACTTAAACGTTCGAACGTTTAAACTAATAATTTTAGAACTTAATCAGTACGCGCACGGGAGAGAGAGAGAGGGTGTTAGAGTGAGAGAGAGTTGAGTTAGAGAGTTAGAGAGAGTTGAGTTTTGATAAGAAAAAATTTTTATTTCTTGTCTTTATTTAAATTTTATGATATTTATACAATGTGTTTTTGTTATAGAATATTTCTAATAAGTTAGTGTTTTATTTTTTTGAAAGATTGCTTGTTTTGGGAAGTTGGAAGATTTGATTTGTAAGAGGATATTGTGAGTGCTAGGTATATTTCTAAACTTTATCAATATGTTGTAATTTTATGCTTACTCTTGAAATATTGTGATTATTGTTTGTATAGTTTGTAAATTGTTTGTGAGTTATTGTAAATATGTTGTGATATGAATTTGAAATATTGTTTATTATTAGAAATATATTTTCATTAGGCTTTGTTAATACATGTTTATTGCTTACTCAACTTTAGAAATATGTTAATACATGTGGCATGTTATTTTGTGAATATATTGTGAGTTATTATGAATATGTTGTGATATGAACTTGAAATATTTAAATTATTAATTGTGAATGACGTTTGAATATGTTTACATTGTTACAAATATATTGTCCTTTAACTTTATTCATACATGTGGCATGTTATTTAATGCTTACAATTGAAATATTGTGATTATTATTTGTATATTTTGTAAATAGTTTGTGAGTTATTGTGAATATATTGTGATATGGATTTGAAAAATTGTGATAATAATATTTCAAATTAAGTAATAACAAATAAAAGTAACTCTTTAAGAATTATAATAATTAAAATTATTGTATAACCATTGAAATTTAAGAATGATAATTAAATATTTAAAATATTTAAAATTATATTATACTTCTTTTACAATTTAAGTATAACAATTAAAATTATATTTTAAGAATGATAATAATTAAAATTACAATATAACCTTTAAAATATTCTTCAATAAAAAAGTCTTGAAACTACTAAATAAGTAGAGTTTGAATATGTAAATATACTTATTTATTATAAACTAAAGAGAAAGGAAATAAGGATCAAATAGATTCTTATATAAAAATTATATACTTATTGTCTATATAAGTAAATAACTCACTCAATTAAGTATAACAATTAAGATTATAATTGTGGAATGATAATAATTAAAATTATATAATAACCCTTAAAATTATATATAACAATTATAACCTATAAATTTTAGTCTAATTGCTTGACTGTCATAGTCTCTTCGACCTTGAGAGTTGTCAAGGTCGGACAATTTGTGACAGTTATGTAATTAGACTAAAATTTAAACATTTCTTCAAGATCATTCTCTCTCGTTGTGTACAAGACACGAAACGTAGGGTCACATAATCTTTCATCCCTCTTTAGTTTAACAATATGGAGATATTGTTGTATGATTTTTTGCTTGATGCGTGACATTGCATAAATACCCTTAGACCCGTTTGGGAATCAGTGTACATTTATGTGTCCACTGATTCCTAAATTGTCCAGTGTGGACAGTTTGAAATTATATTATCTGTATTGCACATTTTTGTTACTCGCTACTTTCCACGTTTAATATGAAGTTTCGGTATCTTCTACTGTTCTTCGGGTATACTGTTCGTAGGGTCACAATCTCGATATTTGAACATGTATACTTGGAGACTAATGAGGAGGTGCTGCCGAAATTTCTACTAACGTAGAAATTAGTAGAGTGACGAGATTTGTGCAATATGGAGAATATAATCTCGAATGAGATAGGACCAACTACCTTATCAAAAAAGTAATGAGAATTGAAGCATGACATGCATGTGAATTTTCAATGTACGTGTTATTAATATATAGATGTTTTTAGAAATGGACAAAAATTGGATACGTCTGGACGATAGACTTGGAAAGGATTACGTACCCTATGCATGTGGAGTAAGAACTTTCATTGATTTTGCACGGGCTTCTGCTGATAGTCGTGGTTACATTAAGTGTCCATGTCGAGGGTGTAAAAATTTGTGCGCGATAGGATTGGATGAAGTAGAGCGTCATATATTTGTGAACGGTATGGATCTGGGGTATACGCGATCGGTACTGCATGGTGAGCCGTATGAAGGGTCAGCAGATGTATTGGTCGATCATCACAATTATTTGCGGCACATGGATGATGATTATGAGCATGATGAGATGGAGATGTTGGGTGACATTGGAGTTGGGATGTTTATGAATGAGGTTAACGACAATGCCTCAACTGGTGGATCAGGGACTGATTGTGAAAATTTCCCTTCACTGTGGGAAGATGCAAAGCTCGAGCTTTACCCAGGTTGTACAAAACATTCCAAAATGTCGTTTATTGTGCGGTTGCTTCACATTAAATCATTGTGTGGGATGTCGACGAAAGCAACAAACATGGTAATGGACTTATTTAACGAAGTGCTTCCCGAAGGGTCTGCATTGCCTAAGAACTTTTATGAAGCGAAGCAGTTGAGAAAGTGATTAGGATTTGAGTACAAGTCCATACATGCATGCAAGAATGATTGTGTATTGTTCTGGAAGGAGAACGAGGAGAAATAAGCATGTCCTGTATGTGGAGAGTCGAGGTGGAAAGGTAAGAAAAATGTCCCGATTAAGGTGTTGCGGTATTTTTCCTTGAAACCTAGGTTGCAAAGAGTATATGTGTAAGAAAACAGCTCATGATATGAGGTGGCACGATAAGAAAAGAGTTAAGAATGACGGGTATATGAGGCATCCAGCTGATTCACTTGCGTGGCAGTCTTTCGATAATCAGTATCCAGAGTTCGGGTTAGAAGCTCGGAACGTGCGCCTGGGACTCACAACCGATGGATTCAACCCTTTTGGGAATATGAGTACAAGTTATAGCACTTGGCCCGTGGTATTGATTCCGTACAATTTTACACCATGGAGGTGCATGAAGGCGCCAAACTTTTTGTTAACTTTACTCATCCCTTGCCCTAGATCACCTGGGAATGATATTGACGTATTCATGCAGCTGTTGATTGAAGAGCTGAAAGAGTTATGGGAAACATGGGTTAGAACTTATGATGCATCTAAGTCGACATCTTTTCAGATGCATACTGCGGTAATGTGGACCATAAATGATTTTCAGGCGTATGGGAATCTTTCCGGCTATGAGTACGAAAGGGAAGTTAGCGTGTCCGACGTGTAATAAAGAAACTGCTAGTGAGTGGCTAAAATTTTCTCAGAAATTGTGTTTCATAGGTCATTGACGTTATTTACCAGCAAATCATTCATGGAGAAGAGAATGTGCCAAATTTGATGAGAGAGTAGAGGATATGATTGCACCAAAAGAGTTGTCTGGAGAAGAGATAGTGGAACAACTGAAACATGTTAGATCGAACAATTTTGGCAAAGGTCGGGGAAAGAACAAGAGAAAACTAGCCGTACCAAAATTGAATTGGACAAAGCGTAGTATTTTTTTGACTTGCCGTATTGGTCGTCATGCAAGTTGCGACATAGTTTGGATGTAATGCACATAGAGAAGAATATTTGTGATAATATACTGGGTACATGGATGACTATTAACAAAAAGGCGAAAGACACGATCAAGACGAGGAAAGATCTTGAGAGAATGAGAATTAAACATAATCTGCATTTGCGGGTGGAAGGCAACAGGGTGGTTATGCCGCATGCATGTTTTACGATGACGAGGGAGGAGAGGATGGATTTCTGCAAATGGTTGCAAGGTGTGAAGTTGCCAGATGGTTATGCTTCAAATATTGGTAGATGCGTGAGTCCTGATGATTGGAAAATCAATGGATTGAAAAGTCATGATTGTCACGTAATTTCGCAAAAGTTATTACCTGTGGGAATTCGTGGGAAGCTTACATCTAATGTACGTGTGGCCATATCTGAACTATGTATGTTTTTCAAGGATTTGTGCGCTCGAGTAGTAAATCGAAATGTGTTGTCGAAATTGGAAAAAGACATTGTTACTATACTATGTAAATTCGAACAGATCTTTCCACCATCATTTTTTGATGTCATGGTCCATTTAGCAATACATTTACCACGAGAGGTACTTCTGGATGGACCGGTGCAGTTCCGTTGGATGTATCCAGTTGAAAGATATTTGGGTCGATTGAAGCGCACTGTTGGGAATAAAGCCAAAGCTGAGGGTTCAATAGCAGAGGCCTATATACACGATGAATGGTTAACATTTTGCTCTCTATATCTTCGTGGTTTTGAGACACGATTTAATCGTCAAGAGCGAAATGCTGATCTTGCTACTCCGCCTCCTCGTGAGCTATCAGTGTTTTCCCAGAATGTACGACCCTTGGGTGCACAAACAGGTTACGATTTAATTGATGGAGAGTTGGGTAAAGTTCGGTGGTATGTGCTAAATAACTATCGAGAGATTGATGATTATCTTAGGTATGTCATTTCATTTCTTTGAATAATTATAGTTTTCTTTAAATTAATTAGAATTGTTGTGCTCAAAATATACTTCTTTTGCAACATGTTATAACAGTGACCACATGGACAAACTTAGGACGGAAGGCGTAGAAAATATAGAGGCAAGACACGAGGAAGAATTTCCCGAATGGTTTGAAGAACGTGTATGAACTAAAATTATATATACATTATATTGTGAAATTTTTAACTCTTGATAATGAAATAATAAATATATACTATTTCAATTTATAGATTTTGGAACACCGTGCTCGTGATCCCAAATCAATTTCTTATGAATTGTATGCATTGGCCCGTGGTCCCTCAAATAGAGCACTTTGATATACTACATGCACGGTTCGAGGTTATAGATTCCATACTTTGAACCGTGAACGTAATAAAAAGACTCAAAATTGTGGTGTGTTGGTCGAGGGGAGTCATGGAACAGATGATATTGACTATTATGGTGTCATACGTGATATTATCGGATTGAAATATCTGGGTGGGTCTGTAACATATGTCTTTAAATGTGATTGGTGGGATCTAGGCAGTGGTCGGGTTTCGATACATAGGGATAATCACTTTACGAGTGTCAATACTGCATCTAAATGGTACGAAGATGATCCATTCGTATTGGCTTGTCAAGCTACCCAAGTCTATTACTTGATTGATCCAATGAAAAGTGTTGATAAAGATAGTGGGGAGATAACTTGGCGAGTCGTACAAAAATTTGTTCCTCGAAATATATATGAAGCAGGAACGAGTGCAGATCACGAGAATAGTGGAGATGAAGATGACACTCCGATTGTTGAGGCATACCAGGAAGATGGAGAGGGTATTAACTTGTTTGTTGACCTCGGTGCACTCGAGTTGCTCCCCTTGTGTAGAGATAATGTCCCACCCGTACATCTCGACCTGTCTATATTAAATGATCATTCAATTCAAGTCAGTGAGGAGGAAGAAGAAGAAGACGAGTCAGAAGAAGAAGACGTATTTCTATCCGGGCAAGAGGTGGATGAAGATGATGAATAAGAGGTGCATGATGATGATGAAGATGTTATTGATAGAGATTCTGAAACAAGCATGAAAAATTCATCTAAAGAATAAAAGTACTAAATATTTTATTCATATAGGTGACTATAAAATATATTGAATTTTCATAATTTCTTCTAATTAATTTTCTTTGATATAATTAATTATTTTAAAGAATGCAGCCAAAACGACAACGAATAAATGTGCCTCCGCCAAGTCCAAGTCCTGAATCCATTGAGGACTCCCCACTCGAGGAATCCGTTCCTGAAGATCAAGCTAACACAGAAAAAAACAACAGCCAGTCGACACCTACCAGTAAGGAAATATTGTCGTTGATAATTATATATATAATTAATATTTTTTTCTCAATAACTATATAATTATAATTATATTATATATATTATCATGTAGTTGATGCATCTGCACGTCGCGGTCGTGGCTATACACGTGGAATCTCTCTTGAAAAAAATAGAAGGCATGGTAAACTAAAGATCATAATTCCTAATAATTCCACTGGAGGAGTGGATGATAGTGCAGTAGCGCTTTCCTCCTATATTGGCACAGTAGTTCGAGCTTATGCTCCATTTTATGTGCGCTCATGGCGAGATGTTCCAAATGAGATTAAGGAGCACATTCGAAGTCGTGTGCTGATAGTTTACTTTTCAGTACATTTTTTTCACCTAGATTAATATATTATATGTTTTACTTGATTCCCTTATTAGGATGAATTCGACCTCGACTTTGGCCGTTGCGAGGATTTGAGAACCGTGAATGAGTTGATGGCTACACTATTCCGACGTCACAAAGGACGATGTCATGACCACTTCAAGAAGTTTGAGACGTTGGAAGAGGCTGCGCAGTCTTCTTTTCAGCAGATGAAGTTAGATGATTGGAGAAAGTATTGTAATATTTTCGCATCTCCAGATTATCAGGTATTTTACATTTATATCTTTTAATTATTTACATTCATATTCGTTTTATATATTATATGTATACATATTACAATTAACATTTTTAATATATTTTGTAATACTTGAGTTCTACAAATGCACAGAATAGATCCGTTCTGACTGTCCACCATCGTGCCGGTTCAAGGTCATTCCACCGTCTTGCTGAAAAAATGGTAATTAAAAAATTATAGAATTCATTTATTTTCCTGATATTATTTCTGATAAGTACTAATATTATCTTTTTAAAATTGCTAATATTGTCGTTTTGTTAGAAACGTGATGATCTTGAAAACTTTTCCCTCATTCATGTCTATGCTGCTGCTCACACTAATGAGCATAGTGAGTGGATGGATCCTGTCGCTGCAGATAATTATGTAAGCAGTGTTAATTTTGTTAAATAAATTATTTATATAATATTTTAATAGTTTATTTCTTATTTCTATTTCTTTTAATACGTTACTAATTATTTACGATCATTACCTTTTAAATTGTAGAGCAAAATGTTGAAGATGCAGTCGGCTTCTGAGGAATCCTCTCCTAGTGACATAGACATATTCACGCAAGTGCTCGGGCCGCAGTTTAGTATAGCAAGAGGTTTGGGACGATCTATCAAGCATAAATGTTCATTCTCCTCAACCTCATCGGCTTCACAAATTAATAATCTTACGGCAGATTTAGAAGTTGCACGGCGTGAGAATGAGTATATGAGGTCGAGACAACAAGAGTTAAAGAGTCTCTTAGAACGACAGTCTCATTTAGAGACGCGTTTGCAGGACCAACAGAGAGACCAGGAGGAAAGAATACGCAGTGAAGTGCAAGAGCAAGTGCAACGGGAGATGATGGTGTAAATAGAGCGTGTTATGTAGTTGCAACAGAATCCCCGTGGGCGAGGGAAAAAGAAGAAATAAATTTTATCAATATTTCTGACTAGTTTTAATATCTAATTTTGTGCTTTTATAAGACATTGTTACTTGTTAATTGGGTATGTAATATGATACAATTGGTACTATGTTTTTAAATTTTATGAAATTAGTATTTCTGATCTTACGTTCGAATGTAAATAAAAATCGTTCGAACGTTGGTTCACACTGTAACAAACGTTTGAACGTAAATACAATTGAATCGTTCAAACGTTAAACTATACGTTCGAACGTACTCACGCTAAAACGAACAAACCGTTCGAACGGTAAAGCGACTAACGTTCGAACAAAGAACTTACATTCGGACACTCCTTCGTTTACATTCGAAATAACGTCCGAACATTAAACGCGCTACGTTTGAACATTTACGTTTACGTTCGAACAAATATTCGAACGTTTATTGTAATTAACATTCGGACGCATTAACATTTGAACGTAAATATGATACGTTCGAACACGATATCCAACGAACGTCAACTTCTCTCATTCGAACGCCAATCGGTCGGGTATAACGTCTGAACGTTTGATTTTACGTCCGAACGTGATTTTCTGTAACAGTTCATAACCATCACAAAAAAAGGAACGTTCGAACGTTGTACCGAACGGAACACTTCCAACCGTCACTAAAAATATTTTTTGTGACGATTGAACAGTAAACCGTCACCAAATATTTTCTGTGACGCACTTTAGGTGACGGTCATGGTGATGGTTTCAAACTGTCACCAAATATATTTAGTGACGGTTTGACACTTTTTTGTGACAGTTTTCTCTGTCACAAAACACACATTCTGTTGTAATGATTCCTCTTAACGGATGAGTTTAATATTTTTTAGGTCTACCTAATCACTTTCAACTTTGGACTAAAAAGTTATTTTTTTCAAAAAAATAGTATGTAAATATATGATACACACAAAAAATTATTTATACAAAAAAAATCATTACCCTTAACGGAATAAGCAAAAACATTTGCATTCATCTACAAAATGACTGTGGGAAATATTTTAAAACCCAACCAAATGGCTCATACGGTAATGGGGGAGTTTGACTTTTCCTCTATTTTCCTTACAAACCCAAGATGGAGTTAATATTTTACTGACGTGATGCTATATATTGTTTTGCAAGTTTCATATTGCATGATTGTTTTCCACAAAACAGTATCTCATGAAATTATCAACAATTTAAGATTTATTTATTTTCAGAAAATATCTCATCTCATTTCATCTCTTATCTAGTCATTATAATTTTTTTATCTTTTAATATAAAATAAAATAAATAATTCAACTTTTTTAAATCACAAAATAAAAATAATATTAAAAAATATATTTTAACAATATTTTATTTAATTTTTTAATTTTAATCTCAACTCATCTCATCACTCAAAATACCTTAAAGAAACTATAAAAGTTTTCTTACAGGTAAATATGTGCATGAACTAAATATGGATGCAATACATAAACTAACTAAAAATTATCCATGTAATTGATAGCGTAAATATAAAAAGACAGCGAGAAAGGCTGAGTTAATGCTAATATTACCTTTTCCCAAAACAGCTCATTCCAAGGCAGGATTAATAGAAATTTTTATCTGCTCTTTGCAGGACTCTTCTCAACAAGGATCTCGCTGCCTAATAAATTATATGATTAAGAAAATGTAAGAGACGACGAATATCCACGTAATTAAACGTTTAGTTACTGGTCGTTATATGTTTCTTGTTGGTTTCAAGGTAATAAAAAAATATCAAAGCAACGAGATTTCTTATTTTTTTACTTATAAAAAAAAAAAAATTCAAAGCCCTTGAGCACGTTACACAGCTAAATATACAACGAAAGAAAGCACAAGGCATCGTATTTATAGTATAATAAACACCAAAAAACATATAAAATTCGATTACAACAAACATTAGTACCCAACAAATATTAAGAACAAAGATACGCAGAGTATATTTTCAGCACATGCATTAATCCTAAACGTATGCTGTTTAGCCAGTAGAGAGAGAGGAAAAAAACCTTCGATGAGCTCACTTGCAGCCATGGTGCGGCAGTTAAATCGGAGAGTTGGGGCACGAGTCGGAGCATTCGTAAGGAGACTGTGAGTGCGGAAATGGAGCTGTGTTTTTAGTATTTGGAGGAGCTGTGTTGTTTGTAGGTGGAGAAAGGCTGACACCGAAAGGAAAGAAAGACGGAGCTGAAATGAAATAAAGCTGAAGTCCTACTAATGAGACTAATAAATGGACAACAGAAAGCTGAATTGATACGAAAGAAAGACTTGGTGCAGTTGGCGTGTTCTGACGACTAGGCTGTAACGTACTAAGGCTGATTCCCGTTACGAAAAATAAAAATAAAAAATAATTCATAATATTTAAGATCTAGTTACATAAATAATTCGGTTTTATTTTATTTAATTATTATAATTTTTTTAAATTTATATATAAAATATAATAAATTATTTTATTGATTTAAATCTTAAAATAAAAATTCTATTTTAATAATATTTATTTAATTTTTAATTTTCATCTATTAAAATAACAAATTTAGTTAATTACTTTTCAACAACCCCAAATAACAAACTCTCTAAATCTATGTGGTGCTCCTAGCCTCTACTTGGAATTAGACGGTGACTGAGACGCTGGGACATGTAATACAAGGTTACAGACCCCTCGTACATGACAAATAATATATTATGTACCTAAGTACACTAATAGTATACAATAACATAGCAGCGAAAAAATAGTAAAGGTCGGATAGACTAAGCAACGCGATAAGCAATTGTAAAGCACATGGGACCGTACTAATATCATATCCCAAACCATAGTTTAAAACTCTCAAAACATAGAACCTTCTCAAAACATAGTTCCATAAAAGTTGAGGTCTAAAACCATAAGTACTGTTTATTTTTTCTTTTATTTTTTTCCTTCCACAAAATAGCTTAAGTTCTCGTTCTCTTCAAGAGGGTTCGGACTTCACACGCTTTTCTAAAAAGTCTTATCTTTGTCCCGGTTGTTACACTGCTTGAATTCTGCAATGAACTTAAGTATATCAGTGATCTCCCAGTCGATTGCCTCGAGTGCTCTAGGATGGAGGGCTCAGGCCGACTTACAGTTATCTTAGGCACAACCCTCTCCAAAAGAGGAGTCTTGGTCATGGTCTTCGTTTACTACATCTGTCACAACTTCTACCATTCTGGTTAGGAAATGGTAATAAAAACTACCACAATGAGATTTCAATAAATCTTAGCAAGTAATCACACAATATACCACAGTTAACACAAGTATACAAGAGGTATATCATGAAATACGTGCATGGACATGTAATTGACTTATGCCTTTGACCAGAACTTGGCTTGTATACTTGACCATTTTCAAAAGACTTGTAATAGAGACTTTAGCTTTTCAAAAAAACTTCGTAACTTTTCTTAATCACATGATCTTAATCAAAACTTGCCTTATCAGAACATATTACAAGATTTGTATCGAGTAATCCTTAGCACATAAGCTCATATTCATGTTCAGAGGGTGGACACAATACGGTTCCCCTTAGCATCGCGTGTTCCTACTACCGCACCCTTAATTGTCCGCACACCGCGATGAATATGTCATAAACAGAGATTCATATTAACTCGACCTTATTTCGTCAGGTTACATGCCTTATGCACCTACTAGCGTTAGACTCTTCCTCACTCCGGCATCCTTTGAAAAGAATCCATTCGAGGCTCATCGATGATACTTTGTCGATCCATTGGCTACCACTCTATTCTTAAGCACTTCAGAGTGGATAGAGGAGTTCCATTAGGACATTCCCCCCGCCCTAGCACTTGGAGTCTTAATAAAACTTTTAAACTCTTTTCTTTGCAAAAACTTTCTTTAAAAAAAACTTTTCTTTGAAAACACTTTTCTCCAAATGCATGTGACATGAGACTTATAAATGCGTACTTACACTTGACATATGACATATGAAATGTCGTGCACAAAATAACCAAGCATAACATGTTCATTTCATAGCATGACAGCATAAACCATATGAGATATCAAAACACATACATGGAATCATGAGAATTTGCTTAGGCCGAAACACAAAAACATGAAGAATTATCACTTAAACATGTTCCAAACTTCAAGCAAATAATATAGAAATCAAGGCATCGTGAAATAAAACATGAAATCGTAGGTTTTGACCAAGGTCTGAAACTGTCAAGACATGTTCAAATCGAAATATCATGTTGCATAAACCATCAATCTTAATAAAGTAAAAACCGAAACTTATAGGAGTATTTCATGACATTTTTATCACAAATCCTAAGCATATAATTCCTCTATAGATTTACTTAAGATCATATTAGTATATTCAAACAAACAATCAAGAGATAGCAAACAAAGCAAACACAACGATGAAAGAATTTACACAATTATATACAAGTATTAACCAAGAGTAAGTTGAGTGTATACTTACAAAAATCCGCGTAAAGAAATACTAGTAAGCTTTAAATCTGAACATACTACATTAAAAAGAGTAACTAAAAACCCTATTTCATGTTCTTGAGTGGGGAGAATTTCTAGGACATCACTTGATATTAAACCACTCAGCTTCTATGCTTTTTGAGTTAAAAACTCATTTACTCCATTCATGTAGTAAAACAAAACCTAAAGTAAAGCAAAAATACATGTGGTAGTCGAAAACATGGAGGATGAACTCCCCCCACTGATCGGTTTCAAGGGTTTCTTAAAAATCCCAAGTCATTTTCCAAGAAATCGGGTAGAAAGTGTGTGTGTTCTATCATTCTCGAAGTCCTATGAGATTTAGATCTCATTTTCGGGTTGAGAAAGTGACATGTGTGTGCAAAACTAAGAGAAAACCGACCCTTACCTTGTCTATCTTTGATGGTGTCGAAATCCTCTTTCTTGAAAGGATCGTCCTTGTTTGGTTGGAAAGAAAATACGAGAAAGTGAGAGAACCTTCAAGTGAACACGTGAGAATTGTGTGGAGAGAGTGAGAGAATTCATGCAATTTCTGAATAATGACAAGGGAAAAGCCCTTAAGCGTATACCTGTAACGCCCGTCCTTGTGGTGGGACTTTTTATAAAATATTTTGATAAAGGACGACGGAAATTACTATCCGATTTAAAACTTTTTGCTTCTTCCCAGGGTGCAAGACTCTACGTTTATAAAATAAAATATACTTTTACAATAAAAGAGGTTTACAGCGAAAAATATCAATTTTAATAATAGAAAGGCCTTTCTTACATTTAAAACTCGTGCCTAGACTTCCGTGCTCTTCCTCATGGGCCGTGTCCGTCCCGATGCGTACTTCATTTCCTTCCCTGTGGGAGAGGGACATACATAAAAATTAAAATGAGTCGAAGACTTGTAAGCATTACTCCATGCAGTTAAAATATAACAACGTAGGTTTTCATTCATGCATTCATCAATCATACATACTATACTTACATGCATGCGTGCATACGTGCGTTCATTTGAAAATGTCACTGGACGGGATTTTCCTTTTTAAAAGAGACTTTCTCTTTGTAAAACGTGTCCCCATCAGTGCCTTCATTTCTGCAAGAGTGCAGTGCCTTCATTTCTTAAAGTGCATTCGTGCATACGTATATACATACATACATACATTCTTTCTTTCGCTTTCATAGGCCAGTACACACTATTACACCCCGTGTGTTAGGGTTAGCCGTCCTATGGCCAATGGATTCACCTGTGGCCACGGGTTGGAATCTCATTCCGTTAGGGTGCAGCACTGGGTGCACTACCATTACTACAACCTGGCATTGCAATCTGCTCATTCATTCATTGGGTACTCCTTTTCATTCATTCATGTGGCCATTACGTATTTTCATACATTTCATGCTTTCCTTTCATTCTTTCGTTCATTCATGTCAGCTCTAAAGAGCTGGAGCTTTCATTCAGTTCTTTCTTTCCTTTAACAGTCCTTTCATGAGAAAATATTTCTTTTCATGAGAAAACATCATTTCGTGAGCATGGGCTTGAACGTCCTCCTTCACGACATCCACGAGCATCACCTCGTGGCATTCATAAAAGTATCAGTTCGTACCGTCCATAAAACATAAAGCACGGGCTTAAACTTCGCCTTTCACAGCATCCGTAAGCATCTCCTTGAACGTCGGCTTTCGTGGCGTCCACGAGCATCACCTCGTGGCGCTCGCGACAGCGTCTGTTCGTGGGATCCATGAAGGCGTCGGCTTAAGCTCGTCTTTCATGCATTTACATCAGTTCATTTTCTTAGAAAATACGTACAATAGATACATCGTATAGTCATCCATTCGCATGCGTACAATTAATACTTTGGGTGCATAAAAATGGGCTTTCATGGAGGGCCGTACGTACATATACATTTGAAAGCATGACATCTTCTTTCGTAAGCATTTTCTTAAAGATAAAAGCTTTTCGTTTTTGTTTCAAAATTTCTAGAAAACTCTAGAAGGGCATGAACGTAATACTTACCTGGATTCCATGCTACTTTCATACCATGCAATCCATTCATGCACGTGTCAGCTGGCAACCTACATGCATACATAACCTTAACGTCATTCTCTATCTAGTGCATAAGCAACTTAACTATAAATAGGACTACACTATACTTGGAACACTCTCCTTCTATCCCGTGCACTTACGTGCCCTTTACTATGTTAAACCCTTCGGAGACCAGTTATGGTCAGTACCTCTTCCAAACTCGACGTTTCACATCGAGTGTTCATCCACTAAAGTGAACTCATGATTCACCTTAGGATTAAGACACTAGGACCTTCGTCTTACTCTTCTTATTGAACTCATTTTGATGCAGGACTAAGACCAACTAAGTCACACATCCCAATCCTAGACAATACACCCGTCACTATCTTCACGCACCTTAGCCCATACTAAAACCTCATTCCTAGCCATACAAGCCACACGGCTCTAAGCCAACTCTAAGGCTTAATCACCGCGCAACTCTACTGTGGATAGATTACCCATTACGTATGGTGAATCCGTCTGGCACACGTGTCTCACCAGATTACACATGTAGCTTACCCTTATCACCTAAGATCAACATATAACACGTTGATCACCTGCTCGTAGGGATAAGGGCCATATTCCGATACCAACATTCTCTTAACTCGGCTAGCATGACTTTTCATGCTATCCGTCCCTTCTTATAGTTCATCCCAACACTTAACGCGACAAGACTCCATTCACAACTACGTCTTATGTCACGTCATATAGCTCGAGACTACTCTCGAGCTACACCGTGACCTTGTCACGTCATTCGACATCCTGTTACGTCACTTCTATACCAACTTCTAACTCATCACGAGTACGATTCCTCACGTACTCCCGTAACATCGTGACATCTCGTCACGTTCCCGTTACGCTATTTTCACACTAACTTCACCCATCATAAGCACGACTGTCAGTAACCATGTCACTTCATGACGTTGCTCAGTCATGCTTCCGCTGCGTACTCTTATACTTGTTCTGCTACTTCACGCATACTCCTAGCCATAAGTCCATCACGGTGACACTTGTCACCTCAGACTACAGGCTGCACCATAACTACTTCGGAACATTGTTCCACAATTCCCAACACTATTCACCACGTTCTACGCCTATCAACTGCACAACCATCCTTATTTCTGTGATACGTCACACGAGTGTCGCTGCCTCGTGGAGTACACTCCACGTATACTCATTTTCCACACGCTACAACCTATCATCAATATGGCATACCCACCATACAATGTATCACTCTACCACATGGAGTACATTCTGCATGTACTCCCTTCACACACATTACGCCACATCACCATTATGGTATACTCGCCATATGGTACATCACTCCACCACATAGAGTACACTCCACGTATACTCTCTTCACACACGTTACGCTACATCACCACTACGGCATACTCGCCGCATAGTGCGTCACTCCATTACATGAAGTACATTCCACATGTACTCCCTTCATACTCGCTACAACCTATCATCAATACAGCATATCCGCCATACGATGCATCACTCCACCACATAGAGTACACTCCGCGTGTACTCCCTTTTCACACGCTACAACCTATCCTCAATATGGCATACCTGCCATACGATGCATCACTCCACCACATAGAGTACACTCCTTATGTACTACATTCATACACGCTATGACCCATCACCGTTATGGCATACTTGCCATATGGTGCATCTCTCCACCACATAGAGTACACTTCACATGCACTCCATTCACACACCACGCTATACTGAGTACACTCTACGTGTACTCTTCCCATTCCACAATACCCCAGGAGAGTATATTCTACATACACTCTCTTTATGTCACACTACGCCACACACAAAGTACACTCAGTGTGTACTGTTCCCACTCGACATGCCACGACACCAATACTACACATACTCCTCAGCCACACTACACTGCATAGTTCACAACACTGCACAACACCATTCCCAACTACACCCAACACATCATAGCGCACTACACAATAAGCCTAACACTTCACATACATGGCACATCACTACACTACACTACACAGATATGCCCAACACTTCACTACACAGAACGCCCAACACTGCGAACTCCACAAATACTAACAGCACAGTCCACAACCTAATCAACTAATCAATATCTAACATAATTAACGAGGGATAGAGAGTTATACCATCGAAGGGATAACCCGTGCGTTGCTCGCTGATCGTCACAGCCGATGATGCCAGAAGGGTCGTACGTGGCGGCTAACCCACGTGCGTTGACTATTTTGGCGTTTGGATAGCTAAGTGTGGTCTTGGAAAGGCTCGTGAAGGCCTGGTGATGGTGTTTAGGGGCATAACATGGCGGCTCTAGCCGTGTGCAGTGGCGGTCAGGCACGCGTAGTGACTGTCCATCACGTGCAGTGGTTACCCACCACATAAAGTGGTGGTTTGACCCTAGGGCTCGACAAATGGAGGTGCGGTGGATCTCGTGGTGGCATCGAGGTGGAGCCACGGTGGCTCACTACGGCGGATCTTGCCGCACAGTGGAGGAGAAGTCGTGGGAGAGTGAGAGAGAGTGTGCGTGCATGGGTGACATATCGGGGCCGTGGGTAATTGGGTTGGCTTGGTGGTGGCCTAAAGAGGCTGGAGGTGGTGGTCACACACCGTGGGTGGCGGTGCACGGTGTAAAACCCGTGCATCAGAGAGAGGGAAGCTTGTGCGTGGAAAAGAGGCTATGGGCCTTGGGTCACATGGAGGAGGAAGGGGAGGAGCTATGGTGGCTCACGGTGGTGCGTGGTGGCCGTGGGAGTCACGCACGGTAGCGCTAGAGGTCGCCCACGGTGAAGCCGTGCGTGGGTCTCTTGTGCGTGCGTGCTACAAGGAAGGTGGCTGCATGGGAGGAGCTGAGTTCGCTAGAGGGTGATGACCTGTAACCTCCGCTCATTTCTTCTTACGTAAGCTTCTCTCTTTCTTACGTAAGGCTCATCCTTTCTGACGTAAGCAAATTCCGATGACGGAATTATGCAACAGTCTGCCATTCTTTCTGGCGACTGCGAGCATCGTCATGTGTGCCGAACCATGACGACGTGTCTCTCGAGATGTTAGGTGACTTCTAGGGCACCCCAATGTTTTAAATGTACTGGAAATATTTATATGAGGTATTTCCAGTATCGTTGAGTTAAACTTGTTTTCAAATGAGACAATTATAATATTTTGAAGAGTTCCAAAATATTATAATTGTCAGAGATCATTTTAATATTAATTATTAAAATGATTCCCGTTATTTGAAATATTAAGAGATTTAAATTATGTTGAAAGCTTTAATTAAATTAAATGGTTCATCCTTTTAAATATATTAAATGAGACTTCATCATTTTATTAATGATGAAGAAATATTATTTTATAAACTAAAGTTAGTTTAAAATAATATTTACTTTAATTCCTCTAAGTGCTTTTAATTAAGTTAACATTTATGCATTTTCAAATCAGTATTTTAATATCTCAACGTTAGATCGTTTTGAGGGCCTCCAAGACGAAGGGAGTGGATTAAATACCCCAAGAGGAAGGGACTGGATTAAATACCCAGACCCCTCTCTCTTTCCCTCACTTTTCCCCAGCTCTCTCTCTTCTCCCTCGCCCCTCAAGCGTACGATGTACGCAGTCCATCTCCACACCGTAGCTTCCATCGCACAGCCCGGCGCCGCCGTGTGCCGCCAGCTCTCACCGTCGGCACCGTCGGCACCGTCGCACTCCTCTCCCTCCGGCGAGCCTCCCTGTGGCAACCTCTCTCCCTCACGCTCTCCCTTTCTCCCTTTCAGAAGTGTAATGCCCGAATGGGCATGATGCCCATTCCACCGCCGTGCGCCACCTACCGGCGCCACCACTGCCACCAACAGCCTCCCCTCTCACCGGTGAACCCCTCCCATGGAACCCAAGCCTTGGGAAGCCCCCATTCCCCCTCCGTCGCACGCACGCACGAAACCCATTTATGGGTTTCGCACGGCTTCAAGCTACCGACGCTGCTAATGCCATCGTGCGCGACTCCCACGGCCACCAGGCACCACCGTGAGCCTCCCCTTACCTCCCCCTTCCTCCTCCCTTGGACCCGAGCCTATAGCCTCTCCTCCATGCATGGACACTCCTCCTCACGCATGCACGGCTTTGCACTCCTCCACCACCGTGCACCGCAACCCATGGTGGGTAACCACCGTCATCAGCCTCCTCAGGCCACCATCAAGCTATATCAACCACCCACGACCCCGATCTGTCACCCATGCGTGCACACTCTCTTTCACTCTCCCACGACCTTTCCTCCATCGTGCGGCCAGATCTACCGCCGTGACTCACCGTGGCACCACCTCGATGCCACCACGAGTTCCACCGCACCTCCCTTAGCCGAGCCCTAGGGTCAAACTACCACTTTACGTGGTGGGTAATCACTGCACGTGATGGACAGTCACTGCGTGTGACTGACCGCCACTGTACACGGCTAGATCCGCCGTGTTACGCTCCTTTCCACCATCACAAGGCCTTCACAAGCCCTTCCAAGACTACCCTTAGCTATCCAAACACCCAAACAGTCAACGTACGTGGGTTAGCCGCCACGTACGACCTCTCCGATGTCATCGGCTGTGACGATTAACGAGCAACGCACGGGTTATCTTATCAATGGTATAACTCTCTATCCCTCATTAATTATGTTAGATATTGATTAGTTGATTAGGTTGTGGACTGTGCTGTTAGTATTTGTGGAGTTTGCAGTGTTGGGCGTTCTGTGTAGTGAAGTGTTGGGCATATCTGTGTAGTGTGGTGTTGTGATGTGCCGTGTATATGAAGTGTTGGGCTTATTGTGTAGTGCGCTGTGATGTGTTAGGCGTAGTTGGGAATGGTGTTGTACAGTGTTGTGGACTGTGTGGTGTAGTGTGGCTGAGGAGTATGCGTAGTATTGGTGTCGTAGCATGTGGAGTGGGAACAGTACACGCTGAGTGTACTTTGTGTGTGACGTAGTGTGACATAAAGAGAGTGTATGTAGAATATGCTCTCCTGGCGTATTGTGGAATAGGAAGAGTACACGTAGAGTGTACTCAGTATGGCGTGGTGTGTGAATAGAATACACGTGAAGTGTACTCCATGTGGTGGAGTAACGCACCATATGGCAGGTATGCTATCATGGTGATGTGGCGTAATGAGTGTGAACGGAGTACACGAGAAGTATACTCCATGTGGTGGAATGATGCATCGTATGGCGGGTATGCCATATTGATGATAGGTTGTAGTGTGTATGAAGGGAGTATACGTGGAGTGTACTCCATGTGGTGGAATGATGCATCGTATGGCGGGTATACCATATTGATGATAGGTTGTAGCGTGTATGAAGGGAGTATACATGGAGTGTACTCCACGAGGCAGCGACACTCCGTATGACATGTTGTAGAGATAAGGATGGTTGTGCAGTTGATGGGCGTAGAACGTGGTGAATAGTATCGAGAATTGTGGAACAATGTCCCAAAGTAGTTATGGTGCAGCCTGTAGTCTGAGGTGACAAGTGTCACCGTGATGGACTTATAGCTAGGAGTATGCGTGAAGTAGCAGAACAAGTATAAGAGTACGTAGTGGAAGCATGACTGGGCAACGTCACGAAGTGACGTGGTTATTGACAGTCATGCTTATGATGGGTGAGGAATTAGTGTAGAAATGGCGTAGCGGGATTGTGACGAGATGTCACGATGAGAAAGGAGTACGTGAGGAACCGTACTCGTGATGAGTTAGAAGTTGGCGTAGAAGTGACGTAACAGGATGTCAGGTGACGTGACAAGGTCATGGTGTAGCTTGGGTATAGTCTCGAGCTATGCAACGTGACGCAAGGCGTAGTTGTGAATGGAGTCTTGTCGCGTTAAGTGTTGGGATGAACTGTAAGAAAGGACGGCTAGCATGAAGAGTCATGCTGGCCAGGTCAAGAAAATGTTGGTATCGGAGTATGGTGCTTGTTTATACAAGCAGATGATCAACGTGTTATATGTTGATCTTATGTGATAAAGAGTGTAAGGTACATGTGTAATCTGGTTAGACACATATGCTGGACAGATTCACCATATGTAATGGGTAATCTGTCCTAAGCATAGTTACACGGTGCTTAAGCCTCAGAGTTGGCGTAGAACCGTGTGTCTTGTATGGATGGGAATGAGGATTAGTATGGGCTAAGATGCATGAAGATAGTGACGAGTGTACTGTCTAAGGAAGAGATGCGTGACTTAGTTGGTCTGAGTCATGCGTCAGAATGTGGTTAATGAGAAGAATGAGACAGAGGTCTTAGTGTCTTAATCCTAAGGTGAATCATGGGTTCACTTTAGTGAATGAGCACTCGAACCAAGACGTTGAGTTGGAAGATATGGTGACCGTAAGTGGTCCCCGAAGGTTTTAACATAGAAAAGGGCACGTAAGTGCACGGGATAGAAGGAGAGTGTTTCAAGTATAATGTAGTTCTATTTCTAGTTTAGTTGTTTATGCATTAGATAGAGAATGACGTTAAGGTGATGTATGCATGTAGGTTGCTAACTGACACGTGCATGAATGGACTGCATGGTATGAAAGTAGAATGGAGTCCAGGTAAGTATTACGTTCATGCCTTTCTAGAGTTTTCTAGAAATTACGAAACGAAAATGAAAAGCTTTTATCTTTAAGAAAATGTTTACGAAAGAAGATGTCATGCTTTCAAACGTATATGTACGTAAGGCCCCTCCGTGAAAGCCCCTTTTTACGCACCCAAAGTTATTAATTGTACGCATGCGAATGGATGACTATAAGATGTATCAATTGTACATATTTTCAAAGAAAACGAACTGATGTAAATGCACGAAAGACGAGCTAGAGCCGACGCCTTCATGGATCCTACGGACCGATGTTGTCGCGAGCGCCGCGAGGTGATGCTCGTGGACGCCGCGAAGGCCGACGTTCAAGGTGATGCTTACGGATGCCGCGAAAGGCGTAGTTTGAGCCTGTGCTTTATGTTTTATGGACGATACGAACTGATACTTTTATGAATGTCGTGAGGTGATACTCGTGGATGTCATGAAAGAGGACGTTCAAGCTCATGCCCACGAAATGACGTTTTCTCATGAAAAGAAATGTTCTCTCATGTTAAATGAAAGAAATAACTGAATGAAAGCTCTAGCTCTTTAGAGCTGGCATGAATGAATGAAAGAATGAATGAAAGCATGAAATGTATGAAGACACGTAACGGCCATATGAATGAATGAAAGGGTACCAATGAATTGGCAGATTGCAATGCCGGGTAAGTAGTACTGGTAGTGCACCCAGTGCTGCCCCCTATGAAAAGGGATTCCTAACCTGTGGCCACGGGCGGGATCCAGGTCCAAAAGACTGCTAACCCTAACACACGGGGCGTAATAGTGTGTACCGGCCTATGAAAGTGAAAAGAAAGAATGTATGTATGTACGTATGTATGTATGCAAGAATGCACGAACGCACTTTAAGAAATGAAGGCACTGCACTCTTGCAGAAATGAAGGCACTGACGGGTGAAACGTTTTATGGAAAGAAGGGAAAACTCCGTCCAGTGACGTTTTCAAATGAACGCACGTATGCTTGCATGCACGTATGTATAGTATATACAAATGATGAATGCATGAATGAAAACCTACGTTATTATATTTTAACTGCATGAAGTAATGCTTACGAGTCTTCGACTCATTTTAGTTTTTATGTATGTCCCTCCCCCCACAGGGATGGAAATGAAGTACACGTCGGGACGGGCACAGCCCATATGGAAAAGTACGGAAGTCTAGGCACGAGGTTTAAATGTAAGAGAGGCCTTTTTTTATTGTTAAAAATGATGTTTTCCTCTATAAACCTCTTTCATTGTAAAAGCACATTTTTATTTTATAAACGTAGAGTCTTGCACCCTGGGAAGAAGCAAAATGTTTTAAATCGGACGGTAATTTCCGTCGTCCTTTCTCAAAATATTTTATAAAAAGACTCACCACAAAGACGGGCATTACATGACCGGTGGCAGAGGAAGCTGCCGTGGAAGTGGTGGCGCCGGAGGACGGCGCATGGCAGCACTACATGCATCAAGCCCATTCGGGCTTTGCACTTCCAAGGGAGAGGAAGAGAGAGCGTGAGAGGGAGGGACGGCCACATGGGGGTTCGCCGGAGGAAGGAGGTGCCGTCGGTGGTGAAGGTGAGGCTCATCGGCGCACGGCGGCGCCGGGTTGTGCAATGGAAGCTTCGGTGAGAGAGAGGGGTGCTGCGTGTTGTGCAAGCCGAGAGGGAGGAGAGAGAAGGGGGAGGAAAAAGTGAGGGGAAAGAGAGAGGGGTCTGGGTTTTAAATCCAGTCCCTTCGTCTTGGGGTCCTCGTAACGATCTAACAATGGGGGATTAAAATACTGATTTGAAAATGCGTAAACGTTAACTTAATTAAAAGCACTTAGAGGAATTAAGGTAAATATTATTTTAAACTAACTTTAGTTTATAAAATAATATTTCTTCATCATTAATAAATGATGAAGTCTTATTTAATATATTTAAAAGGATGAAACAATTTAATTTAATTAAAACTTTCAACATAATTTAAATCTCATAATATTTTAAGTAACTGGAATCATTTTAATAATTAATATTAAAAATGATCTCCGACAATTATAATATTTTGGAGCTCTTTAAAATATTATAATTGTCTCATTTAAAAACAAGTTTAACTCAACGATACTGGAAATACCTCATATAAATATTTTCAGTATATTTAAAACACTGGCCGTGCCTTAGGAGTCACCTAATATCTCGAGAGACAGGTCGTCATGGTTCGGCACACATGACGATGCTTGCAGTAGCCAGAAAGAATGGCAGACTGTTGCATAATTCCGTCATCGAAATTTGCTTACGTCAGAAAAGAGGATCCTTACGTAAGAAAAGAGAAGCTTACGTAAGAAGAAATGAGCGGGGGTTACAATACCCCTTCCTTTTTATAGTAGACTCTTCACTTCCCTCCTTGGTTGCTTCCAAAATTATTGCATGGATGACAAATGGCATAGGTTTCTTCTTCCCCTTTCTCTTTTGCCGAGAATGACTCTTAGAATTCCCCACTTGGATTGCATTGGGAAGGGACATCTTAGGGGTGACGTGTAAGGTTTCTCCTTCCTTGGTCGAAATTCACTTCTTTCCCCTTCACGCCCTTCCTTTCCTTAAGCAAGTGAATATTTCTTCAAGGGTAGCTTGGTAAAACATCTCATGCCTCTTCCTTTTCCCAACAAGTAACCTTTTGCATGGATGCAAGTGGCATTGGGCATGTGCCATAGCCCTCGCCGTCCACTCCTTCTTCCTTTCCCAAGTTGATGCTTCACCTTCCTAGTTCTCCTTCCCTAGGTGACCTTTCATGTGCCATTGGTCAAAAAATAATCTAAGTGATAAGTGGCAGGTGAATGGGGTGCTTAAGAGTGTGTTAGCAGAAACCCTAAGGGCATATTTGTCCTTGATACAAAAGTCCCTCCATCTATTCTTCTAGAGGCTTAGTGCATGCTTGACATTTGGCAAAAACTGACCAAATTCGAAATCTTTTGTGCCTCCCTTCGGTTTCCCACGCATATTTTTTAGAAAAGCTCTATTTCTCTTCCCTAGGCTTCCCTTCCCAAGAAATCTATATTGGAATTCGAATTTTTGACAAGACAAGGGTCTAGGCATGTGGGAAGATGGACTAGCCGAAAATCCCTTAGTTTTCTTAGGTTCCTTTTGTCCCTTGATTCATCTAGAAGGTTTCTAGCAAGTTGACAAGTGGCAGTTCCTCTAGGGTAGGCGTGCAAGCCACTTCTTGGTGCTTTCCTGCACTTCTCTCTCCCCCTTATCCCACTATCAAGTCTAGATTCTTAGTGTAACACTTACATGACACATGGCACTAGTGACTAAGATTTGGGTCATGGGCCTAAAGCCATTGGGCCTGGGTTTCTAAATAAGGTCAAAAATTACAAGGTAATCTAAGGTCACTCCATTCTTGGGCTCAAGTCACTAATTCAAAGACTCTAAGCCTTCCAAAGTAACTAAGACTTTTAAAATGCCATGGCAACCTAGAATGAATTCTATGGGCCATGACTAGACAAACTCGAGTCATCACAATTTATCATTATTATATTAAAATATTAATTTTGATATTTTCATTTATTTTAATTCTAATAATAATTAAAATATTTATTCATTATTCAAAAAATAGAAATTAATTTTTTAACATTAATATTATTTCAACCGATATAATTTTTTGACTACTTTTTTTACTGCTGTCAATACTATATACTCTGACTTCAAGCATATGTGTGGCCTTCCCAAACTGTTAATGACATCTAAACATCCCTACCTTGTAGTTAGAAGAACAAACGAAGTTTTGTTATGAAAAGTCAAAAAAGAAATAAATATTTACTTCTGTTGGTGTTATCTTCCCTTTCCTATATTGCACTTTGCACCACCAAGTTTGGATATAACAAACTGCCTCCTACAAGCGGAAAGATTATTTTGAGACCAAAAAGGAATTTGATTAGCAATTTGGGCGGGCTAGATTTAGCCTGCCAATAATATGATGGACAAATTTATTATAGATTTAGTTAGTTTGATATCGATATTTTTAAAGTAAACTAGCTAAAGTTTGTCTAGAATTTAACCATGCCTAGTTCACTACTAGTGCTCTAATGCTATTGTTTCAATTGCAAGCGGTGCTCGAAGACCTAACAAACCAAAAATTAAAGAAGGCTGAAAAGTGACGAAGCTCGTAAAGGAGCGTACGCATCCGTTGACAGTTGGAAAAGTTCATACGGATTGCATTTAGTTAATATTTAGATAGTAAGTTGAAATGAGATGTGTTGAGATTAAAGTTAAAGTTAAATAAAATATTATTAAAATATTATATTTTTTAATATTGTTATTGTTTTAAAATTTGAAAATTTTAAATTATTTATTATATTTTATGTAAAAATTTAGGAAAGCTATAATGATGAAATGAGATGAAACACTTTCACTGTCCAAATGAAGCCTTAATATTTATGATCAAATATTCCCGATAAGTCTTCATTCCTTCAAATATTTGAAATTATTTTGTTATGTTATGGTTTCTATTGTTTAATCATTTGTGTCGTAGGACATGTGCAATGGCGGAACGAGTGCACGTAATATAGGCTTGCAATAGCAGGTTGGCTGCTTGACGCCCTTTATTAGCAACTCTATCTGTGTCTGGCACAACTCTGAATGGCTGGATGTGCCTGGAACTAACCGTGCAAAGTCCTAGGGCCAATGGGGACCATCCCACCAGCCAACTGTGAGTTGGTGAGCAAAACATTGGCCACCACCAAAAACACCAGAGTTCTCTGCTGCCAGTACGGCGACTCGTGCCTGTGGAAGCTTCGCGTTGGAAGAATACCGGTGCACCCAACGTACACCTAGGTGTTTCAAACGAAAGAGCACCACCACTAAAAGTCCACGTCCAAGCATTTGTGAGCCTACCATCCCATGCACAACGTGAGCCTCGTCCGACCACCTCACTAGACATCCAAACACGGTTCCTCACAGCAGAAACCCCCATCAATTGGTAGGAAGGAACCCACCAACCAACCATGGGCCAGTAAGGCAACCAACGACCACACTGAACCAGTAAGTAGTGTTTGCCACTGATGTGGTGCTCCCTGTCCCTCGACATGCCCAGGACCAAGGAACTCCTAAGCTAGACAATGGAAAACAGCAAACCCATGCAGGACAAGCGCCGACAAAGGCAACATGGGAACTTCCTCGCCATCCCATTGCAATGTACGCAAGCAGCAGCATGGTGGCACGAGCACCCATGGGTCCACCATGAGGGGCAACAAAGACCATCGACGGGCAAGCCAAGAGGAGGAGAACACTACGGGTAAGAGCTAGCCTTGCCCACTTTTCCTCGCCCATGATGACAGTCAACTATAGAGAAACTTCCTCACCACAATGATGATCAACCACCACGAAAAGCTCCAGCTCCACACCACCCTCGATAGCGCTCACCACGGGAACTTCCTCACCCACAAGTGTTCCTCACTGCAACCAGTTGCTCATACGCACAACCAACTTTTCCCACATGCTTAATCGTGGATATTCAATACAAACAATCATGTCTTTGGACTAGTGGCTTCATCGCCACATGTATGACTCTTTGAATGCCATGGGCAGTGTATTACCTACAGCCGAATAGCTTAACGTGTGAATGATTTTGCGTAAGAATGTAGCATCAAAATGATTTAACAAAGGAATGGAGAGCGGATTTGGTACCATCATGATCAAAGCAAAACATCATGGCACATAAAAACTACAGGCAACATATAGGCTACATTATGCGCGACAACCATGATCTATGATCAGCGCATACCGATGGAGCGAAGCTAACTGGAGTTATGCTGCGTGCGCGATACGAGAAAAAGGAAGAATGTTGCAGGCGATGTATACATAAGATGAAATGATTTTAACTTTTTACAAGAATCGAAGAAACGGTAGGTCCCATCAATAATTTGTTTGTTTTTATAATGATTGATTTATTATTGATGAAAATAGTTTCCAATATCAATTTAACATAGGAAATTCATGAGTTTATTTGATAAGTACTCATTCTAATAATTAGAATGGTGTATTAAACTATTATATAATTAATTATTTTATACCTATATTTGGGAAATTTGAATTTTTTTATTTCAAAGTACTTTTTGGCTTCGTCATTTTCATAACCCACTTTATTTAAGTAGTAATTAATTAGTGATAATTATATATTATAAATTTAAGATGGAATATGTCATTAGATTTTGTAAATATATCAACTATTATTTAAAGAAAAAAGCTATTTGCACTAGGGAGGGGTAACCCCATGTACACGGGCCTCCACGTGGACGCTAGAACACTGCATTTCATTTCAATCCTCAACTTGTCAAATGCAAGAGAACAGACTCCCTTCATCACAGACACAAGAGACCTCTCTGCTTCCCACCCAAGAAGAGTTTCACCACGGCAAGACTTCTCTGCTTCCCATCTTCACCACGAAAACAGGTTAGCATTCTCAACTACAACTTCATCTTCTTCGTTTTTTGTCTTTGCTATTCTGGATCCTACCGTGCCCTGCCATCGTCTTCCCCCTTTCCATGAAGCTCGAAACCCTGACCCATGAAGAGCTTCATTTCGGTGAATGTGAAGGGTGAATCCCCCTTCCCACAAACCTTATTACCCTTCGTTTCTGTAATTGTTTTCGAAACCCCAACCCTAGCTAACCCCCAATGTTCTAAACCTCTCTCTCTCTCTCTCTCTCTCTCTCTCTCTCTCTGTGTTTGTGTGTGTGTGCAGATTTTTCTCCTTAAAAAGTTCTGTTACTTTCTTGGAGATACTTGACCAAGTATTTTCTATATTAAACTTAGGTCTCTCGATTTTAGGGTTGTGTTGAACCTACTTCCCATTACTCTGTTTTGTTTAATTAATTTCAAATTGTAACTAAAATGCCGTATTTTCTTAGTATTTTGACTAATCTTAGTTGAAAATGCTTGTACTTTTTCCTTACAACATAAACAACATATCTTGTTGACAAGAAACGTGTGTAAATGCAGGACATTTGGAAAGTGAGACTATTGGTTTAACTTTTCCCAATTGATTGCTTTAGTTATTTGGCTAACTTGAGTATATTTGATTCTGTTAAGTGATAGAATTGATACGATTCCTATGTCAAAATGCATAAAATCTTTAAGAATGCATAAAAATGCTTGGGACAATGCTTGGGTTGGAACCAAAAAGTTGGTGGTTTCAAATATGTTGGTGGTTTTCTCCAACAAGTTGTTGGTAACAGTCTCGGTGGGAGCATACTTGACTGGTGGAGGTTCCCATTGGGTCAATTTTTTGTAGCAAACATGAGGGTGTTTGATGCTTCTGGAAGCTGATATGGAGCACATTTGTAGAGTTAAACAATTTAAGGCTTCTGGGGTGGATGTGGGGAAGCGCTCCAGTTGACATTGTGGATTGAGGTCTAGCTAATGATGCAATTCCTCGGTTTATGGTACGTCATGGTGCTTCTTATTCTCTGAAACATATGGAGTTGAAAACAACGGGGAGCAGATAATATATATATTTCCTATTGTGAGAGTAATTAAATTAGTTTGGGTTGTGGCATAACTTGTATGATACACTCTAAATATATATTTCCTGAATGGGTGCAATTGTCATAGCAGATACACTTGTCGACATTTGTGTGCAACATAACAGAATATTCCAGTGGTTTTTTATGTTTATGATTGTGATTTTAGTTCAAGCTAGAATGTCATGATCATGATCATTGTCTTCTTCATCTTCTGCTAAACATACTTTGAGTCAACCATTATGCTATTGTGAGGTCGAAACCACATTGAAATACTCAAATACTAGAAGAAATTTCGGACGACCCTTCTTGGGATGTCCAAAGTACAACACAGGTAACTACATCATTTGTACATCTAACATTTTTTGTAAAAAATGATTAATATATAGTACATCTAACACTTATAAATGTATAAAATAATTAGTGATTACCATACTGTAAATTTTTTAAGTGAGCAGATAGTAATCAAGAGAATGAGCTCAAACTTTGAGAAAGAAATAATGAATTTTAAGGAAGGAAAAACACATCAAGAAGATACTCGACGATATCGGGAAGATGAAGATTGAGGTCCTTAAGAGTGTGGATGAGATCAAGATGAGAGAGATGTTGGTTCTGGATCAAGAAGTTGAAATAAGACGTTCAAGAACACTACTCCAGGTGTATTGGGTTTTTTCAGTTGTTGTGTCATGTTACCTATTAGTGTTGTGTAGTGATCGGCAGTAACGAAGACGTGTTTTTCATTGTATGTATTGACAAATTTGTCTAATGCTATATGGTGTACTTTCTGTTAATTGAAACGTGTAATGAGAACTAAAGTATGTGCAAAATTCAAAATTTGGTACTGGCTTGATTTTCTCAACAGTTCTTGTCTAATGCTAGTTTGACAACATTTCTTGTCTGATTTTAGTTCTTTTTATCTGCTATTGAAGAAATACATACAAAACAAACTTCAAGTTTAAGATATGAATAGGATTTGAATAAAAGCAAAAATCTGTTTATAAAATCTATAATCTATTTATTGACAAAATCAAAGCCAGAAAATGCTTATAAACATACAAATCTTTGGAAGAAAAACAAATTAGATAACGATCTCCAATTCCTATTCCAATAAACATACAAATCTGTTCATGCTCATTGCTCTACAATATTCCATAGAACCTCACACAGAACAATGAATGGGCACTCATATAAATCTACTTGGAACCAACTTCATATTTCCACTCTTTTACAAACTTTTGTACCATCCAAAATAATATAGTCATTTGTTCCAAATACACAAAAACACAAATCTGCCATGTGTCCATGAATTACATTGAATACATATAAATATTCTAAATATCAAAATTAAACTATCTCATTGTGCCGGTTGTGGCACTCATCGAACCCAAGTTGCACTGGTGAGAGCTCATCCATCCCAAATTGCACCTGTTGTGATTCATCCAATCCAAATTGCATTTGTAATGGATAATATTAAATTAAGATTGTGATATCGACATTACTATAAAAATATGTAATTATTTAAGAATTCTTACACTTTGTGAAGTGCTAACTAAATTCCTACAAGTCGCTATGACTGACGTATCTCATCCATCTCGCTAGTAATCAAATAACAAAAAATAAAACACATTTGTCAATCTCGGCAGTACTAAATTACAAATAAACATGTAAAGCAAAAAAAAAGTCCACTTGTTTGCGTTTCCCCTTCATTGTTGCTTTCTTTATCTTCGCTTGAACTTTTTGCATGCGTTTCTCCATCCCCGATGCTCTCCTCAGCGATGAGGGTTTGCCTTTCCCTCTCATAGCTAGTGGACTGAGTACTTTTTATGAGCTACCACTTATATTTGTGTCCTTTCCCATACAACCAACATTGGAACCCGTGACTGTTATTGATGGAGGTTCTTGGTTGTCACCATATAAGTCAATCATTGCAAATAACTGATGTGTTGCATCTTAGTATGCATTTTTGAACCTGCTGCAAGAGTAATCAACTTATAACAGATATTCAATATACTTGAATATCGGTTAGTATCTGCCCGCCGATCTTCTGTGTCAAAGTTGTTGTGGATTAATGTGGATCTCCTTTTGATGTCCTTCCTCCATCGCTCTAAAATGTATCTATCTAGCACAAATTTAATCTCATTATATTTGAATATTGAAAAAATGTGCCTACACAATATCCCCCTCATCTGAAATAACCCATATAAACACTTTGCAACTGTATCTTCCTCACTAAAGTCCACATAGTGTGTAACCGGCTTAGTAAACTCTTCAACACAAACTTCATCCTCTATGCGATAGGTCTTTACAATACCATCACTCTTAAGTAACTTTGGATCCATATCAATAATGATGATAATTTCTATTGAACTTCCTTGAATTTAGCATTCGTGTATAAATTTTGAATTTTTTTTTCAATTGGAGATCTAAATATACATGAAATTATGATACTAAATGAGTGGAAGTTCGCTGCAGTTTCATTCTCAATTTTCTTTTTTAACGTATTATCAAACTGATCGACAAACTCTTTCAAATCTGTCTTAACATGAACATAATCGTCAAAAAAGACATTCATGCTCTCGCTCCGCTGTGTTGTACTCATTCTAGCCCAAAATAAGTCTTTCAAGAATGCCAGTAGCCAATGCTCACGCTCGGCATATAAACTTTGTAGCTAGGCATTCTTATGCAAGTTGTATATGATGATTAGTTGATCCCAACTCTTTTCAAACTTTTCAACACTTTGGGTGTCATACACGCATTTCTTCAATTAAGTTTTCATCCCATTTTTTACGAAACATGCAAGCTAAGTTTTTTGGGAACTTTCTTCAGTATATGACACAAACAAAATCGATGTTGGCTTTTTGGAAATACAATGATAATCGCATTTTTCATCGCTCTGTCTTGTTTTGTGATAATAGCTCTCAAAGCTACACCATCCATACACTGCAACTAGGTCTGGAATAACCATACAAACATCTTTGTATTCTCACTGGATATCAGTCCTGCACCCAACAAAATTGACTGGCCTTGATGGTTTATACCAACAAATGATGCAAATGGCATTTCATATCTATTCGTCAGGTATGTGGTGTTGAATGTGACCACATCACTGAAATATTGATATGCTGCTCTATTATGGGAGTCTGCCCAAAAGACATTATTTAACCTCCCGTCATCATCTAAATCCATCAATGAAAAGAACCCAGGATTTTTGTACTGCATCCTTAAAAAATATTCTCGAAGCACTCCAGCGCCACCTTACCCAAGTTGCAGATGTCTTGCCTTATCGATGTAATTTCGACAATCCTTTTCAAAAAGGTTCTCGAATCCACCTGCGTCAACGATAAGAGATCCGAAACTCTTATTCATCCGGATGCCAGCCAAATCATTTGTATCTACTATTCTTTTTACGGAGTCACTCACTTCTCTATTACATCAGAAGAAGTGGGATTTAGTTGGAATGAGGCCTTGGTTATGAATATTACAAACTGTTGCCAAGCTAAATTTTCCATCAACTTTTAAGGCATTAATATTTGCCTTACAATCTATCTTTCTTATCGGTGATAGTCTGGTGACATTTAACGTCCTATTACGGGCCTTCCCACCAAGGGCACAACCAAGGGTGGCATATCTAACATTGTCATCCTCTCCATTCTCAGTCCTTCTTGTCATCACTCCAAATCTGCATTCTTAGCATACTGCTCATAATAACTCATTACTTCTTCATCATTACTTCTTCAAAAGAATTAAGCTCTATCCCCGACTTTGGCTCCTCAATTGTATCACCACCAACTTCATCCTCTATTTGAGACGTCCCGATAGTGCCATCCTTAGTTTCTCATAAATCTAGTCTATCTTCGTCTCCATTTTCAACTCTAGAGGAGTTACATAGAATATCAGTATCCCTACACTCGGGTGTTTCCTCTACACCAACTATTTTGCCCGTATTGGAGCTTGTAGTCATAAGAGGAGTCGGGTAACCAGTATTCTACAAAAAGAACAAAAAATCTATGACATTACCCTTTAAAAAAAACCCAACTTAAAGAAAAAGTACACGAACACAGTTGGATCACCACTTGAATATTGCTCAGATATTGGTAGCCATCTGCATATGGCAAACAAGTAGGTAACCTCGTAGGAATTGGTCCATAGTAACCGTGCATGTAATTTGTGAAGTTTGGACAAGTTGATGGCATGTCTTTATCCCTTCATCTCATTTTTCAATAAAGAAAAAATAACTTTCCAGGACCTGAAACAAATAGTCCCAAATATCTTAAGTAGATAATTCATCATCACACAATTTAAAACAAGAACATTTTAAAGAGACAGAATTTTGAAGGGGAATAAACACTTCATCTTTTGAAGCATTCTGATATCAATATTCAAGTTTATATATCAGATATGGCCAATTCTCTTAGTTTGGCTTAAAGAGACAAATGTCCAATACAAAGATTCAGCCAATTAAAGTTTATTTCAGATAGAGAGAGAGCTATACAATTAAATGTTGAAATGAAGGGAACAAGGAAGATAAAGGAAATGAGCATTGCAACAGACAGGAGATGGAGTGATGGGGGCAAGGATGATAATGGGGATTGTAAAATCAATGTAAATCAGTGATTCTTTTTGGGTGCTTCTAGCTTTCTGAAAAATCAATGGAAATCTGTGTGTCAGCTTCCAATCAGTTTGCATAAAGGTAGTTTTATGCCCGGACCAGTTCAAAGTTAAATTCTTACCGAAAACAAGTAAACATAACTCTTAAAAAACATAATAAAAATCCAAGTGTTTCAAAACTGACATAAATCTAAGACGCTGAAGTCAAATTCGTCTTAACTCAGTATAAACATAGCCCCCCATCCCCCTATGCACACAACCCACCGTGGCCTGTGCACTAACATCTGCAAATTCTAACAGAATGAAGGAAATAATCTTGAAAGTGCATATAATAAACTCATGACAGCTACCCAATAAAACCTATAAAATTATTTATTTCATGTTAGGAGAAAAGTTGTAGATATCTATATCATAGCAGTTCCTCACAGAGAGGCATTTTTTCCTTCACTGAAGGACAAGGAGGTGAAGGAAAAGAATTAATTATAGCAAGCAGAGAAACGAAACTATCTAAATATTAAAAAAAAATTACTAAAGTCTTCACCCATCCTCTGGTTAATTAAGTTCGAAAAACATTCAATACATCTGACAGCCAAAGACTATTCCCTTGTTTTTGCTTAATATAGATTACGGAAAGTCCGAGTCCAAAATCCCAGGACTCGACTAATTCTGTGTGCATTAATGACTAAATTTTTTGTTATAAGAAAAAGACATACAAGATGTGTTATATCACTCAACGACAACCTATTCGCATAAAAATATATTTATAAGTGCATATAATTGTAATATGTAGTAAAATATTTTAAAGAAAACGGATATCGAACTTACGTGGAATAATTATGCTATTGAGTATTGAAATTAACTAAATTAATTACTATTTAGAAAATCGAAATTTGAAGAATAGTTTATCTAAATTAAACCGAAGAAAAGAACATTAAAATTAAGATTTTAAAAAATAATATGAATAGATTTAGAGCGTTTGACTTTACCTATCAAATCCCATATAGTTTATTCTTCCTTATTATAGAATCTCAATTATCCCAAGTTGATGATAAAAATTCCTTAACAACTCAATATTTTCTCTCGAACAATATCAAATATATCTCTAACTAATAATTTTATATTTCTATGTGAATTGAACTAATTAGACACTCATTAAGTTCTTTAGATTTTTTTTTTAAAATACACTGGTCACGGTAAAGCATCTCTGCTTTCACTCAACAAATAACGTTTAATCCTAGAGTTTTAATCACAAATCACCTCTTGGTATCATTGTGATTCAATATATCAAACAATAGTTAGTTAGAAAATTGCAAGCATTAAGAATAAGCAATAAATACTCAATCATGAAAATATTGAAAATAAAATAACTTGAAATATAAATTGTGCACTCAATGCTAGACTACATCAAAACTCTAGAAAATAGAATTAGTTCATAATGAAATTGAAAAGAATAAAATTGGTGTTTTTTGTTGAAGTCGATTGGTGAAGCATGCGGCTCTCGCTTCTGCCCTCCAGTCCTGCCTTCTCAAAAGAACTCTTCAAAAATAAATTCTGGAACTCTAAACTCAGACTCAGACTCTAAAACATAAAAATTGTTGACTCTAATTCAGAACTCCCTCCTATTCATCCCACAAGTCGATATTAAATAGATGTCAAAATTCAAATCTTGAAACAAGATAACTGCGATTACAATCTAGCCTAAAAATATGAAAAATAGTTTCTAAAGATAAATGTTAACATAAAAGAAATTATCCCAAAAATAAAGGAATTATCTAAAATGGAAGATTCAGTAATATGTGGCTTGAATTGTGGAGCTTAGAAGGATTTGGTGATCAGCAGTAGATTGGTCTCGGTCGGAAGGAATTATCACACCGAGTATATGCTGTGTGCGCTGAATATACTTGGCGTGGAGGTCACAAATGAACGGGGGTGTGGAGGTCACAAAGATCACATGGCCCTCTCCACGCCTACCGAGTGAAAAGACTCCGGACTAGGATGAAAAACCCCTCTTGCATTTTCTAGTTGTTTCTCATGATGTCTTTTAGGTTAGTCTTTTAAGTTGGTCGTTTAGACTAGTTACCCAATCTAACCGCCTAGAGTCTTGTCGACAAGTTTTTGTGCCTTCTGGTCGCACCTTCTGGTTACAAGTCTCCTTGCCTACCGAGAGGTAAGTCTTCTAACCTTTGGGCGAGAGAAACCTCTTTGCTGCCCACGGGAAAAGGCTCCTCGCCCAAATCTCAACGGCTCTCTTTAGATCTCGCTGCTTCTTATCGGTTTGGATCCGTAGTCTCTTCTTTTGTACCAAAATACTCTCATTTTGCACTAAATCTTCATATTCCTTCAAATTCAAGAAAATAAATAAAAATATGTAGAAATAAAATAAAATCAATAATATTGAAAGGAAAATGACACTTTTCATTAATAAAAAAGTGATAAAAATCATATAAAAATAACACTTATCACGTCCAAACATGAAACAAGATTATTGGCTAGCCTTAGATGCTTATGAAACAAAACAGAGAAATGATAAGCTCATTTAAGCTCAATCACATACAATGGAGCCTTAGAAAATGATGGCTACCCCCAACGACACCAACACGAGATTTGGCTGGATTCAGTGGCTTTCAGTGTTTCACACGGGATTTCTGTGTTTTGATTTCATTTTCGCATTTCCCTCTCATTTTGTGTTTTTCATTTTTTTTAAATGATAATCGGATGACGTGGCACCCTGTGTACCTGTAGAAGAACTATTATTTAAAACAATGATTATATTTATAAAATCAACCATGATATATCTACATAACATCATGTGCCATTAAAAAAATATTTGCATAAAAAAAAAGTAAATACGTAGCTAGCTATCTATGTTTAGGGGAGGTTTGGATAATGAGTTGAAATGAAATTTGAAAATTGAATAAAATATTGTTAGAATATTATTTTTAATATTATTATTATTTTGAAATGTGAAAAAAGTTAAATTGTTTATTGTATTCTATGTAAAAATTTAAAAAAATTATAATAATTAAATGAGATGAGATGAGATGAAACATTTTTTTGTATCCAAACCTAACTTCACTCTTAAAGAAATAAGAAAGATTATTGGAGTTCACGTAGATGAAACCTTGAACCGTTACCATGTCGATGTCCCCAACATAATTATGCACCATAATAATGAATAATATAATTCTTAATAGTCACTCATGTGCTCAGATAAATGTTGCAATCTCATTCCTTATTTCAGACATTGTTTAGGCCAATATACTTATATCTACTTTTTTTCCCTTAGCTTATACTTATATGTACTTCAAAGCTTAGGGCATCATATTAAATACCAAAATATACATAAAATTCAGTTACAACAAACTATAATTCATGATCTCGTAATTATGCTGATAAAAACATTAGCACCCAACAAACATTAATCAGAGAAAAGATCTGCAGAACATACTTTGAGAACATGCAATCCAAAACGTATGCAAATAAGAAAATGTTAATATGAGTTTCAAATATATCTATTAAATGTGTCAATTCATTATTTTAATTTTTTTTTATTTTTTTTAGTGATTAAAAAAATGATTATTAGTAAATTTATATAAATACATATTTTTAATGGTTAAACATATTTAAAAAATAGTTAAAATGTTAATTAGTCTGCATATTTAAAATGTATATTTGACGTGCACCTTAATATTTTCCATACCAATAATGCCACGAGTCAGTACGGAGAGAGGAAATGTGATGCTTGGGATTGTCGTATGCGATGGAGTGTGAATGTGATACTTGGGGTTGTCGCATGCGGAGACGGAGTTGTGTTTTTATCGTTTAGACGCGGTTGATTTGATTATGAGAGAAATAAGATGAAAAATAAAAATTAAAAAAAATATTATGAAAATATTTATTTTTTAATATTATTATTATTTTAAAATTTAAAAAAATTATAATAATTAAATAAAATCAATATTTTTACTACCCAAACCAGCGGTGTTCTTGTATGTGCAGAAAGGCTAACACCTAAATAAAAGAAGACACAGCTAAAATGAAATAAAGCTGGAGTCGTAGTAAGGGGACTAATAAGTGGAGGACTGAAAGCTGAAGTGATACGAAAGAAAGGCTTGGTGTAGTCGGTGCGTTCTGACAGCAAGAGCTGTAAGGCTGATTCACCTTATTCGATTATTTAAAATTAAAAAATCGTTAATAGCAATTAACAATTAGATCAATTCCCCCGGGGGTCTTCTGCGGTGGAGTTTAACTGTATTTAGTTATTGAGGTGAATTGAGTTGAGTTAAATTTTTTATAAATAGTAATGAATTAAAATAATAGAGTAAGTTTTATGAATCTCACTTAAGATGTGTTTAGATGTTAAAATGAGTTTAGATTTATTTATGAGAATTTGAAAAAGATTGTGAGTCCTAAGTGTAAAGAGGTATTAAATTGAAAAAAGTTGTGAGTCCTACGTTTAAAGAGATTTTGAGTTGAAATGAATTTAATGATTTGAGAGTTAGGTATTTAGATATTATACTTAGTTTAAAATTAGACTGAACTGAGTTGATCTCAGTAGAATCTAACAATCAAACGGGGCCTAAGTCGGCTTCTAAGTCGATGATCCTTCGTTTCTCTTCGAGACAGTGTAAGGTGTAGTGATACTGTTTTTTCTTGCAAAACCAGAGTATTATTATGGTCATGGAGGAGGAGGAGCTTGCAAAGAGGTGGGAGAGACTTAACCTGTCAAGGGAGGATAGTGATGTCTTCCCAGTTTCTACTGAGGTAATGAAAGATATGGAGGATCGAGGAAAACTCCGTATTATTGGAGGGGTGATGACAGACAAGGGGATTAATCATCAAGCTTTTAGAATAACTATGTCACAAGTATGGAGGCTGGAAGACTGGGTGAAGTTTAAGGAAATGGGAGATCACATGTTCTTAATTGAGTTTCAAAGTTTACCTGATAAGGAAAGAGTTCTTGCGGGTCGACCTTGGTCTTTTGACAGAAAGTTGTTGTCTTTACAAGAAGTGGATGAAGATGTTCCAATTGGTGCAATACAATTTAAGTTTGAACCTTTTTGGGTTCAAATGCATAACCTTCCTATGTCAGTAATGAATGAAGAGATGAGAGAGCAATTTGGTTCCTTAATTGGAAAGGTGATAAGGGTTATGCGGATTTAGAAGGATTGGCATGGGGAAAATGTCTTCGAGTAAGAATAGCAATGGATTTACAAAGGCCTCTTGTGAGGGGAAAGTGGTTGTTGGTAGGGAATCAAAATTATTGAATATCTTTCAAATATGAAATGTTACAAAACTTTTGTTTTCAATGTGGAATTCTGGCTCATAATGGGAGAGTATGCTATAATTCGAGAGTAAATAGTCAAGGGGAGAAACTAATAGACTTACAATTTGGCTCTTACCTTAGGGCCTAACCTATGAACTCTTCCATCTTTGATTATAAAAAATATGGAGGTACAACCAATACAAATCACCAGAAAGGGTGGCAGAAGGATGAGGTAAAGTTTGGTAAAAATGCTAGAGAAGAGGAGTGTGGAACTGAGGTCACTGTTTTAAAAGACCAAAACGATTTATTAAATCAATCAAAGGAAGAGAGGGAGAATAGTGAGAAGGAGAACCAGAGCATAAAGACTACATTAAAGAGGGTGGAGAGTCTGAATAAGAAACCTGTTAATAGAGGGACAATTTCTGATACAAAAAAGGGGAAGTTAACTAGCCATATGGATCTGAAAAATTACAATGATAACATGGATAGTTTAATAATACAGCATGGAATATCCAGCTATATTAGGCCTCAAGGTAAGTGTGTGATTGTTGGATTTGTGATACAAAGTGGTTCTCAAGTAGTGAACAGCAAAAGGTGTGCCACATGGAAAAAGAGGGCTAGGGAGGTAAACAGTTCAACAACATAGAAAGAAGAGATTGTTAATCTAGATAGTAAAAAGAGGGTTTTAACCAATCAAGTGGAACAAGCAAAGGACTCAAAGAAGAGGAAGGAAGTTTAAACTTTCAAATTTAACAAGTCCAATCCTGAGTTGGTGGAGGCTGAGCAATGATAGGCCTTAATTGGAACTGTAGAGGGCTTGGGAACCCTCGTACAATTAGAGAGGTTCATAGGTTGGTGATGAAAAAGTGTCCCAAGTTTGTTTTTCTAATAGAGGCCAAATGTGGTAGGAAGAAAGTGGGGGAGGTCAGGAACAATGTAGGTTTTGATTGTAGTTTTGTTATAGAAAGTAGTGGTCTTAGTGGAGGTATAGCTTTTTGTGGAATAGCTGTGACAATTTTAATCTCGATTCTTATTCTCAGCAACATACATCTTTGGTTTTAAAGAAGGAAGGAGATAACATAGAATATCTGATCACTAGATTTTAGGAAGCTCTTATACTTCTAGAAGGAATGAAAGCTGGAATTTGTTGAAGTTACTGAAGCCTAGTAAGGAGAAGCCTTGAATTTGCTTTGGATATATTAATGAGATTCTTCTTCAGCATGAAAAGAAAAGGGCAGCTACAAGACCATACCATCAAATGGAGGAGTTTAGAGAAGTAGTGGAGTTATGTGGCCTCTGCGATCTTGGTTAAGAAGGACCTAAATATACCTGGTGCAATAACAGAGAAGGCACTCAATTCACTAAGGAAAGACTAGATCGTGCCATAGGGAATCTATCACTAAAAAACTTATTTTCTAATTACAATATTTGTGTTCAAGTTGTTTACTCTTTTGACCATTGCTCGTTGGGGATGTGCTTGGAAACTGAAGGAAGGCAGCTTGCATTTGTAGGGAGAGGAAGGGAAAAGATCTTTAGGTATGAAGCAAGACGGAACCAGAGGGATGAATGCAGTAGTCTGATAAATGAATCCTAGTCTAGACAACAAGGCAGGGAGGGGACTCAGTTGAGGTCAATCCAACAAAGTCTGTTGATATGTAAGGATGCTTTGTTATAGTGGAGTAAGACTACGCTAAGACAACACAGAAAGGAGATACAAGGCAAAATGTATCAAATTGAGAGGCTGCAATGCATGAATATGGGTTCCCATACAGTAGCTTTAAAATGGTTGCAACAAGATGTGGACCTTCTATTGGAAGAGGAGAACACTAGATGGAAACAAAGATCCAAACAATCTTGGCTCAAAGATGGGGATAGAAACACAAAGTATTTCCATCAATGTGCAAGCCAAAGAAAGAAGACAAATGAGATTATTATTATGAAAGAGGATGGATTAGTGGTGAGTAATATGGAGGAAGTCTCTGAGATTTTTGGGCAGTATTTTTAGAAGTTATTTATTACTTCCAATCCAGAGGGAATTGCAAGTTGTTTAAATCATATGGAGAAAAAGATTAATAACTACATGACTAGAGACCTGTCTATCCAGTTCACAGCAGAAGAGGTTAAACAAGCTTTCTTCCAAATGAAACCATTGGGTTCTACTGATCCAGATGGTTTTTCTGCAATTTTCTATCAAGAACTTTGGGACATTGTAGGAAGTGCAGTGACCAAAGTTGTCCTCAACGTTCTTAATTCAACTGGGGAGGTTAGCCACATTAATGAAACCTACATTGTTCTCATTCCTAAGATAGTGATGGATTATAGGCCTATTTCATTGTGTAATGTTCTGTACAAGGTGGTTTCCAAAGTGCTTGCTAACAGGTTGAAGAAAATATTACCTAAGATCATCTCCCCCACCCAAAGTGCTTTTGTGCCGGGAAGATTGATTCTTGATAATGTTATTGTAGCTTTTGAAGCAATGCACTCTATGTCTATCAGGAAAAAGGGGCAGCATGGGTATATGGCATTAAAGTTAGACATGAGCAAGGCATATGAATAAGGCTTTTCGAAAAGGTGATGGAGAAAATGGGTATTAGTGAGAGATGGATTAAGCTAGTAATGGGGTGTGTTTCTTCAGTCTCCTACTCAATTCTTCTAAATGGTTCTCCTTAGAGTTTCTTTCAACCATCTCGAGGTATTAGACAAGGGGACGCTTTGTCCCTTATCTCTTTATATTGGTTTCTGAGGTTTTGAGTATGTTACTGAACCAGGCTGAGGTTTCAAAGGAGATTCATGGTTTTCCTATGGGAAGAGGCAATGTCAGTATAAACTATTTATTCTTTGTGGATGACAGCTTGCTGTTTTGTAGAGCAAATGTAGTGGAGTGGTCTAAGCTACATCGTCTGCTTGATCTCTAGGGAAAGTCCTCGGGGCAGAAGTTAAATAAGGATAAAACATCAATCTTTTTCAGTGCTAATACCATAGAGGAGACTAGTGAGTATGTGTTGGCTATTGCTGGAATCAGGTCTACAATGTGCTATGAAAAGTACCTAGGAATACCTTCACTTATTGGTAGATCTTGCTTTCAACAATATATTGGATAGAGTTAGAAATAGGATTAGTGGATGGAAGACAAAGCTGCTATCTCAAGCAGGAAAGGAAACTCTATTGAAAGCTATCATACAAGCACTTCCCACGTATTGTATGGGGGTTTTCAAATTGCCTAAGTCTTTACTAAGGGAGATTAATATAGTGATGAATCAGTTTTGGTGGGGACAACAGAAACATGAGAGTAAAATGCATTGGGTCTCTTAGAGTCAAATGGGGAAAGCTAAGAAAGCTGGAGGTTTAGGTTTTAGAGAACTAGAATTTTTTAATCTAGATTTATTAGCTAAATAAGGGTGGAGAATATATCAACACCATGAATCTTTGGCTTCACAGATCATTAAATGCAAATATTTCCCTTCTACTCAATTCTTTGATGCAAAGCTGGGAGTTAGGCCTTCTTTTGTATGGAGAATTATTTATGCAGCCATGTTTTTAATTTAAGAGGGTTCTTTGTGGAGGATAGGGAATGGAATGAGCACAAAAATATGGAAGGACAAATGGGTGCCACAACCATCATCTTATAGAGTTAAGGTTCCTATTAAAACATTACAAGAGGATGCAATTGTAGCTGAGCTTATAATCCTGAGAATAAGTAGTGGAGGAAAGAGATGGTAGAAGACATTATGGGGTCTGAGACTGCAACTATTATTCAGGAAATTCCCCTAAGTCGAACTGGAGCAATAGACAAGTTGATATGGTTGGGCACTAACGATGGTATCTATACTATAAGAAGTGGATATCATCTTCTCAAAGAGAGAGGCAGCACAGATTACAGGGGCAGACATCGAATAATGTGCAATTACAAGAAAGATGGACATGCTAGTGGCAACTTACGATTCCTCAGGCTGCTAAAGTTTTCATGTGGAGAGCATGTTTAGAGTCACTACCTACTAGAGTGAATTTGCATAAAAAGAAAATTGTAGATTCCCTAATGTGTCCGATCTGCCTTAATGAGGAAGAATCTATAGAACATGTTTTGTGGAGCTGTAAATCTGCTATGGATGTTTGGAGTTAAGGACTACTATACTTCACAAGAGTTCACTCAGAGCAGAGAAATCCAAGGACATATTCAAGAGCCTAAGTGAAATATGTGATTAGCAAGTTATGGAGCTTTTAATTATAACAGCAAGAAGTATATGGCATAGAAGAAACAAGTTGATCTTTGAAGGTTACTTCCAACACCCAACACAGATAGCTAGCCAATCAAAAAAATTATTGGAAGAGTTCAAAGCTGTGCATGATAGGCCTAGAACTAATAATAGAGGTTCACAAGTGATGAATATCAATTGGAATCCTGCACCTCCAGGTTTCTTGAAGATCAATTGGGATGCAACAATTTATGAGGTGAAGGGTAGGATTGGGCTGGGATTAGTAGTTCGAGACCATGGAGGTAACATTGTGGCTACAAAAAAAATTAGTCAATCTAGTTTTAATGATCCCCTCTTGGCAGAACCACTTGGTGCCTTTCAAGCAGTTATGATGGCAGCTGATTTAGGAATGGACTTGTCCTTTCTGAAGGAGATTCATCCCTGGTTGTAAAGGGCCTTAATTCCCATGTTGAGAGATGGTATGGAGTAGGGATGGTGTTAACTGATACTCGTATGCAACTTATTATTTTTTCTAGTTGGAAGTTTTTGTTTGTAAAGAGAAGTGGTAATGATCTAGCTCATTGTTTAGCAAAATCTTCTCTTGAGATTGATGAGGGTAAAGTTGTTCTGGATTTGAGTCCAGGATGTAGTCATGTAATTTCTGAAGTTTGAAGTTAATATAGTTATCTTGTTTTCAAAAAAAAAATCAACTCCCCCCAATGACTCGACAATACTTTGTCTACACTAATGTTGTTGTTTCAATTGCAAGCGGCGTGTGACGATATCAAAAATAACTTAAGGTGCCATTTGGATAATGAGTTAAATGAGCTATATTATGATAAAAATTAAAAATTAAATAAAATATTGTTAGAATATTATTTTTTAATATTATTATTTTAAAATTTGAAAAAGTTGAATTATTTATTATATTTTATGTAAAAATTTAGAAAAATAATAATGGTGAGATGAGATGAAAGATTTATTTTATCCAAATGGGGTAGTGGTATTTTAGATAATAAGTTGAGATGAGATGAGTTGAGATTATTTGTAAATAGTAGTGAGATTGTTGAGTTGAGATGAGATGAGTTGATTTTTAAAAATTTGTGTGTTTGGATTTAAAAGTGAAATGAGATAGTTTTAACTTTTTGAGGGATTTGATAGTTGTGTGTCCCACCAATTATTGCATAGTATTTATAATGACTGAGTATTATTTATAAATATATCAATTAATAAATTACATACCCAAAAAAATATTGAAATCACATCATTAATAGCAAACCATTTTTGAAATTTAGATTAACTAATAATTCTAAAAAATCATCGTTTTTATTGTAATGCATAAAATTCTAATTATGAATTAGAAATTACTAAATATCATTCATTATTGTAGCCCAAATCCATTATTTCAGATGGGTCAATATTAACACAATTATGGATGGTTGACAGTCTGATTTTCGCATTACAACAACAAAATTTATCATCTATTTTTAGTGAAAAAATTACATACATATCCAAACTCTACACATATACGGCATTACGATTTGGAATATTATGTTGGAAATGTGCATTAGGGTTGGCCTTCAATGGACTGTGAGTGACGCAACGTTACATATTTTTTGGGAATGGAGGTGCGTAGAGAGAGATGAGAATTAGCTTAGGGAAAGGGATGGCTGTGTTTTTTCCTTTAGGGGTGAAAAAGCAAAAAGATTCTTGCATGTCAAAAAAAGAATGTGTCGTTATTTGAATACACAGTGAGATGAAATATCTGAAATCATCTAAAAAATTTACAATGGCCGTTTGGATACAAAAAAACTCTCTCCATAACAAACAAGTTTTTCATCTCAACTCTCAAACCAAACTTCCCCTAAGGGAAGAAGCACAATTGATAACACAATGATGCCACGTGGCCAACATGCAAACCAACACCAAAGGTACATTGAACCTGGACATGGAATTGGAAGAAGGGGACTACATGCCTAGCTATGTAGAGCCAACAATCACATGCCACGTGTCTTGCATGCACAACTCACCTCTAGGTTACTTTGTATCTAGACGTAAAAGTGGGTGTGGGGAGTAAGAGAAAGTAGGGTTTCGGTAAACCCAAAAGACCCACATGCCACCCATAGCATTTTGGTAAGTTCCAAGATGCAATGATCATTTGTGAAAGGGAAGGGGCAAGGGGTGTATGGGAACACTATAAATCGGAGGTCCAAGTCTCCAAGAGACTTCTAGGGCTTCGGCCATAGGGTTTGCACACCAACCATGGAGAGAACCCAACCACTCCTTTGACACTTGTCACGCATGGAGGGAAAGCATGAGAGTTTCTAGAATAGTGGCATGGGAAATGGCGCATGGGGAAGCTCAAAGGGCAAAGTCACAACCTACAAAGACTAGGGTTTCAGCCAAGGGGGATGCAATTCGCCATGTGTCACACATGCATTCGGGATGGGGGATTCTAGAAGGATCCAATGATGAGAAGTGGAAGAGGCACCTTGGGACAAGGCAAAACCAAGTCCCTAGATTCGGCCATCCACACATGCACCCACACCCACACGCCACATGTTAATTGCCTAGCGAACTAACACCCACACGCCACCCAAGCCTAGAGAAGAGGAAAGGTTGCCTAGGAACTACACTTGTACACGCAATCAAGTCTAGGGAAAAGGAAGAGGTTTATGGGGAAATGGGGAGTTCGGCCAACCCCACCCACGCACGCCCCACTTGCCAAGTGGCAAGCATGCAGACGTTCATCCTCCCAAGGATGATTGAGGACTTGTGTTTTGACCTTTTTGCCATCAAATACATTGAACTTAGACACATGAGGAAGGGTACTTTTGGAAGCTAGAGTTTTTGATGGAGGGGTTCACGCCACTTGTCTATGAGGCTTTTGGTTTCCCAACACAACTCAATCATGAGGACAATGAAGGAATTTTCCGCCATGGTGCCACATGGCACACATGCATGAGTCTTTTACTTTTCCAAGGAAGGAGGGTATGCCTATAAAATGGGAGGGGCCGATGGGTGAAGGGTCTTTTTGGACAATTTTGGATTCCCACTCTTGTGTCACTTCTCCTCCCACATGGCTACACCATCCTCTCACTTTTTCTCACCGTTTCTCTCCAACCAAACGATCTTACAAGTAACGAAGGAAATGGTGACACCATCTAAGAGGAAGGAACACACGCAGTAAGAGCCATACGCCCATCCTCATCCAACACACACACATGATCACTTTGAGTGAGAAGGTGATCTATGCTTTCCCTCGAGTATTGAGTCGTTCCTAGGGTTGGGCATGGTGGGGGGGGGGTAACATTAAGGAGATTGCTGGGGTGCAAGTTGGGCATTTGCGGAATGTTGATGGGGTCGGTTTCACACTTGGATATGCAGACGTTGTTTCCAATAGACCCCAAGCTTTGCTAGAGGTGGATATATCTTTTCGTGAGTGTGATTTAGCGAGGGAGAGATGTTTTTCGTGTTTTCTCAATTGGAGATTATTAAATCGGTGGAACCATTCCTTTATGCGGTGGTTTTGAAATTTTTGCGCTTTAGACCTCCCTTAGATCATATACATGGATTTATCAAAAACATATGGGGTCTTAAATCGTTGTCGGTGGTGGGACAATTGCAAAACGTTTGAAACGTGTTGATCATGTTGTCTAATGAGGAGGATTTTGTAATTGTTATGGCGCGGGGTAATGCAGATGTGGTTGGTATCCTGTATTAAATTTTTCATTGGACTCTAGATTTTGATGAAGATGTTGAATCACCGCTGGTCCCTGTTTGGATCTCTCTTCCAGGTCTTCCTTCGAATTATTTTCATGCTTCTATTCTAAAAAACATTGGTGGTGGGTTTGGCCGTTTTCTGAAGCGTGACAACACTACCGCATGAGTGTCGAGACCGGAGCTTGCAGGGATTTGCGTTGAGATGGATGTTTCATTGCCGTTAAACCATCATTTTTGGCTAGGCCCACCAAGCCTTACGTCTAGTCATTATCAAGAAGTGTCTTATGAATCAGTCTCGGCGTTTTGTGGATGGTGCCATAAACAAGGGCATGTGGAAAAACAATGTCATGATAAGGAAAAAACAGAGAAGAAAGGTAAGTTGAAGAAGACGCATAAGGATGAAGGGCGAGGTGCTGGTAAACCTGAATGGAAATTTGTGGGAGGAAAGAAGTTAGAGGAGGGGCTGAAGAAGGTGACTGGGGTAGAAAAAAATAATAATCAGGCCAGACGGAAGGAAATACTTGATCGGATTCGTGAGAAAAAAATAGAGCAAGAACAACGTGGAGTGGAGATTTTGTTCGTGTTGTCTAATGGAGATGTAGTCACTCAAGGCCAATTTGATTTAGATGATACACAGCTGAAATTAATGGGTAGATAGGATATGGCGTTGGTTTGAGTTGGCACAACCATTATCCTCTGGAAGTTGGTTTGAGCAGTCTGAACAAATGAAGGGCACGAAACTGTTTGATGAAGCGTTGGGAGATATTTCTTCTCCGAGAAGTGCTTTGAAAATTATCGATGAAGCATTGCAATAAGAACTTTGTTGACATTCGGCAAGGGGTGCTGAAGAAGACGATGAGCATGTGGGGTTGAGATTGCATGATAGTTTCTTATCAGAAAGGGAGGAGGATGAAGAACTTGATGAACTGGCTGCCAAATGCTACGAATCGGACAGTGAAATTGAAGTTCCAATTAAATAGTTAAGGGGTGGAAGAAAGAAGAAACCTATGGTTGTTCTTGAACAGACAACACGGTCGAATAAACATATTGAATTGATGAAGATTTTGATATGGAATATTAGGGTCATTCATTCGTCAAAGGCTAGCTTACAGTGTATTATTAATAAATATCGTCCATCGGTTGTAGCATTGTTAGAACCTTTTCTCTCAGTTAATAAGTGTTCCCGTTGGGCACGTTGGTTACATCTTCTTAATTTTTGTCATAATGTTGAGGTTGGAGGCAAAGTTTGGCTATGAGTTTTAGCTACATTCTGTAATGGAGCAAGCGTTATTGGGTTGGTTTTCTTTGGGTAATTGTTGGGTTTTGGCTACTTTTGTGTACGCGAGTTGTTTCCAACAACAGCGTCAGATACTATGGCAGTATCTTAGTGAAGTTAATGATGATGATTGGCCTTGGTTTATCGGCGGTGAATTTAATATTATCCGTTCAAAAGGAGAAAAAATTGGTGGTATTTACCGTTCCTCTCGGGCTAGTTTGGAATTCAATAATTGTATTCAAGAATGTGGTTTACTAGATATTACATCTTCTGGTACTCATTTCTCTTGGTGTAATGGGTGGGTTAGGGGGTCGGTAAATTTGGGCTCAGCTTGATAGAGAGTTGGTCAACTCGGAATTTTTGTCCCTCTTCCCTTATGGCCGAATGGAGTATTTATCTCGCACTTCTTCTGATCATAGTCCAATGCTCACAACGCTGGTTCAAGAAGGTCGGAGTGGTCCAAAGCCATTCTGTTTCCATTGGATGTGGTGCTATCATGAGGATTTCCTTTCTGTAGTTCAGGACTGCTGGATGCGGGAGGTTCAAGGTTGTCCTATGGTTCAAGTAAGCATGAAGTTGAAGAGGTTAAAACGTGTATTGAAACGATGGAATTGGGAGGTATTTGGCAGGGTGGAGTCGGAGCTTAAGGTGATTGAAAAAGAATTACTGACTCGGGAACAATCTCTTGTACATGCTTATTCTTAGGAGATGGAGGTCGAGTTGTTGAGGTGTAAGCAAAAACACCTGCCTTATATGTTTAAAGAGGAAATTATGACATGCCAAAAATCCAGGATGAAGTGGATTTCAGAAGGTGATGCCAATACACGTTCTTTCATGCTTCACTAAGATGTAAAAAAAAATTTACAGTGTTGGATCGTATGACACTTGAGGATGGAAAGGTGATTGACTCGGGTGATGCAGTGTTGAACGAAGTTGTTGATTTCTTCCAAGCTCAGCTTACGACGTCATCTGTCAATATGGAGGATGTTGGTATGAATCTTCTGTCCCCTGTTATTTTTGCCGAAAATAATTTCTCTTTGTGTCGAGTTCTAGTTCTTTTGGAGGTCAAACAAGCACTATGGTCAATTCTGCAGGATAGTAGCCCAGGTCCCAATGATTTTTCAGCAAGTTTCTTTCATCATGATTGGGATATTGTAAAAGACGATTTATTAAGATTGACCGTGGAGTTCTTTTAAGGGAAGCCCTGCCTACTTTCTTTGGGGCTACTAATATTGTGTTACTTCCGAAAGTTGAAGAACCTACTAGTTTTTCACAATTCCGACCAATAAGTCTGTGTTCATTAGTCTATAAGATTCTTTCTAAGATGTTGGTGTATAGTCTTTCGCCGATTATGGAGAAATTGATTTCTGAAGAGCCGTCGGCATTTTTAAAGAGGCGAGCATCTTTGATAATATTTCTATTGCTCAGGAGCTTGTTCATAGCATTAATAAGAAAACGAGAGGCAGGAACATTATGATTAAAATTGATATGGCAAAGGCATATGATAGAGTGAACTGAAAATTTTTGTTGGAAGTTATGCAAAGGTTGGGATTTTTGGAGTAGTGGCAGGGTTTGATTTTTAATTGTATTTAAGCTCCAATGTGTTCGATCATGTTAAATGGTTCTATGAAAGGTTTCTTCAAGCCTTCTCGAGGTATCCGCCAAGATGACCCTCTATCGCCGTATCTTTTCATTTTATATCAAGAACTTCTTTCTCGCATGCTCAAAGATGAATTCCAAAAGGTTAAGGTTAGACCATTTAATTCGAATGGAGGTTTATTGATTTCTCATTTGTTTTATGTTGATGATATTCTTATCTTTGCTAATGGGGAAAAGAAATATGTGACTCAATTAAGGAAGACTATACATGCATATGAAGCTATGTCGGGTCGGTTAGTGAGTCCGGCGAAGTCTTCTATTTTTTTCTCCACTACGTTTTCGCTTGCTAGGAAATTAGAGGTGCTTCGATTGACTGGTTTTGTGGAAGGTAAATGGTCGGGTGTGTATTTAGGGCTGCCGTTGCATGTGTGGGAAGAATAACCATTCGACTTTTTGAGCCTTTGTTTTTTAAGGTGCAAAAAAAATTGGCTGGGTGGAAGAATAAAATTTTATCCTTTGGTGGTAAGATTACTCTTACCAAACATGTGTTATCTAGCATGCCAATTCATATTTTCTCAGTTATGAATTTACTGAAGGGGGTGTTAAAAGCTCTAACATCTATTTTCTCAAACTTCCTTTGGAGTTTTGGGGAGGAAAGGAAGAAGAGGAAGTGGGTGGCTTGGAGGAACATTTGTTTACCAGTGAAGGAAGGCGGGTTGGGTATAAGAGATATTGCCAAAGTGCAAACATCGTTATTCATGAAATTCGCTTGGAAACTTCTAGACGGTAGTTCTTTTTGGGCTAAATTTTTTACAGCAAAATATGTTAGAGGAGAGCATCCTGTAGCTATTTCTCAAGTGGTTGGTTCTCGATTTTGGAAAAAGATCATGTCAATTTTGCTTATAGTGGTTAAAAACGCTCGAACCTTGATTCAGAATGGGAAGGCAAATTTCGAGTTTGATAATTGGCTGGGGGATGGTGCCATTGTTGATTCATAGGAGGTGGTGGGCGACTCTACATTGCAGGTTGCTGATTTGCGAACACCAATTGGATGGGATAGGAAAAAATTAATTTCCCTTTTACCTATGTAGATGGTTGAAAAAATTATAGCTTGGCTGGGGAAGATACGAAGTGGCAAGGATATTCCGGTTTGGCAACCGTCTTCTGATGGGGTGTTTTCGACAAAATCCGCTTGGTAGCTTATTAGGTTGCATAGGGTTGTTTTTTCTTGGCGCAAATGGCTATGGCATAAGTATATCCCAAAAACAATGTCCTTTGTTTGTTGGCATGCAAGAAAAGAGGCTCTACCGGTGGATGATATAATTGCTAAACTTGGGATTTCGTTGGTCTCAAAGTGTAATTGTTGTGTGTCCCCAAAACAAGAAACAATTGTTCATGTTTTGGGTGATGGGGAGTTAGCAACGTAAAATCTGGAATTACTTTGCAAGCATTCTGGGCGTTCGCCTACCTCAAAACTGAACTTGGAAGGGGATTTTTGATATATGGTTGTTGTGTGCTTCAGTGTCTTTACAAACCAGTGCGTGCCATGGGCTTCTCCCTGTTATTATCACTTGGGTGTTGTGGAGTGCACGGTGTGTTGCACGGATGGAAGGAAGTAATACAAATTGGAGAGGGATAGTTCGGTGGATCAAGACAACTCTATTAGATGTTTTCTCTAGGGATAGGAAATTCACTCAGATGACTCATAAAGATCTAGAAATTCTTAAGGAATTAAATATCCCCCTTGTTCTGGTTCAGAAGAAATTTGCTAAGGCTGTTGCGTGGAAGAAACCGAGAAGGGGTGGAGTTAAACTTAATATTGATGGTAGTTCTCTTGGTAATCTCGACATGGCTGGCGGGGGTGGTACTTTTGGGATGGGAATGGTCGAGCTATGGTTGGTTTTGTAGCACACTATGGAGTGGCCTCGAATACGATAGCTGAGGGGTGTGCTCTCTCCTGGATGGATTACGCATGGCTCAACAAATGGGATTTTGAAATGTTATGGTGGAATTGGATTTGGCAATCATGGTGGGATGGATTAAGGCAGGAGGTTGTAACCTTTGGTATTTGTGGGAATTTCGGGAAGAGGTTAAAATGTTGTTTGATGCCTTGAATTGCAATATTTGTCATATTTTCAGAGAAGCTAATATGGTTGCGGATTTGCTTGCCAAGCAAGGTGCCAATAATATTTGTTGGTCATTTACTGGAGCAGAAATAGGAAGAGGGTTGCTTAGAGGATTGGTGTGCACGGATTGCTGGGAACTTCTTTATTTACGTTTATAATTTTTTCTCGTATGTATTGGTTTTGGTTGTTACAGATTTTGTTTTGGCATCTGAGTTGTAATTTCTCCAGTGTGTTGATTGTTTCTTAGGGTATTCCTCCACCACAAGTGAGAGTTTTTTAATAAAATCGGGAGGGGGTCACTCGTGCACATGTGGCCTTCGCTCTTTTAAAAGGTGACCTTCTTTTGTCCATCCAAGCTATTCCTGCAATCAACAGGTAAAGGCATCAAATCTAAAGGAGTATATGGATTAAAACTATAAACAATTTTAATGGAGAATATGAAATAGTAGTATGCATGGTCCTATTATATGCAAAATCTATAAATGACAAATAATCCTCCCAAGTTTTTAGATTCTTATGAACAACAGTGCGTAAAAGCTGAGTTAAAGTCCTATTAACTACTTCAGTTTGACCATCAGTCTGTGGATGACAAGTAGTGGAGAATAAGTGCTTAGTACCGAGTTTCCCCCACAACTCCTTCCAAAAGTAGCTAAGGAATTTAACATCCTTATCAGAAATAATACTCCTAGGTACACCGTGGAGTCGTACTATCTCCCTGAAAAACAAGTCAGCTATTTTTGTGGCATCATCTGTTTTATGGCATAGAATGAAATGTGACATCTTATTAACTCTATCCACAACCACAAAAATAGAATCTCTACCCATTTTTGTCCTAGATAGCCCCAAAACAAAGTTCATAGATATGTCTACCCATGACTCACTAGGGACGGTTAAGGGTGTGTACAACCCATGTAGCAAAACCTTAGATTTGGCCTTTTTACATATAATGCACCTGCCACAAATGCGATTGGCATCTCTCTTCATCTTAGGCCAAAAGAAATATTCATGCAAAATGTCTAAAGTCTTCTTGACACCAAAATGACCACTCCAATTAGATGCAAACTCAATAAATGACAAATAATACTCCCACAAATATTCATACAACACGTTCATGAATGACTAATGATACTCCCACAAACGTTCATGCAGCATGTCAATGAATGGCAAATGATACTCCCACAAACGTTCATGCAACACATCAAAAGTCTTCCTTACGCCAAAGTTACCCAACAAACCATCATGTCTATCACACACAAGTAACTTACGCATAAAATTAGTAGGCACACAAAGCCTATTCTCTCGAAACAAGTACCAATCTAGTTTATAAAACTTACCAAACGATACTTTCTCACATGTTCCATACACATTAGCAAAGTCATCGTCATTAGCATGCAATTTCATATCATATTCAAGTCTCAATAACTTTACATATAAAATGATGACAAGGACATACATTCTTACCAAAGCATCAACCACAAAATTTTCCTTACCTTATGTGTACTTGATTACATGAGGAAAAGTCTCAATACAGTCCTTCCACTTAGTATGCATTCTAGTCAACAACTTATCTTATCCTTTCAAGTGTGTCAATGACTCATGTTTTTCAAAGAAATGTCGGGTATGAATTATCACACCTGGCACAAAATCAATGTAGTACTCTATCTCCATAATAGGTGGCAATCCACTAAACACACTACTAGGAAACACGACCTCATATCCCTGCAACAAAGAGACAAAAACACTAGGCAAAGATACGTCAAGTTCGTTAGTATTAAGACTTGCCTTAGCATAAAAGCTCACTTTTCTCTTTATTTTTCTCACTTTCTTCACTCTCTATTTTCTTTCCACTCTCTTTTTCTTTTTCACTCTCTTTTTCCCTCTTCACTTCTTTTTTCTTTTCACTTTTTTTTTTTTTTTTTTCTGTCACTCTCTTTTTCTTTATCTTTTTTTGAGTTCTTGACCTCACAATTATTTTTCAACTCATTCTCTCTTTTTCTTGAGGTCTCAGCATCACCTCATTCTCTCTTAATTGACTTTTTCTCGATAATAGTCTCACACCCTCTTGCCTTTTACCTCAATAGTTTTTCTGCTCAAGTTCTTTAAGAACTATTTGCACAAAATCAAGACAATACAATCTTGTATTATTCCAACCAGCAATATGTTCAAGAAATAATAACAAGAAACAATGAAGGAATCAAACGACACGAGACTCAAGGAATTTATACCAGAGAAAGAGTAATTATTAAACAAGATACAAACTAGAAAGATGTATTCAGCCCATTTGATGATAAAACTCAATCAACAAATGTCTTTATTTCTCTTTGTTGTAACTATGTACCAACCTTTGAATATGCTATCTTTAGTTTTGTTTTTTTTTTTTGAGTTTTTTTTTCTTTTCTTTAATTCAATCACAAATAGTAATATTCAATTGTGAAAATCAAGCAATTGAATTCAAGCACACAAGAATTGACAATGAAGTAGAAGAGAATCAATGGAACTACACTCCAAGCAATTGACAAACTTAGACATGCAAGAAACCCTAGAATTATGAAACCTTAGATAATGCAAATTTCAGCCAAACCAAAAACCTTAAGAATTTCGGCAACCTACTTTTTGCTTCTTTTCCATTTCTTTTTTTTATTTTCTGCGACCCTAGAATAATGAAGCCCTAGAATTAAATTTAAAGATGCAAGAATTAAAAGATAGAATCAGACCTAATTGAAAACCTTACTCTAAAAACCAAATGATATGAATCCATGAGAATGGAATCTTTTGAACCCACAATCAATTTGAAAACTCACCCAAGAAAGTCAAAATCAAGTCAATGGATGGAGAACTTAGATCTGTTGAGAACTCGTTTCAAGATCCTAGATTATATTAAAATCTAGACCCGTTGAAGAACCTGTCTCAAGAACCCAGATAACAAGGAGGAACGCCACAAAAGTTGTGATTTACTTTTGATAAGTTCAAAAGTTCAATCAAGAACAAGAGGAGTAAACTCAACTCACAATGAATAAATTCATCAAATTTCATAAATTTTTTAAAATGAGGTTAGAAAGAGTATTTAAACCAAAACCTAATTAAAAACCTAGCCAAAATAAAGCTCTTTCTTCCAAAAACACCCTTGGATGAATAGTGCCGCAGCTACAATAATTCACTATAATACCTCTTTAAACCCTAGTTCCTAAAAGGTAACTTTCCAAATAAGCTATTGACCAAAATACAAGGCCTTTCCAAAAACTCTAGTTCATAAGAAATCAGACATATGTGGACCAAGCATCCTCGAGCCCATTTATTCTAGACTAATTCCTATAACTAATAAAATAAGTCCCTTTAATTAAATATACAAATTCAAGGCCTTCAATCACATAAACATAATAATAGGCCCTAATTTATGTTGCACTCTTCCATACCTTATATCACGTAGATGATCACAGGATCTCCTTCTTTCAAGCCCATCTTGAATATTCGGCTCTTGCTAGACTCGTCCCAAGTAGATTGCATAAATCTTTGCATTGCCTTCTTCATCTTCTTGGCTCTTGACCTTATAATTAGCACATTTAAAACTTACAAAGGATCTTTAAGACTAGGTCCATCTTGGTGTCCATCAATCACCTTTGCTCGCCACAGAGGAGGTCGCCGCCATCACTTCTTGCCCACAGAGGATTCCACCTGCCTGACTTCCTCGCCACCACTATGTTATTCACCACAAGAGTTCCTCACTATGACTGAGTGAAGCCACCAGTAACCGCCTTCCAAACCACCGGTGTTCTTTGTCGCCGCCGTAACGTTCCTCGACCGAGAAGCCACCAGTGTCGCCATGCACAGCACATGTGTAGTGAACGCCACAACGTACACCCAAATGCCTCACTTGGCAGGCTTGAAGCCTGCCATCCCATGCACAATGTGGGCACAACCACCTCCTTGGACTACCAGACGAAGATAACAAGGGTTCCCCACAGTTCCTCACAGCTCAAAGCCCCACCAATTGGTAGGAAGGAACCCACCAGCCGACCACGGGCTAGTAAAGCAACCAACGGCCACACTGGACCTGTAAGTAGTGTCTACCACTGATGTGGTGCTCCCCGTCCCTCGACGTAGCCAGGACTAAGGAACACCTAAGCTAGACAATGGCAAACAACCAGCCCATGCAGGACAAGCGCCGACGAAGGCAACATGGGAACTTCCTCACCATCCCATTGCAACCTACGCAAGCGGCAGCATGAGCACCCACGGGTCCGCCATGAGGGGCGACAAAGACCATCGACGGGCTTGCCAAGAGGAGGAGAACACTACGGGCAATAGCTAGCGTTGCCCACTTTTCCTCACCCACGATGACAGTCAACCGTAGAGAAACTTCCTCACCACCCAGGTGTTTCGCACGAAAGAGCACCGCCACCAAAAGTCCATGTCCAGGCATCTGTGAGCTGATGTGGCCACTACCAGCCGCCTCCTGACCTGCTGGCATTCTATGCCACTGGCAAGGAAGTCCTCAGCCACGGAGACTCATCCCCCACAGCTTGGTCACCCACAGCAACTACTTCTTGCCTGGCCATCTGCGAGGTCAAGGACCCCATCGGTGTCCACCATTGAAACCGTTGGCGTTTTCTATCCTCAGCAGGGAGTTCCTTGCCCACAGAAGCTTTGCTCTCCACCAAGGAGGTTGCCATCATTGCCTTACCTCGCCATCGAGGAGGTCACTTCCGTCATCTTTGGTTGCCACAGAGCAGGTTGGCTGCCCGCTGCCCTTCACTAGATACTATGTCTATGTTTGACACAACTCTAAATGGCTGGACAAAGCCAACGAAGGTCGTTGTGCTTGGAACTCACCATGCAAAGTCCCGAGGCCAACAAGGACCATCCTGCCAGGCTAGCGTGAGTTAGTGAGGCAAACACCGGCCACCATCAGATACACCAGAGTTTTCTACCGCCAATACAGTGACCCGCGCCACTGGAAGCTTCACGTTGGAAGAATATCGGTGCACCCAACGTACACCCAGTGCTTCGCACGAAAGAGCACCACCACCAAAAGTCCACGTCCAAGCATCTGCGAGCCAATGTGGCCACCACCAGCCGCCTCATGACCCACCGACGTTCTATGCCGCCGACAAGGAAGTCATTAGCCATGGAGACTCCTCCCCACAGCTCGGTCACCCATAGCGAGTAACGTCTTGTTTGGCTACCCACGAGCTCAAGGACCCCATCGGCACCCACCACCGAAACCGTCGTCATTTTCTATCACAGGCAGGGAGTTCCTTGCCCATAGAAGCTTTGCTCGCCACCAAGGAGGTTGCATCATTGCCTTTGCTCACCATCAAGGAGGTTGCTTCCGTCACCTTTGCTCACCACAGAGGAGGCAGCTGCCATCACCTTTGCTTGCCACATAAGAGGTTGCCGCCATCACCTCTGCTTGCCCACGGAAGATTCCACCTACCTGAGTTACTCGCCACCACAATGTTATTCCCCATGAGAGTTCTCATCATGACTGAGTGAAGCCACCAGTAACTACCGTCCAAACCACTAACGTTCTATGTCGCCACCGTAACGATCCTAGATCGGGAAACCACCCAGGAGCTCAGTCTTGCCATGCACATCGCATGTGAAGGGTGAACGCCACAACGTACACCCAAAAGCCTCACTTGGCAGGCATGAAGCCTGCTATCTCATGCACGACGTGGGCCCTATCTAACCACCTCACTAGACTACCAGATGAAGATAGCAAGGGTTTGCCCACTGTTCCTCACAGCTCAAAGCCCCATCTACTGGCAGGAAGGAATCCACCAGACGAGCACGGGCTAGTAAGGCAACCAATGGTCACTCCGAACCTGCAAGCATTGTCTGCCATTGACGTGGTGCTCCTCGTCTCTGTACGTGCCCAGGACCAAGGAACACCTAAGGTAGACAATGGCAAAAACTAGCCCATGGAGGACAAGTGCCGACAAAGGCAACATGGGAACTTCCTCGCCATCCCATTGCAACGTACGCAAGCGGTAGCATGGTGGCACGAGTACCCATGGGTCCACCATGAGGGCCGACAAATACCATCGACGGGCTTGCCAAGAGGAGGAGACCACTACGGGTAAGAGCTAGCCTTGCCCACTTTTTCTCGCCCACGATGACAGTCAATCGTAGAGAAACTTCCTCGCCACAATGATGATCAACCACCACGAAAAGCTCCAACTCCACGCCACCCTTGGCAACGCTCACCACGGGAACTTCCTCACCCACAAGTGTTCCTCACTGCAACCAGTAGCTCAGATGCACAACCAACTTTTCCCAGATGCTTAATCGTGGATATTCAATACAAACAATCATGTCTTTGGACTGGTGGCTTCATCGCCACGTGCATGACTCTTTGAATGCCATACGCAGTGTATTACCTGTAGTCGAATGCTAAGGGCACGTTTGGAAACTAAACCAAACTCAACTCATCTTAATTTATTATTATAATTTTTTCAAATTTCAAGATAAAATATAATAAATAATTCAAAATTTTCAAATTCTAAAATAATAATAATATTAAGAAATAATATTCTAATAATATTTTATCATCTCAACTCAATTCAGTTCAACATCCAAACTCAGCCTTAATGTGTGAACGATTTTGCACAAGAATGTATTATCAAAGTGATTTAATGAAGGAACAAAGAGCGAATTTAGTACCATCACTATCAAAGCAAAACATCATGGCACATAGAAACTACAGGCAGCAGATAGGAAACTGAGGCAACATATAGGGCACATTGCACCCAACAACCATGATCTATGATTAGCGCATACCGTTGGAGCTAAGCCAACTAGAGTCATGTTGTGTGTGCGATACGAGAAAAAGGAAGAATGTTGCAGACAATGTGTACGTAAGATGAGATGATTTTAATTTTTTATAGAAAACGAAGAAGCAGTGGGTCCCATCAATAATTGATTTGTTTTTATAATGATTGATTTATTATTGATGAAAATAGTTTCCAATATCAATTTAACATGGAAAATTCAGGAGTTAATTTGATAAGTACTCGTACCAATAATTAGAATGGTGTATTAAACACTCAGATAATTAATTATTTTATACCTATATTTGGGAAATTCGAATTTTTTATTTAAAGTATTTTTTGGCTTCGTTATTTTCATAACCCACTTTATTTAAGTAGTAATTAATTAGTGATAATAATATATTATAAATTTAAGATGGAATATGTCATTAGATTTTGTAAATATACCAATTATTATTTAAAACAATGATTCTATTTAAATCAATGATTCTATTTATAAAATCAACCATGGTAGTTCAACACAACATCATGTGCCATTAAACAAATATTTGCATAAAAATAAACAAGTAAAGACGTAGCTCAGCTATTTAGGTTCTTACAGAAAGATTATTGGAGTTCACATATAGTCACTCATGTGCTCAATAAATGTTGCAATCTCATTCCTTATTTTAGACATTGTTTAGGCCAATATACTTATATCTACTTTTTTTTTCCTTGGCTTATATGTACTTCAAAGCTCAGGGCATCATATTAAATACCAAAAGATACATAAAATTCAGTTACAACAAACTATAATTCATGATCTCATAATTATAGTCTGATAAAAACATTAGCACCCGACGAGTAGCAAGGTTGGCAATGCGAGGGGCTCGATTGTGGTGGAAACCGTTACATCTCCTCTAAGTGGAAACATGGGAGAGTGTAGTTTGGTACCTAACGAGTCGGAGCCAACTACAAGATTGACACCTTTGGGTGCCAATGGTAAGCCCGCTGTTTCAGGGATAGTGTTTGATGAGCTAGAGAAGCAATTGAAGGAAGATGGGGCGAAGGTTCCGTTGATGGAGAAAAAGGAGGATGATGGGCTTACGGAAGTAGTTATTTTAGATGAGTCACATATGGGTTTGGGCTTTGGTTTCGGGCCCACTTGTACGGTTTTGATGCCCGACTTAAGCCCTTCTCGTCCATTACAACTTAAGTCCCTGAGAAAACAAATTCGTGCTCGGGGGCAATTGCCAGAGGCTAGGGTTTCCATTTCGCCTATTGACTCTGCTCAAGGAGAAGTCGAACACTCGGGTCCGACTGGCACATCAACTAAAGGAAATCATGGCAAGAAGAGAAAGGGTGCTTTGCTGTTGGCGGAAGATGCCATTAGAAGTAAATGATTTGCGGGCTCTGTTACGACAGAACTGGTTCTAGAGAGATCGGTGGCGGCTGGTGAACAGCCTCACCAAGTCCAATGAAGCTCTTGAGCTGGAATCTTCGTGGGCTTGGGAACCCATGGAGTATTCGTACTCTTTGTGATCTGATTACGAAGGAAGTTTTTGATGTTGTTTTTTTGCAAGAAACAAGAATGAAAACTCGACAACTGGATTACTATAAGTTTAAGTTTGGTTGTCATAATTGTTTTGGTGTTGATAGTGTGGGGCATAGTGGTGGTCTTGATTTGCTATGGAAGGATGAAATTAATGTGTCTATTGTTAATTTCACTAACCATCATATACATGCTGTGTTACAAATGACGATGGAGGAAAATGGTTTTTAACAGGGGTATATGGGCATCCCGATTGTAGTTTGCGGTTTGAAGTGTGGAGTTTGTTAAAGTTTTTAGGTCGTGGTGTTAATTTACCATGGGTGGTTTTCGGGGATTTCAATGAAATCCTTACGAACTCTGAAAAGTGCGGAGGGAATTTGAGGAGTGAAAATCAGTTGAGGGAGTTCAAGGAGGTATTAGCCGTTTGTGGGCTCAGAGATTTGGGTTTTGTGGGCCCTCGTTATACTTGGAGTAATAGGAAGGAAGGGAATGGATTGATTTGTGAATGTTTGGACAGATTTCTTGCTAACTCTTTGTGGTGTGAGTTGTATCCGCATCTGAAGGTTCTACATGGAATGGCAGCTTATTCTGACCACATCCCTTTGTGGTTAGATATAGAGGGGGCTTTTGTTAGAAGAAAGGGTAGAAGATTATTTAGATTTGAAGCCATGTGGATGGGGAAGAAAGAGTGTTCATCCATTATTGCGAAAGCTTGGCAACCAGTGGATAGTTCTACTTCTTTGTGTCGTGTTATGGAGGGTATTTCAACCTATGCAGTGGAATTGGGGAAGTGGAATAAGAGTTCTTTTGGTTATGTTCAAAAGGAATTGTTAAATGCAAAGCTGAAAATGAAGTTGTTGCAAGAAAGTGACCCAAGTATGTCTTTACTGCATGAGCATAATGAAACTAGGGAAGAGGTTCAAAAGTGGCTTGAGTGAGATGAGTTAATGTGGAAGCAGAGATCTCGGGTGCTGTGGCTTAGAGAGGGTGACAGTAATTCAAGGTTTTTTCACTCTAAGGCTTCTAGTTGTCAACTGAGGAATAGTATCGTGCAGTTGCAAGATGAGACGGGAAATTGGCTCAAAGGAGATCAGATGGATAGATTAATCACTGATTATTTTAGCAAATTATTCTCAGCTGCCGAACAGGTGGAATTGGGGGAGGTTGTGTCTGGTGTAGAAGCAAAAGTCACTGCTGAGATGAATGCTGATCTGTTGAAACCCTATATGGCTGAGGAAGTGGAAGTCGCCCTCAAAAAAATGCATCATTCGAAAGCTCCTGGACCAAATGAGATGTCACCACTCTTCTTCCAGAAGTATTGGCCTGTAATAGGTAAATCAGTTACTGCCTCTGTGCTTGTAGCTTTGAATACTGGAGAGTTTCCTAGGAAATTAAATCATACTTTTCTCACTTTAATTCCTAAGAAAGCATCTCCCTCTAAAGTAGCTGATTTTCTTCCTATTAGTCTTTGTAATGTACTTTATAAGCTTTCATCAAAAGTCATTGCAAATAGACTAAAAAAAATACTGCCTGAAGTGATTTCGGATTCTCAGTGTGCTTTTGTTCCCAGTAGACAAATCTCTGATAATGTTTTAGTAGCCTATGAGTTGTTACATTTTCTGAGATATAAGAGAACTAGAAAAAAGAACTTTATGTCCTTTAAACTTGATATGAGTAAGGCATATGATAGGGTGGAATGGGTGTTTTTGAAAAAAATGATGGAAGCACTTGGTTTTGATATTGGACTGATCGGTATGGTGATGAAGTGTGTGAAAACTATCTCTTTTTCATTGCTTGTAAATGGGAGTCCAACGGGTAATATAATTCCAAGTAAAGGGCTAAGACAAGAAGATCCATTATCTCCTTATTTGTTTCTATTGTGTGCGGAAGGTCTTATTTCCCTCTTAAAGCAAGCCGTTGGAAGGGAGGTGGTTGAAGGTGTTAGAATTAGTATAGGAGCTCCTAGAGTTAATCATTTGTTGTTTGCAGATGATAGTATCATAATTTCTAAAGCCAATATTTCTACAAATGAAAAAATTCACTCTTTGTTGAATAAGTATGAGAGAGCTTCAGGGCAATGTATTAACAAAGACAAAACTTCCATGGTATTTAGTGGAAATGTTAATGAGAATTTGAAAGACGAGATTATGCAACTTTGGGGGGCAGCTATACTCAACAGTATGAGAAGAAGTATTTGGGCCTTCCACCTATGGTTGGGAAATAAAAAAAAAAAAACAAGCATTCTCGAGTATTAAAAAGAGGTTGTGGAAAAAATTACAAGTGTGGAAAGAAAAGTTGTTATCTCAAAAGGGTAGGGAGGTTCTTATTAAGGCTGTAGCAATGTCTATTCTAACATATGCTATAAGTTGTTTTTGTTCCCTAAATCCTTGTGTCACGAGTTAGAAATGATGATGGCTAAATTCTGGTGGGGGGATCAGTCTCAGGGGAAAAAAAACACTGGGTTAGTTGGGAGAAACTTTGTAATTCCAAGTTTGGATGAGGAATGAGTTTTAAAGACTTAAGGCTTTTTAATTTGGCACTTTTAGCCAAACAAGGGTGGAAGCTGATATCGAATGAGGGCTCCCTTCTCTACAAAATTTATAAAGCACGATATTTCCCAAATACCAATTTATTTGAGGCAAAAGTTGGCTTTAATTCATCTTATGCGTGGAAGGAAATTCAAGAAGCTGTCAAATGTTTAGCAAGAGGGTGTAGATGGCGTGTGGGTAATGGGAAATCAATTAGAGTCTTCAAAGATCTATAGATTCCAAATTGTAATATGAATTCCAGATTGCTAGATGAAGCTGAGAATGATGGCCATTTAAGAGTACAGTCCCTAATTGATGTAAATACTGGTTGGTGGAAGGTCCACAGTTTAAGAGCTCTATTCAATCCAAATGTGGTTCAGCAAATTTTGAAGATGAATGTTTCCATAAGTTCAGATGATTCTTTGTTTTGGGTTCATAAGAAGAATGGTATATATTCTGTAAAGAGTGCTTATAGAGTGCTAGTGCAGAGTCAATCCCAATCAAATGGTCAGAATTCAAGGGAAAGTAGTCATCAAGATTTTTGGAAATGTTTGTGAGGTTTGAAGCTACCGAAAAAAATGAAAATATTTGCATGGAAGGCATGTCAAGAGCTGCTGCCAACTTTCCAAAATTTGAAGAAAAAACATGTCTTAGAGGCTTACTAGTGTGTGTTTTGTGATCAAGTAAGTGAAGATGTTATTCATGCTTTGTTTTTTTTTTTGTTCTGATGTGAGGAAGGTATGGTTGGATTTTTGTTCTCAGCTGGGTATTTTGGATACTGCTGTTTCTTTTTGGGATTTGGCAAACATTGCTTGGGATAGAGGGGCAAATGAGTTATTGGCCAGATTTATTGTCATTGCTTGGGGGCTTTGGTTTAGAAGAAATAAGTTTCTTTATGAGAAGGTGTCTATGCAACTCAATGAAGTAGTGAATAATGCTTTGAGTATTTAGCGGGAATATAAACAATTGCAAGTTTTTGATGTGTTTAATAAGAAAATCAATAAAGTTGTGACTTGGTCTCCACCTCTTCTTGGCTTTTTGAAGTTGAATGTTGATGGCGCTACTTTTAGTGATCAAAATTCTGTTGGGGTGGGGGTAATTCTTAGAAATCATAATGGTGATGTAGTGGTGGCCTATAGTAAAGCTAGAAGAGAAGTCTCTTCTGCAGAATTTATTGAAGCTATTGTTTTGTTAAGGGGATTACAATTATGTGCTCAGTGGGATGTTCCAAAAGTGTTGTTAGAATCTGATTATTTGATAGTTGTTGATGGTTTGAATGGTATATCTGAGTTCCTAACTAATTTTGATTTTATTCTACAAGATATTCGTAGACTCATGCGGGATTTTCAAGTGGCTAAAGTAGTTTATGTTCATCGGCTGGGCAACATGGCTGCTCATCGGCTGGCACGATATGCTTGGGAAGTGGATGATATTGTGATGTGGTGGGATTATTGTCCTTCTTTTGTAAGTCAAACTATTTAGCTTGATAAGATTTCTATTTGTAAGGATTCTATTTGATATTAACGAATGTTTTAGTCTTATTAAAAAAAAAGTATATATATATTACTATCAAATTAATAATTTAGAGTGAAGGTAAAAACAAAATCACATAACCGAATTTTATTGTTTATTTAATTAATTTTTATCATTTATTTTAACAAATTTTACATAATTATTTTTATTTTTATTGTTTACTTAAATTTGATGGAATTCTAAATGATGAAAAATTTAGATTGACTGCTTGAATAATTAATTATCTCTAAAATACTATTTTCTATGATTAATATTAAATATTGATACATTTTACCATACCTTAAATATTAGCTATCGTTCGATACACTTTACTAATCATCCCAACGCACCAAATTTTAGTTCCGCCTGACACTGAAATGAAATAAAGCTGGAGTCGTAGTAAGGGGACTAATAAGTAGAGGACAGAGCTGAATTGATACCAGTAATTTGGATACGGATAAGTGTAAAAACAATTTCATATAATTTTTCGATACTCTTAAATATTTTTATAAAAAATATAAAATTCATAATATTATTAAAAATATTATGTTATATTATTATTATTATTTTTTAAATTTTTATATAAAATATAATAAATAATTTAATTTTTAAAATTTTAAAATAATATTAATATTAATAAAAACACAGCTCCGTCTCCGCATAAGACAACGCCAAGTATCACATTCACACTTCCATCGCATACGTCAACACCAACCATCACATTTACTCTTTCTCTACTGGCTGTGTTGTTGTATGTGGAGAAAGGCCGACATCGAAAAGAAAGAAAGATACTGCTGAAATGAAATAAAGCGTATTCTGACGGCTATGACACTCCATCGCATACGACAGTCCCAACCATCACATTTCCTCTCTCTCTACTGACGCTGTGTTTTTGTTTGTGCAGAAAGGCTGACACTTAAATGAATGAACATAGAGCTGAGTTGATACCAAAGAAAGGTTTGGTGCAGTCGATTCCAACTTATTCGATTATAAAAAAAATTAAAAAATTGTTCATAGCAATTAACAATTGGACAATGCTTCCGCTGAGAGTTTTCGTTGAGAGCTTTGATTGGAGTGTAATATTATTTTACATATATTTTTTTTTAATTATTTTTTATATAAATTTTTTAATATTTTTAAAAAATAAAATAAATTTAAAATATCATTAAAAATATATTTTCTTAATCTGAAACTAAAAAAAAAAATTATTAAAAAATACTTCTTTAATCACGAAATAAAATAAAAAATCATAAAAATATTTTTTTATTTTACTTTATGATTAAGAAAATATTTTTTAATAATATTATGATTTTTTTATTTAAAATTGTTAAAAAAATTTATATAAAAAAAAAACTTAAAAAAACACATAAAAATATATACTATTGCGGGAGCCCCGAGCGGGAGATAAAGCATTCTCCTTAACAATTAGATCGATTCCCCCAATGACTCGACAATGCTCTACACTAATGCTGTTGTTTCAATTCGAAGCGGCGCGTCAAGATATCAAAAATATCTCATGTGGAGTTTGGATAGGAAGTTAAAGTAATAAATTGAAATGAGATAAATTAAAATAAAAATTAAAAATTAAATAAAAATTTATTAAAATAGTAATTTTTAATATTATTTTTATTTAAAGATTTAAAAAAATTAAATTTTTATTATATTTTATGTAAAAATTTAAGAAAATTATAATGATGAGATGAGATAAGATAAAACATTTATTATATCCAAATGGGCAGTGGTAATTTAGATAATGTGTTGAGATGAGATGAGTTGAGATTATTTATGATAATAGTGAGATTATTAAGTTGATATGAAATGAGATGATTTTTAAAAATATGTATGTTTGGATTTAGAAGTGAGATGATATGGTTTTAAATTTTTGAGAGATTTGATAGTTGTAAATTCTACCAATTATTGCATAATATTTATAATGATAGAGTATTATTTATAAATATTTTTATATTAACTAATAGCAATTAATAAATTACATGTCCAAAAGAAAATATTTAAATCACATCGCTAATAGCAAACCATTTTTTAAATTTAGATTAATCAATCATTCTAAAAAATCATCATTTTTAGTATAATATATATAATTCTAATTATGAATATCATTGGTTATTGTAGCCCGAACAAATTATTTCAGATATAATTCTAAAAAATCATCATACTAACAATTATGGATGGTCCCAAAAAAAATTGACAGTCAGATCTTTGCATTATGGTAACAAAAATTTATTCTCTATTTTTAGCGAAAAAATTACGTACATGTCGATTCGGGTTGGCATTCAATGGACTGTGAGGGACGCAACGTTACATATTTTTTGGGAATGGAGGTGTGTAGACGGAGATGAGAATTAGCTTAGGGAAAGGGGAGAAAAAGCAAATGGCTGTATTTTTTCATTTCGGGGTGAAAAAGCAAAAAATTCCTGCATGTCAAAAAAGGAATGTGTCGTTATTTGAATACACTGTGGGATGAGATATCTGAAATCATCTAAAATTTAATGGCCGTTTGGGTACAAAACAACTATCTCCGTACCAAACAAGTTTTTCATCTCAACTCCCAAAGAAAACTAAAAATCTCGTAGTCGTCTTCTTTTCAATCATGATAGGGAAACTATTACATTTATATTTGTAGGCATGTAGTTTCTATTAACGTTGTATTTCGTACGTTTTAAGATCAGGTTTCAGCAACTCAAATTTTTAGAATTAAGCTTGTGAAAATAGAGAATAAGACAACTAGAAGAGGGTGACCTTGAAGTCAGGGAGTCTTTGATACCAAGATCAATAAAGTCTCATATCTAAGAGTTGCTATTTATACCGGGAGTCTGGAGGGGGGATATATTATGTCTGCCCCTATAGAGTTCGTGTCCTTCGTATGGTTCTTTTTATTAGAGTCTTTTAGTGCGGCATGACTCTGCGACGAAGTCATTAATGTGGCGTGTAGGTTGGGTAGTGATATCATTAATGCGGCATGGTTCCCTAATCCTACTTTACCTTTGGTGGTCTGTCAATGTTCTCATGTCAGAGGATCAATAGTTCTCCGTCTTTCCCGCTTTGTCCTATACAAGTCTCCACAATCAGAGTGTGACCGAAATATGTCAGGCTTGTCTATCACATCAACCACCCATTTGCTTTTCTTTGTAAGCGCCTTTCTTCATGAGTAAGCTTGGACACTCGGGTCGGGTATCAGGCCGAAGCCTAGTGGGTTTGTGAAGTCGGGAAAATTCCCTTACAGTTTCTAAGACTAATTGCTAGGACTCGAGGCCTTAACAATAAGGCCAAACCAAATAACTAGTGAAACCCATGAATTAAACCCAATAGAAATAATAATTAATAAGATAAAATCCTACTAATGCAAAGTAAATTACACAAGTTCCTATTATTTCGTTTAGATACAAGAAGTGTTTTATTTCATCTTATCATTATAATTTTATCAAATTTTTACACGAAATGTAATAAATAATTTAACTTTTTCAAATTTTAAAATAATAATAATATTAAAAAATAATATTCTAATAATATTTTATTCAACTTTCATCTCATATCAATCAACTAACCAGACGACACTAAGCTTCTATCATCTTAAGATAAGGACAAATTAAAGTTTGGGCCTTGAAATCAAATGTTTGTTTTTATTACGTAAAGTAAGCCTGACTTTGTTGAAAGATGACTCTTGCAAACATTACATCGAGGTGTTATGCTCTTTTTTCTTGCATTTGCTTGAAAATCCAAGGTCTTACGAATTCCTAATTAGTTATCTCACTCGGATTTGTGATATTTGAAGGCACAAATCCATGCGTGCGATGCAGTTCTTGTTCCAATTGGGGAGTAAGAATTGGAGATAATGGAAAAAATTGTAGTTAAAAAGTTGAATCACTTACCAAAGATGTTGGAATACATTGAATCATGAGTACAAATCCCTAGTTTTAAATGCAATGAACAGCACGTTTTGAATGGAAAAATTCTATTTACTCCTAATATTCAAGCACGTCTTCTCCATCTTTGAACTGGAAGGCACTAGGCCTGTTAATTCTCCAACTTACAGATCAATCACACGCTTCCTTCCAGATTTTAGGTATCTATTTAGTTTGTAGCTTGGCATGTTTGGCTCAATTGGAGAGATCATGTAAGTATTATCCTTTTTTCTAAAACAATATGTTGGTAGGAGAAATTAGGTGAGTTGTTGTACAGTCCTTGTGAGATCCCGATGAGTAAAATGAAGGATGGAAGAATTGGGGAGCCTATTGGAACAACGACACCAAGAGGACGAGAGGCATGCACAATGATCAACTGACCACCCAAGGCCCTGGTAGAGTGAGAGCCCGAGGAGACAAAGGGCCAAAGGGGAACCAAAAGGAGCCCACGGCGTCAAAGCCCGGTAAGGACAGACAACCCGGTAGGCAAAATCAGCACGATCGCAAGGGGATCTGTGGGAGGAGGGCCCACCTCGTCGACACGAAGGGCCCACTCTTGTAGAGCTCGATACGAGGAAGTGTTCGCAATGCAGAGGGTCACTGCCAGCGCCAGGAGATACACAGGAGGGAACCGTCATAACATTCAGCGAGAAAGACGAAAAAAATATCCTCCACCCCATGACGATGCCTTGGTAGTTACCGTGTAGGTCGCCAACTTCACGACGTGGAGAGTCTTGATTGACAATGGCAGCTCGACAGACATCCTATTCTGGGAAGCCTTTGTTAGAATGGGAATCAGCCCTGAATGACTGCGCCCAGCCCCAACTCTACTCAAGGGTTTCTCAGGGAAAATTGTCAAGCCAATGGGAGCAATTACCCTGTTTGTCCTGGCCAGGAAGGCCACCAGAACGTCAGCCACGATAGTTAATTTCCTAGTGGTAAAGGCCCCCTCGTACAACAAGATATTGGGTCGTCTGACCCTGAATAATCTAAAGGCAGTGACATCCACATACCACCTGAAGATGAAGTTCCCAACAGACTTGGGGGTGGGCAAAATACGAGGCAAGCAGGTCGGGAATGTTATGCACGAGAATTAAGGCATGAGGGGAAGGAAGTGAGGACCGTTGAAGAAGCCGGGGAGATTACTGGACGCCCCTACCGTCGACTTTGGCCAAATGGGACGAAGAGGTCCGAGACCAGCAGACATTGAGAAAAGTAGAGTCCAATGAACCCCTGGAGTTGGTTTTCGTGGACTACTAAAGGCATGAGTGCACTGTACGGGTCAGGACCAAAATTTCTCCTGAGTTAAGGCAGGCTGTGAAACGACTCCTTGTCGAGCATCAAGAGTCACAAAGAAATTCTTGGGATCGATAACGCGATCATTGAGCATCGCATTTGTGTGGTCCCCACAGCCAGAAAAATCAAACAAAAGCGTTTTACCACATAAACGTATGTAGCCATAGTTGAAGAAGTGGACCATCTCCTCAAAAGACCCACTATTCTGAGTGGTTGTCCAAAGCAGTACTAGTGAAGAGGCGAGTGGGAAGTGGAAGATGTGTGTTGACTTCATTGACCTAAACAAGTCTTGCTCGAAGGATAGCTTCCCCTTGCCTCGTATCGATTTGATAATCGACTCGACAGCGGGCCACCCACTGCTCAGCTTTATGGAAGCCAAGCCTAGACGAGAAGGAAAAGACAACCATCAAATCGAATTGTCACAATCGGTCTATCTTAGCATAGTGCTTGAATAACCAATGGGTGCGGCTACTATGCCGTCCCATTTTGACCGCTGGGGCATACTGCCTAGCGTAAAATTTTTTTTTTTTTCTTTACACATTTTTTTAACATATTTAAATACATTTAAAAAATAAAAAAATACACTAATACACTTAAAATCACTTCCTTAATCACTAAGTTAAAAAAATAAAAAAATAAAAAGAATTTTGACCAGCGGTCAAATGGAGGTATTAAGTTGGGAAGGCAAAGTAGACTTTCTCATAACCAATCTATCTCCAAAATCAAATCGAACTCCATTAGATAAAAAAACATCCAATCGACCTTCAAAGCTCCACCCTCTATTTCTACAGGACACTCCTTACCTACTCGGGTACAAGCTACTGTATTCCCTGTCAGGAACTGTCACAACGACTTTATAGGGTAATAGCTCAATTTGCAAGCTACAGATCCATGCAAACACCGCATACATGAAAGACGATGACGTGCCTAAATCGAATAGTGCACAAGTAGTGAATCTTAGCTTATTGACGTTTCCTAACATCGACAAAGTAATACTACTATTAAGCATAGAGATTTCAGACTATTGTCCATCACTCAACTACAGTAATACTAGAAATGTAGCATGAATTGAAAATAGAACACAATTTTAGAGCAAGTGTAGAGAATATAATACATGTTTATTATTCTTAAAAAAGTTACAGTATATGCATAGAGATTTCAGACTTGATGGCTTCATGTAAAAAGGATCGTGCCTAAGACCTTTACTCCCAAAAATTGGTGTTGTTTCTTTAACGTCTGTGCGTTGAACCCCGCTGTCCAAATTATTTATGCAGTGCTTTATGTGATATTTTTCAGTCAAATAGACAACTAACCCCTATTCCAACCTAATCAATAAAATCAGCCCAACTGTGTCACTACTTGCAAGCAACCGATACTGGAAAATATAAAAAGGCAGATGGGTAGATGATGTAAAAGTCATCCACCAATAAATGCCCAACGTGCTGTGAACAATCTAGTGCAATAAAACCGCATATCCACTCACTTTTTCATGAAATAAAAGCCTCTTCATCCACCAATAAATACCTAACGTTTTTTTTAAATCATCTTCATCCACCAATAAATGCCGAACATGTTGTGAACAATCTGGTGCAATAAAATTGCATATCTATTCACTTTTTCATGAAATGAAAGTATCTTCATCCACCAATAAATACCCAACGTGCTGTGAACAATCTGGTGCAATATAACCGCATATCAACTCACTTTTTCATGAAATAAAAGCCTCTATACACGATAATAACAAATATTTATACAATTACCGCATATCATTCCACCAGCTACCAATAAAGTGATTCAGCAATAAAATCCCATAGATTTCTAAATCGGTCAGCCACATAGATTTCCATATCAACCATTACAACAATATTTAATAGCAACTAATATCATATAAAGTACGTTCACATAAAGTAATTAATAAAATCTAATACAAAATGACATAAATAAACTGGCATAAAGCAATAAAAACATGATCTGATGAACAATGCATGACCCAACTATGCTCGTCATCCATGGCTAAAAGGCCTCGCTGGACGACAGGATTACGTAGTTCATTGAATGCATGAAAAAATTTATCTCCTACCAACTTCGGTTGAATCGCCTACAGCAATGCCATACAATGCATGAACAGATCCCATCCGTCATTGCTGTCCATGGTCGGCGTCGGGCCCTTGCTACGCTGTGAGGTGGAAGCCTGAGCTCTCTCCTCATAGCACTTTTGTCGTGCTAAATTTGTTTTCATCATCTCACTGATGAAGTTCGATAACTCCTCAACCTGGCTGCTTCACCCCCCTTATTTTGACGACGACGTGACGAGTGTGTCGAAGGTACCGTAGAACGTATCCCCATGGAAACATATATGTCATCAATATCAACCACCACTCTCGACTGCATGCCCAGTGTGGGGCCCCAATGTCGCATCTCTGCATCAAGCTAACGCTCTTCGTCACTACTTGGCACTGGTTTGGTTGAAGAGTGATGAAGTGTAGACTTTGGGCATCCCATGTTCTGAAAATTCTTCCAGTCTGATTTCACCTAGGTCAAATATATCAAGTTGCTTGTTAGATATTGGTTACCATGACAATGAAATAAATTGAAGGAAACATGTATTGATGTAGTAACTCGGCTATTTTTTTGTGTAAGTTTAATTAGCTTACCCTAATGGCATTTTCCCAGTGCTCGTCACTGGTTATCATTATTTAAGTGTCATGGTCCCATCCCATACCATTTGGCCCATTAGATCGATGAATTGCAGCTGCCTCTTCTTCAGCCTTTGTATTTTGCCCTTCACTTAGTTCGCATCGAACGCCTTTGCACCCAGAGCAGAAATGAGTTCAGCGTACAAAGCGTGGTCCCTACTTGTGATCTTGCCTGCCCATAGTGCACCACTAACGGCATCTCCATACATCATCTCAATGAATGCAAATGAAAGATAAATATAAAATTCTAGTGATTAATTGCAGCAACTAATATGAATTAATGTATATGAAAAGATGAACTGCAAAAAAATTTATAAACAACGACTATAGGCCATACCTATCGATGGTGAGTTATGAGACACGAGAGTAGGTGGTAACGCTAAGAAAACGACAAACGAGCAAACGAGTTTAGAACTGGCATTGAATACAATTTAAATTCAAACTCAATTTTGAGCAGATTACATAGTCTGGAAATCGAACAGCAGTCAAAGGAGATGAACACGAACGAAATGACAAAACAATTATTTTCAAGAATAATGGTTGGGAGGTCAGATCCATATTGAAACTAATTTGTTATTTTGATTGAAAATAATAATTATTTTGGTGGAAACTAATTTGTTTTCCAGAACACGATGCAGTTTCTGGTTGAACACATTTATATTTTGGTTGAAACTAATTTATTGATATACCTCTCTTATCTTTATTTTTATTGGTAAATATTATCTTGATAAAAGAATGGTAAACTGATATAACAATTATGTAAGAAATCTAACTTGAAGTTACCAAAAAATTAATGGTAATCCGAAAATATTTGATGAAATTTTGAAGACTTGCACTATGTAATATGAATGCCTGGAAATTATAACTATAACATCCGTATTCACAACTAGAATATAATTATAAAAAGTCTTTAAAAGAATCCCAATACCGACTATAAACTCCAAAGTCCTACCTTTCCTCATTCCCTTGTAACTGAGTTATATATTCAGCTAGCCCTTATTTTAGCTTTTCTTAACTTGGAATTATCTTCGACTTTTATGTACCAAGCATCCCTTTTATTGGGGACATCTATGATGGGACTACGCATACGTAGGTACCAAATGCTATTGGATTGGTTTACACAAATCATGACCAAACAAAGAGGAGTTCTAGACACACCTATGAGTTTGAGCAGAGACAAAGTGAAAATCTAACTATCTGGCATAACGGTGATTGTATAGCAAGTTAATTCAGATGTCTTCTTCACTGTTCTCCACGATAGTCGCACCTTAGCTTACTATGACCAAATATTAGTATGTTTTGAGCATTTTCTTCTTGATTAGTGTGAACCAACAGCTCATCAAGGAATTTGAATGAATGTCTTGTTAAAGATATTGTGCCTGTGGTTCTAGCAGCATTTGCTCTTTATTCATTCTCAACAATGTATGATCATATCTATATGACCAGTCATTTTACACTTTCAAGGAAGAGTTTGGTTATGGTTATGGTTATGTTTACATTTTCGAAGCATTCTATCATGTGGGTAAGGGGGAGGAAATGTTTGAATGCTAAATACTTTCTCATTTCTTTTCTTTTCTTTCCTTTTTGGGCTATCTATGACCGAATGGAATTTGTACAACTGGTACGAGGGCTACACTACAGAACTTTTCCATTATTTGAGACTAAACTCATCAACAAGCTGATAGTGAGAGATTGGAAGATCCAGGTTCCTTGTAATTCTCCTCCAAAATTACATAGTGTAATTAAGAGAGAAAGAGAGTTGCTGGGTTCATTCTGATTGTGGGCTCTACACGTGGGTAATGTCAAATATAATGGGGTTCCCATGTTGCTTGAGAGTATATTGTACCTTCATCCCACAACAGTGATGTAAAGCTATTTCTAATTTTTTTCACCATGTGAGTGTGCTTTTGTTCCGGGTGTACAATGTTTGTTTATCATTTTCATTAATGAATATTCTTTTTGCAGGTTCCTCATGTTATTTGCATTATTTATCAGTTGATTGATATCTCTGAAGACGGTCCTGACGTTTCGTATTGTAACATGAACATGAGATGACAGACATGATATACTTTTGAGACAAATGTAACAGATATTACATAACATGGCATACATATAACAGATAATATTTCGTAACATAACATAATATATAACAGACAATATTTTGTAACATGACATAACATGTGACAATGAATATTACGTGACATGACATACATGTAATAGATGGCATATATAATATGATATACTTGCAACAGATAGTAACAGGAAACAGAATATATTATATAACAGATAAGTCTTTCATGACAGAATAATTCATGTAATAGATAAATATCACAGGCATGGCATATATAACATACGAACAATTAGAAAACTGATAGTAAGTTAAGAGCTAACTTACCTTGATTGTCGCGTTCTATGAGAATAAAATGCGAAATACGAGAAACTGTAAGAGGATATTCTAAAAGTTAAAAATTTAATTACTAACAATTAGAAATGTAAAAAATGACAACTTAGAGTAAATGTCCATTTTTACCCTTTACATATGGGAAAATGAATATTTTACCCCTAACTTAAGAATTTCACTTCCTAACTCTAAAAATTACCAAAATTTACATTACTCATGTAAATTTTGTCCTAGATTCAAATATCAACTCAAAAAAATTTAAAATCATTCTCAACTATGGAAAACTCACTATGGCCGAAATATCCATAGGATTTTTCCCTTGTTTTTTTTTTTTGTAACAATTTCATCCATCTTTAAAACCTATAATTAATCCAAAATTTTATAACAAAGATCTTCCATACCTAAGTTTAAAAATACACTTAAAATATCCATTAAGAAAAAACTAATTATCAAACACCAAACTTTTTGTAAAAAGACCTAAACTTTTTAACAAAAAGTAAACTCTTAATTACAAGTTTTGACCTTAATAAAAACATCTCCAAAAATTCCAAAAAAATCAAATCTTACTTCTAACACGTTCATAACATCTTCCTAAGATTAATCATGCTTTAAATCATCAAAGAAATGTCACCAAAAATCACAAAAGAGCACTTGAAATTTTTGGTTTTATACTTAGTCCGAAACTGAAACCTTTCTCTCAACTAACTTTGATCAATCTCTTTATCCATGGCTTAAAGAAATGTGATCTTCAAACTAAAACATTTTAAAGTTTAAGAATGTGTCCTAAAGAAGATAAAACCATCAAACTTAAAACTGCATGGCTAAAATTCAATAAAACATGGATCTAACCCAAAAAATAAAATCTTAAAACTAATACTAAATATCTTCAAAATAACATATTTAAAACAAATACTAAATAACTTCAAAATAATATCCTAACATGTATATAAAAGCCTTTGGAATAAGATTAAACCACGAAATATTCAAACTTTCACAAGACAAAAACTGTTTTTACACTTCTAGTTTTCAACTTTCTAAATCTAAGGAAATCTATCATCAAAAACTTTATTCATGCAACAAAACCTCAATTAACATTCATAAACACATGCTAATAACACTATAAAATTTTCGGACCAAGATATGTCCATTAGCTTGGTCAAAAATTTCAAAACATAACAAACAATATAGTTTCACGCCCAAAATGATCTTCCATGCTTAAAAATACTTTTGAACGATCAAATGTGTATGGAATGAGACTAATAAGATATCCACGAAAACTATACTCAAAGACGAACAACTTTTATGAATGAGTCATTGTGAAAAAATACTTACAAAGGGTCGAAAATCTCCACGCAACAAGACCCAGAAATCTGCCTGAGAGCTCTTTTGAGTTTCACTCTAAGAACGGGATGAAGAAGTGACAAAATGGAGTGAAATGTGCCTTGCACGACTTTAGACTCCTGGAGGGGGAAGTTATGGGCTTGAATGACCCTTGATTGGAGTTAGCTATGTGACATAAAGTGAAAAATAGTGAGGGACAAGGACTATTTGCAGCAGCTATGAGAGATGGAGGTTGATGGAGTGGATTTCTCTTTCACATCAAGGCATTGTTGGGTGCAGCCAATGGCAGTAGATGGTCTGCCATGTGGGGGAGGAAACTTCTTCAAGAAACTTTGCCAAAGTGACTAAATTCATGGACCTTGGTGGGCCCCAACCAAGTGGGGTTCAATTTGGGATTTTAAGGGAGTTTCGCAAGAATTTGAAATGCTATCAAGCTCAAATCTAATTTTTCTTAACCCAATCAATTTTGATCCCGTGCCATCCTAGACTTGAAACAATTTCGATCTAGCCATGTGGTCGGGTGCAACGGAGGATAACGCTCCTCATGAGGTAAAGTTCTCCTCTCATAACCTACTCTGTTACTATCAATGTCTAGAATGTGTGGTGGTGCTCTTGGCGTTCCATTGTATGCTGATTGAGCTGAGTTATTGCATATTTTATACATTTAGAACTAATATCTTTTATTTATTTCATTACATTATTATTTTTTTTAGATGGAAAAATGGTTAAGATGAATAAATTCGAGTTGTGATTTAAATTGGTTAATAGCATGATTTATGCTTAATTTTATAACTTGTGATTTAATTAGATAATGTTCATTCACACGCACAATATATTTTTGAGATTCTATTTTTTTTTTCAAATTTCTATTGTTTTTATAGGTCAATAAATGAAAAGCTTGAGAAAAATTAAGGTACCAAAAGGTCAAGAAATGAAAAGCTTGAGAAAAGTCAAGTTTACAGAATGGACACACTTTAGTCTTTTAATCATAACTTTCTGTTCAAATATCAGATTGATACGATTCTTAATGCGTTGAAAATATATCTTAAAAGGATACAAAGTTGTCTCTAATAAGGATTTTCAAATTCAAACTCCTAAACCATGTACGTGACTGCCAAATTGAGTCCTAAAATTTAAGCGATTTTGTGTGCTGGAATATGAAGACATTAGGGTTTCTTTTCTACCCTATTTAAGCATATCATTAGCACGAAATTTGAGACTTTTGTAGAGCAACGCCGCACATTTGAAGAACTCTTCCAGGGTCCAATTGCCGCTCCAGTCACCTCCTCCATTGCTTATCACCTTCATCTTCATCTCCATTCATTTAGCTTGCTCTTTTCACTCTCTACTATTTATTTAATTTTAGTTTAAAGTTTATGGAGTAATTTTGAGATTTTTGGCTTAGAAATTTGGACAATTTATTTGCTATTTATTTTACTTAATGTCGCTATTTTCTTACTCTTTTAAGATTTCATTAAACAGTGATTACAATTGTTATGGATTAATTTTGAGAATTTGTGATTTGAATACAAGGATGAACCCTAGAATCTTGATTTTGGGGCTTTTCAATTTTCAGTTCGTATTTTGTCAATTACTTTCTAATCTAGTTTAATTCTTAGCTTAGTTTTATTAATCTCTTGGTTCCATTGCATATTAGATTGATTAAAGTTTAATTATGACTTAAATTTTAGTTTTATTGTTTAATTTTCAGATTAATTAAGATTGTTTAGTTTAGTTGATTCTTTGATTGTTAATTTCAATTTGTTAGTCTTTTACATTTCATTTCGACACTCAAAAATCCAAAAATATGAATCTAGTCCATGACTAGTGCCATTTTCATTCTTGTTGCACCCTTCCATCCATTGTACATACCATCATTTTTATTTTCTCTTTGTGAATATTTTCAACATTTTAAACGAATTTGATTTTAAGTAACTTTTCCTGAGGAGATGATCTAGAAATTTATTCCTAATTATTACGCGACATCCTCCTGCACTTGGGTTAGCCTTTGTTCTACTCATTTTTGAGTGAGTCAAGTTTTTGGCGCCGTTGCCAAGGATAGTTGCTTGACGTAAATTTAAACTCGTTATTTTTTATTTTTTATCTCAAATGTTTTTTTTTTACTATCTGATCTCTGATTACACATTTTACTTGTCACCTACTACTCAGTCACTTGAATCTTACTTATGCTATTTGGACTTATATTTAATGTCATGGGTGAGATACAATTCAAATAGGTTGGTTAGAGTTACATCGAGCACTGAGAGTAGTATACACAACTCAGAGATAGATAGCTCTTCTGTTTTTTCTACAGACGAAGACATTGAAATTGAATAAACCATGGTTGCACCTGCACCACGCACTCTTAGGGATTATTTGCAGCCCACTCGCACCACTACACCATCATGCATTATTTTACCTGATGATGCACCTAATTTTTCTATTAAGCATGACATGATATTAGTGATACCTCAGTTCCACGGGATGGATTCTGAGAGTCCTTATCAGCACTTGACAGATTTTGAGTTGGCCTATACTACTTCTATCAATAGAGCCACTACTGATGAATTTATTAAACTTTGTTTATTACCTTTCTCTTTAAAGGATAAATCGAAGATTTGGTTTAATTCTTTGAGGCCTAATTCTATCTCTAGTTGGTCTGATATGTAGCGTGAGTTCTTACAAAATAATTTTTCTTTTCAGAGAACTCAGTATTTACAATAGCAGATCAGCCAGTTCAATCAGAAATCTGACGAGACTTTCCAGGCCAGCTGGGAAAGGTTTAAGGATTTGGTGAACATCTGTCCACATCACGGTTTTGAATCATGGAGGTTGGTGAATTATTTTTACACTGGTCTCACTCCACAATGCAAGCAGTTTGTTTAGACTATGTGCAATGGAGAATTCTTTAGCAAGGAACCTGATGAAGCATTGCCATTTTTTGAGTATCTTGCTGAGAGCGCACAACAATGGAACACTCGGACTGATTGAATTTCTTTGACAGCACAGCCACTGAGGTCTAGTGCTGGTGGGGGCAGATATGAGTTTAAGGAGGACACTGACATTCAAGCCCGAATAGCTGCATTGACTAGAAGATTAGAGGTCATGAAGATGGAAAAAGTGAAGGCTGTGAAAACAGTAGAGGCATGCTCTATATGCGCTAATTCAAACCACAAGACCCAAGATTGCCCGATTATGCCAGTATTTCAAGAGAGTGGCTCTGAGCAAATGCAATTAGCGAACTGGGTAAATAGAGTACAAAATCAACCTTTCTCCAATACATATAATCCGGGGTGGAGGAATCACCCAAATTTCTCATGGAGGAATGATCAGCCAGGCCGGTCTCCACCACCTTCTCAGCAGCCATTTCATCAGGCTGCTCCTCAGCACCAATATCAACCATATCAGAGTTCTCAGAGCTATCCTTTTGTAGCACTTCCAGGAATTCAACCTCATGTAGCTGCACAAAGTTCTCAGCCTCAATCATCTGCGAAGAAGTCTCTAGATGACAGTATGGCACAGATGGTCAATATATTTCAACAATTCATGCAGATTCAGGCCACCACAAACAATCAGAACACTCAGGCCATAAATGACTTGCGGGGCACCATCAATAAAATAAACACAACATTGAGCACTCAAGATAAAGAGAAATTTCCAGCACAACCTCAGCGTAATCCTCAAGTATACCGACAACAGCAATAACAAGTGCATAATGTCTCGGGGGAGGTTTTTGAGACAGCGAAGACCGTTCTTACTTTGAGAAGTGGAAAGGAAGTTCCCCAACCAGAGATGACTATGGACACACAGGTAGTTGCTCCTACACCTGAAGATGCAGTAGAGACTGGTGAAACTGAAAAAGAACCAGAGGTAGTGAGACCAGAAATGAAGAAGCCTGTGAGTGCAAATGCTAAAACTAGTAGGGGTACCAACTTGTGGTTCCCTATCCTCAGAGATTGGCAGCTAGCCAAAAGAATAAATACCACACTGAGATTCAGGAGATCTTCAAGCAAGTAAAGATTAATATTCCACTCTTGGATGCCATACAACAAGTTCCTTCGTATGCAAAATTTTTGAAGGACTTGTGTACAGTGAAGAGGAAGCTAAATGTAAAGAAGAAAGCTTTCCTAATGGAGCAAGTTAGTGCATTGATATTGAGCGAGACTCCTCAGAAGTTTGGAGATCCCAGCTCTCCCCACATTTCCATTATGATTGGTGAGTCACGCATTGGGAGAGCTCTACTTGATTTGGGAAGTAGTGTAAACTTGCTACCGTTCTCAGTGTATGAGCAGTTGGGATTAGGTGAGCTAAAAAAGACCTCCATCAAGATACAGTTAGCTGACAGATCAGTTAAGGTGCCGAGGGGTATTGTTGAGAATGTGCTGGTCCAGGTGGACAAATTTTACTATCCAGTAGATTTTGTAGTTCTTGATATGCAATAGTCAGCCACTACTATTTACCAGGCACCTGTCATCCTTGGGCGCCCATTCCTTGCTACCTCCAATACACTGATAAATTGTCGAAGTGGAGTACCGAAACTCACATTCGGGAATATGACATTGGAAATGAATGTGTTCAATACTTGCAAGATGTCTGGTGATTGCGACGAGTCAGAGGTGCATGCTGTTGATGTAATTTCAGAGCTTGATGAAATAAAGAGAGAGGCCCACGACAATTCCTGCTTGGCAAATGAGCGAATGAAGGCCTTGCATGACAAACGTCTTGTCCCTGATCAGAAAGTGCTCCTCTACAATTCAAGACTGCATCTTTTTCCCAGGAAGCTGAAATCTCGATGGAAGGGGCCGTACATTGTAAAGAAAGTTCATCCTCACGGGGCAGTAGACATTGTCAATCCGAAAAATGGAAATAGCTTCACTGCCAATGGACAACGTCTAAAGCCGTTTCTGAAGGTCTTTGATCCACACGAAGAGATCTTGCTTGTGCAAGATTCCAGGGAAGTGTTTTGATTTTTTTCCCCCTTTACAGCTTTCTTTACTTGCATTTTGTTTGTTTTTATTTGTTGTTTTGCTTTGATTTTATATTTCATGTTGATTTTTTTTGTTTTGCTTGCTTATTCCTGTACACTTTGTTTTCTTTCGTTTGATCCATTGAAGACCATGTCTCTCACTAGTTGGGGGTAGCGTGTGCACAGGTTTAAAAAAAATTGCATTAATATGATGTGCATTGATACCTATATGATTGACACACTCCATTTATGATATTTTTTGAAATCTGAGCATCTTGGTGAAGTAGTTGAGCGGAATCATTTTGTGAAGATTTATTTTCAAGCTTAAGCATAGAGCATGATTTTGATGCATCATATTTTGTTGATGTGTAGCTTGAAACATCGGGATGCTATACTCATTGAGATGAGACTTGATAAGATTTTTGTAGACTGAAGGGCAAATTTTGAAGGACATTTTGCACATGCTTACACTTGTAATGTTCCTTATTTACTGTTCACTGATTTAACACGGGAGAAGTAAACTGCAGGACTACCGAGTCATGCATTCCCAAAAATAAAAAAAAAAAAAAATAGATTTGAAAAGAATACAAAAATAAAAAATAAAGCACAAGCTCAAATCTAATTTTTCTTAGCCCAATAAATTTTGATCTCGTGCCATCCTAGACTTGAAACAATTTCGATCTAGCCATGTGGCCGGGTGCAACAGAAGGTAACGCTCCTCATGAGGTAAAGCTCTCCTCTCATCACCTACTCTGTTACTATCAATGTCTAGAATGTGTGGTGGTGCTCTTGGCGTTCCATCGTATGCCAATAAGCGGACACCTCCCTATTCAGCTCAGCTAGTCGTCTTCAACGACGCTCTTCTCGCATCTCAAGCACTCGTTTTGTGGAAATGATCGATTTACGAGCAATTTTGCGCTCTCGAGCCATGAAACTGTAAAAAGAACATAATCAAAACAGAGAATATTCTACAACATAAACACTAAAGATGGCCCACAAAACTCTGAAATGGAAACATATACTTTATTGATATCCAAGCAACGAAGTACCACATCTGATATAACAGTCCCATACAAAGTTAAGCACAAAATATCGACTGAGCCGAAAACAAAACAACACAAGGCTAGATTAGGTATCAAATAACTGGGGGTGCTTTCATGACTACTGACAAGAACGCTCCCAAGAATTAATGCTTGCGAAACATTTGCTCCCTGCCTAGGGAGTGCTTTCACGTTACAAACATGGCTAATGCAGGGGGGCTCCCAACTCCCTCCACGAGACCCAGTCAGGTAGAGGACGTTTGTAGAGTTAATGTTACATACGCCTCAGGCTATCCCTAAGGTTTCTATTCCTCTTCGACAACCTAAGCATGTGGAGGGCGAAGTTTTTGTGCAATTTACGAAGGAAGAACTGGATCGTTCTGTTGTTCCGTCTTGATTCTATTTGGTCTTGAAGTTTTTGCGGCAAAGGCCTCATCTGGATCATATTAGAGGGTTCATACATAGTCGATGGGGCCTTTTGACGCAACCAGTGGTGTCTGTGATGCTTAAGGAGCGTAATGTCTGTGAGGTTCTCGAATGAAGACGACTTCTTGAAAGCCCTTTCACGGGAGAGTTGCGACATTGAAGGGGCTGCATACAGAGCCTTTCAATGGACGATAGAGTTTAAAGAGGATGAGGAACCGGCGCAAGTGCTAGTGTGGATTATGCTCCCTGGTCTCCCTCCGAATCTATATCAAGAATCATATTGATGGAATATAATGGCTCCGATTGGTATATTTTTACAAAGGGATAATGCAACACGGTGTGCGACCAGAATTGATGGTGCGAGAGTTTGTATGCTTATGAACATTGATCAAGATCCAATTTCTTCTATTTGGATTGGGACGCCAAGGCACCCTACAAGTATTTTGCAAGGGGCGGAGTACGAGACATTGCCGACTTTTTGTTCTTGTTGTAAAGTGCAAGGACATAATCTGAAAACGTGTAGGACTAAGCTTGAGGAAGGAAAAGAACCCAAGAACTTGAGGACCATGAGATCGAATAAAGTTTGGGTTCCTAAGGAGGAGGATGAGGTCAATGCTAAGAAAGACCTGCTAGGGAAGAATATAGAGTCTTCCTCTGTTTTGGTTCTTCAAAATTTAGAGGCCAATGATCAGATGTTAAAGGACGAAAGTGACGCAGGGGTTGTGTCTTTAGAGACTGAGGTTGATATGGAAGCAGCTGAGCCCTTAATGCATGAGACAGATTTGACGATGTGTGCAGAATCAAGTGGGGCCCAAGCTGATAGCGAATTGGTTTTAGTTACGGGTGATGAACAGATTTTCCAACCTGAGGTTACGTATCCTATGGATGGGCTGAAAGATAAGTCTAAGGTGCAAACAGGAGGTACACAGGTACCTATATCGGAATATTTGTAGCTAGTAATTTTTAATCAAGATCATATTGGTATGGAATCGAAGTCTGAAGATGAGGCTGAGTTGGCGCATCCTGCGAAGGAGAAGGATGGAAGTTCTGATTCTAAATTAATGACGAAAAAGGTAATTACTAAAAGAATGCTAAGAAGTTCTTCAAGGGTTTCGAGCATGCCCTCTAAACATTCTCAATGATGAACAAAATTATATTTTGGAATATAAGAGGAATTGGCACTTCTAGAAAGTGATTACGGACATTGGTTTGGGTACATAAGCCTTCTATTCTCTTTCTGGCGGAGCTATTCCGGGATGATCTTCAACTGAGTTACTGGAGTAATTATTTTTTGTATAGTGAATGTCTTTCTTATGCGGACCAGGCTGGTAAAATTTGGTGTTTCTGAATTGCTGGGTTACAGGTGGATGTCATGGGTGGATCAAATCAGTATATTTCTTGGATGATTAATTCTAGTGTTTTGATTTCTACTGTGTATGCAAAATGTCAATATTTAGACAGGTAGGCTTTATGGGAGATTTGCTTGTTATCAATAACTTGCAATTTCCTCATGTGATTTTGTGGGGCTTTAATGTATTGCAGAATGATAGTGAAAGATGTGGTGGCAGTCCAAGGTTACTCACGGCAATGGAGGAGTTTTGTTCTTTCATTGATAATGGCGGGTTGGTGGAGATGCCATTTTTAGGGAACAAACTGTCATGGTGTAATGGGCAATATGGGATGGCTCGCTCATGGGCACGACTCGATAGAGCCTTATGTAATTTGGAATTTCTGGAGTTGTTCCCTTCGGTACAGAATCGTTATCTACCTAGGAGGTCCTCAGACCATTCTCCAATGCTCTTGGGTCTCTCGGAGACTTCTTCTAGGTATGGTCCTGCCTCATTTAAATTCCATTATATGTGGACTACTTATGACGATATTTGGCGATGTGTGTCGAGTTTGGAGGTAAAGGTTTGTGGAAACTAGCAAAAAACTTGAAGAGATTAAAATAGGTACTTAGAACTTGGAACAAGGAGATATTTGAAAGATGTTGAAATGGATGTTTTAGCTAATAAGATGGAGCTTGATGTCTGGTTAAAAAGGGAGGAAGCTCGCCTTGCTCAACAGTTTAAGAGAGATTGGATTTTACAGGGTGAAGTGTCATCATCTTTTTTTAAAGCATTACAATCCAAGAAACATAATGTAGTGATGGAAATGAAAATGTATGATGATCGTGTACTTAGCACGCCGAAAGCCATTCATGAGGAGGCTTGTGTCTATTTTGAGAACTTTCTAAAGGCAAATCAGTCGAGTTCCTAGCAGAATTTGGCTGAATTAATTACGGATGTGAAGTGTCGGAAAAGGAGAATAATATTTTTGGCAGTTCTCCTTCGGTGGAGGAAGTAAAAAATGCTCTATTCTCTATTCCTAAGGATAGGAGTCTTGGTCCAGATGGCTTTGGTTCGGGATTCTATCAGCATTGTTGGTCTCACTCAGGAGCTTATTCATGATATTATTCAATTGTAATGAATGGCACAGCAAAGGGGTTCTTTAAGGGTGGAAGGGGTCTCTGACTAGGTGATCCTTTATCCTCGTACTTATTCATTTTAGTGGAGGAAGTACTTTCCCGTTAGATTAAGAAGAACTTTGCAGAGAGGAGCAAAGTGTTACTCTCATTTGAGACATGGCCCTATAATCTCAAATTTATTGTATGCTGATGATATGATAATTTTTTCCAATGGAGGGAAATCTTCTATTTTGGAGGTAGTTGGTATCTTGCGCACCTACGCTTCATGGTCGGGGCAAAAGGTAAATAATGTCAAATCTCATATGTTTTTTCTCTAAGCATTTTAATAATGCTAGACAGAGGCATATCTATCCATCACTCAGTTTTCAGAAGGGGCGTTTCCATTCAAGTACTTAGGGGTTCCAATTGTGTTGGGTAGATTGAAGTCAGTACATTTCCAGGATATTATTCAAAGAATTCGTAATAGGATTGAAGGTTGGAAAATAAAATTCCTTTCCGCTGGGGCGAGATTGATTCTTTTAAAACAAGTATTGACGAGCATGCCAATCCATCTCCTTTCAGTGATGCACGTTCTGAAAATTGTTTATAGTTAGATCAATAAGATTTGAGTACCTTTTGTCTGGGGCTCGATTAACAAGAATACTAAGAAAAAGTGGATAAAATGGGAGAAACTTTGTAATCCGATGGATGGGGGAGGGCTTGGGTTGAGGAAGTTAGGTGATGTTCAAAGGTCGTTACATTCAAAATTTGCTTGGAACCTCCTATGTTCTGATTCTATTTGGCAAAAGTATTTTTTTTTTGCAAAGTATATGCATGGTGTGCATCCGCTGGGATTTGAATAAGCTGGAACAGTTAATAGGGTCTGAAAAAGTTGAAGAAATTGTCAACGACATTAAGGGTCGAAGGATAGGTGAAGATAAACTTATCTGGCTGGGTAATTCGGAGGGTTCTTTTACGTCTAGGAGTGCCTGGAGTCTTGTTCGGGAGGACAACCATAAATATGAATGGTTGGATTGGATATGGAATGTTGCAATTCCTAAAAGGTTTTATGTGTTTATGTGGAAGGCCCTGAATTCAAATCTGAGTGTGGATGATTGTATAAGGAAGTTGGGAGTGCCTTTAGTGTCCAAGTGTAAGTGTTGTCAACAAGGTGCCGTAGAAGAGCTTAATTATGTGTTGTATAGGGGGAACATAGTGGCGGTCATTTGGAAATTTTGCTCTAACATGTTGGGTATTCCATTTGTTCCAATTCGGTCTTGGAAAGCAACAATGGAGGCTTGGTTTCGTAAAGCATCAAAATTATCACAACTTGGTAGAGGCTAATTGACTTTGTTTCGGTGATCATTTCCTAGAACTTCTGGAGGTGGAGGTGTAAAGCCAGGATGGAAGGCAAGAAAGATAAGTTTCATATTTTATGGAGATTAGTTGAGTATTGGATTCATTGGGTTGGTATTAAGATTAGTAAGGCTTCTCACTTAGTGGATAATGATTTTAAAGTGTTAAACTCTTTGTATCTACCTATTATCGCAAGAAAGAAGGAAGTCTTTAAGGTAGTCAGATGGGCAAAGCCAAATAGGGGTGGCTTAAAATGAATGTGGACGAAAATTGCCTAAATAATCCGAGTATTTTGGGTGCAAGAGGAGTAGTTAGGAATGAATTCGGGAATGTGGTATATGCTTTTTCCGAGTCATATGGGCATGGTAGTAACAACCTTGCGGAAGTTATGGCTTTTTATGGGTAGGTCTTAAACATTGTAAACTATGGGGGTTCAATAATCTTATCATTGAGATGGATTCTTTAATATTAGTGAATTGGATTAAGAAAGGAAGATGTACTCTTTGGTATCTAGAGGACTTTTGGGAAGATATAGTTAAAATGTTGGGAGAAATAAATTTTAATGTTAGTCAAATATATCGAGAAGGAAATAAGGCTACTATTTTTTGGCCCGACTAGGAAGTAGTGGTGTTTCCCATGTTTGGGTAGGTCAAACGGAGCTTCCTCATTTGTTGAAAGGGATCATTAGAACAGATGCATGTGGTCTACCTCAGATTTGAAAGTGTTGAATGTAAATTCAGGACGTGTGATTTGACTTTGGTTAGAGATAGGCTTTTTTGGTTTTTGTTGAGTACTTGGGGATTTGTTTTCTTTATTTTTAAATTTTTTTGTAAATGTCAAGTATTGTGATTGTTAGCATTGTTTTCCTTCGCCACACGTGAGGGCTTATTAATAAATTTGGACAGGGATCACTATTGGACATGTGACTTCCTTCTCTTTTATAAAAATAAAAAAAATAAAAAAATAACTGGGAGTACTTGGCTCGCATATCGACTTCCTTCTCCCAAGTTGCCTCTTGAATATTATGGTTTTGCCAAAGTACTTTGACTAATGGAATTTTGCGGTTCCGTAATTCTTTTTCCTTCCGGTCAATGATATGTACCACTTCTCCTCATAGGTCATGTTGGACTATAAAGGTACACTAGCGGGATCCACCACTGTCGATATCAAGTTCCCAAAACTCTTCTTCAATGAGGACACGTGGAATACATTGTGGATTCCATAAAACTCAATTGGCAACTCCATACAGTACGCAACTGCTCCCACCTTCTCCACTATTTGGTAGGGTCCCACATATCATAGGGTATACCTTCATACGGTACGCAAAACTCTTGGACTTAATTTTTCCTTCATTCCGAAACGTCTTACTCCTCTCATAGGGTATACCTTCACATAGACTTAATTTTCCCTTCAACCCCAAAGTGCCTAATTTCAAACAGGCGTTTCGTCCGAAATTATGAAAATGAGTTATTGCGCCATAAAATCTTAAATAATCAATTGGGTCTAATGGCGTAGACCAAAACATATTCAGAGACTTCTAACTATCTCAAATAATTAAACTCATATTTCTAGCACTATAATGAGTGATAACATTAACTACGTTGACAGACTAAAACCTGAGCGATTGGTCGATTCGTAAAAACTTTTAGGGTTTCAAGAGGTTCCTAAAGTTAATAGAAATTCTATCAGTAAATTTCTAGTGGGCTGTTACACAATTCCTTTATTAAAATTTTACCACGAAGTGCCTCAAAATAAGTAAATTAAATCTAATAAGTGTATCGTCCGAAAATTAAAAATGAGATTATTGAGCCGTAAAATCTTAAATAATCAACTGACACTAATGGCGCAGACCATATCTCAAATTGACACTTCTAACTACTTCAAATAAATAAAAATCGTGCTTCTAGCACTATAGTGAGTGATAGTTCTAACAATGCTGACAAACTAAAACATACACGATTAGTCGAGTCATGAAAACTTGCAGTGTTTACATAAGGTTTTGTTTGTAAATGACCGTTTGGATATTTATTTCATTTCATTATGAAAACTGAATTCAAAATTGTCTAATCTGAGTTGCCAAACTTGCACTTATTTTACTGATGTGGATGCTATATATTATTTTGCAAGTTTCACATTGCATGGTTGTTTTCCACAAAACTTAAAAAATGCAGTTAAATAAGATAGCTATATCTCATGAAACTATCAACAATGGAAGTCTTTTTGTATAGGTAATTATGTGCATGAACTAAATATGGATGCAATATATAAACTAACTAAAAATTATTCGTGCAGTTGATAACATAAATATAAAAAGACAGCGAAAAAAGCTGAGTTAATGATAATATTACCTTTTTCCCAAAACAGCCCAATCCAAAATAGGACTAGCAGAATTTTTTATTTGCTCTATGCAGGACTTTCTCATCAAGAATCTCGTTGCCTAATAAATTATATGATTAAGAAAATGTAAGAGATGACGAATATCAATATAAACGTCTAGTTACAGGTCGGTATATGTTTCTTATTGGATTCAAGCTAATAAAAAAAAATCAAAGCCCTTGAGCACTTTACAAGGCATCGTATTAAACACCAAAAAACATATAAAATTCGATTACAACAGACTATAATTCATGATCTCGTAATTATAGTTTAATAAAAACATTAGTACCCAAAAATATTAAGAAAAAAGATGCGCAGAATATATTTTCAGAACATGCATTAATCGTATGCTATTAGTCAGTAGAGAGAGAGAGAGAGAGAGAGGGGGAAAAACCTTCGCTGAGCTCACTATTGCAGCCGTGGGGCGGCAGTTAGATCTACGCGTGACTGCATGCGGAGAGTCAGGGCATGAGTAACGAGATTTTCGATGCGGAGATGGAACTGTGATTTTAGCATTTGGAAGAGCTGTGTTCTTGTATGTGGAGAAAGGCTGACATCGAAAGGACAGAAAGATGGAGCTGAAATGAATTAAAGCTGAAGTGACGGAAAGCTGAATTGATACGAAAGAAAGGGCAGTTGGCGTGTTCTGACGGCTAGAGCTGTAAGGTACTGAGGCTTATTCCCGCCATTCAATATGAAAAATAAAAATAAAAAATAATTAATATCATTTAAGATCCAGTTGCATAAATAATCTGCTCACATTTTATTTAATTATTATAATTTTTTAAAATATAAATTTAAAAATTAATAAATTATTTATTAATTTTTAAAATAAAAAATTTATTTTAATAATATTATTTAATTTTCAATTTTTATCTATCTCGTTTTATAATCAAAAGAGATCTAATTATTAGATCAATTCTACTGTATGACTCGCACTACTTTGTCTATGTGAGTTGTGCGTGGCAAGTGAGAATATCTTAAATATTCTTATTATTATATTTTATTTTATTATTATTTTTTATTTATTTTATTTATTATTTATTATTTTTCAATATTTTTTATTGTTATTTAATATTTTATTAATATTTTTTTATTATTTTTTTATTACTATTACAAACATTATCAATATTTTTCAAGTATTTTCATTAACTATTTTTTAATCAAATTTTAATTTAAAAATTCATTTTTTAAAATTTAATTAACTATTTTTTAACAATATCAAATAATAAATTCTCTAAATTTATTAAAATATTAACTTTAACATTTTTATTTATTGTAGTTATAATAATAATTAAAATATTTATTCATTATTAAAAAAATACATATTAATATTTTAACACTCATAATTTTTACAATGGATATAATTTTTTAACAACTTTTTTTAACTGCTGGCAATACATCCTATACTTCAAGCATATGTGTGGCTTTTTCAAACAGTTAAGAGCATTGGTAATGGACTAGTTAAATATTAATATAAGTCTAAATTTTTGTTAGATGTGAAAAAAAATCTCTACATTAGACTAGTCAATAGTCCAAAGCTTAAGACTTAATAAATAGTAAATCTTAAATCCTCTCTAAACATGACTAGTTACTATTCACAATAGAAAGTAATATTTAATTATTTCATCACTTCTCTCTCTTTTTGAATGGTAAAATATGCATAGCATGTACATTCTTTCTACTAATTGATAGTGTAGACATTATTTTTACAAAGCATGAAGATCTAAGAAATATATAAATCGTATTTGTAAAAAAAAAATTAAAAAAAACAAAAAATATAATATTATATTATTATTTTAACTTTATAATAGCTAGTCCAATGTAGACTCACCTAGTCAGTGCATTCACATCCGGTTCCTTAAATTTTTCTTTAAATTTTAGCTAAAAAGGACATTATAATTTTATCCTAAATTTTATTCATTTTTAAAAAACTTTCTACATTTCATTTCGTATCATTTCTCTATTCTATTAAAATAATATTATTCTCTTCTTTCTTTATTACTGTTTTCTCTCACTTCTATTTACAAACTTAACTATTTAATTTTTTTTCTTATATTTTGAACTATTACTATAGTGAATATTTTAAACAAAAATTTTAATTATTTTTTTACGGGTTTGATAATATTTTTAAAATTATTATTTTTATATTTTAGTAATTATTTAAATTAATTTTTAAATTATGATTTAAAACTATAATAAATATGAGTAAGAGAAAGTATAGTTGATTGAAAGAAGAATTTATTTTATTTATTAGAATAAAATATTAATAAAAGATGATTTAGGGGATGAATAGTAGTTCTCTATATTTAGGAAACTACTGTTCATCCCCTAAACCAAAATCTTAAAATAGAGAATGGGATGGGAGGGGGTTTTTGAGCTTTTCTCTAAATTATTTTCTATAATTTAAAGATAACAGTGATATGAGGAATGGGATGGAGATGCTCTCAAAAGTTGATATTATAACTAAAAGTTAAAATTCTAGTTAAATTTTAGACTTGATAATAGCTAGACCATTACCAATACTCTAATTAATGACATCTAAATAAGGAAGAAGTTATGCTTACCGTTGGAGGCTTCCCGCTTGAGCTCCCGTGGGACTGTTTTTTTTTTTTTAACTTTTTTTTTATTTCGTAATTAAGTAAGTGTTTTATAATAATATTGTAAATTTTTTTATTTTTTAAAAAATATTTAAAGATATTAAAAAAATCATGTAAAAAAAGCAAAAAAATAAAAAAAACACAAAATATATTAATAGGAGCTCCTAGCGGTGGGCGTAGACCCACCCTCTAAATAAACTTCCCCTCATTGTATTTTGAAAAGTCAAAAAAGTAGAAAATATTTACTTCTGACCATTTGTGCTATCTTTTTTGAGTTTTGTTATACAATTTTTATCACACTTTATATTTTATATTTTTTTTAATTTTTTTCAGAATTTATTTTTTTTAAATTATTTTAAATTATTTATTTATTATTCATATAATAAATATTTGATAAAAGAAAAAAATAATAAAAATTAAAAAAAAAATGTAGAATATGGAGAGGTTATGAAAATTTATTCATATTTTCTTTCCAATATCAAAAACTCTATTTAGAGCACAATTCTTCTGCCTACGGTCGTTACGTACAGTCGGTGACTCCATATCACATTTTTAAAAAAAAATAAAAAACAAAACAAAATGCCCGCCCGAAACAAGAATGAAATAAAGTCAGTATCGAATGTTGATCCGAATTAAATTGAAAAGTATTATTTTTTAATATTATTATTATTTTAAAATTAAAAAAAATTATAATAATAAGTTAAAATAATTTTAGGTTAAAACAGAATTTATGTTTATCTAAAATTGTGTTTAGATGTTGAATTGAATTGAGATGATATAATATTATTAAAATATTATTTTTTAATATTATTATTATTTTAAAATTTAAAAAAATTAAATTATTTATTATATTTTATATTAAAATTTAAAAAAATTATAATAATGAGTTAAGATGAATTGAGTAACCAAACGAAAATCTTCCTCTTCCCACCCATCTGGATTTTTGGTTTCTTGTTCGTGTTAGTTCTTCGTCTTCCTGCTCACTGATCTGGGCAATTGCTACCCACATTGCTTCTGAGTCGTATTGTTTGTCTTGATTTGTGGGTCTCTATTTTCGTGTGGTCTTCTCTGTCGGCAGCATCAAGCATTGATAAAGTTTTTCTTTTCTGTCTACATTTGGTCAACTATTTCTTTTTGTCAGATTCAACTAGTTTTGGTCAGCCTCATTCCTCTTCTCAGAAGAGAAAGCTGCTATCATCTTTTATAAACCCAAAATATTTCTGGGGCCATTTACATACACTTGAGCTAAGATGTTTCTTTATATGTAAACAAGATTTCATTCAAGATAATAATAGACAAATATACAGATATTCGACCTTTAACTAAGATATGTAAATAGTAAACTCCTCACAATTTCCACTTCGGAGTAGAAAAGCTCAGAGATTCTGATCCCAAAATAATGGAATACGAAAAAAGAAGAAAATAGGGAATAGAAACCAAAACCAGCATGGTGCCCAACTCATGAAATAGCAGATTTTAAGTGCTGGCCAAAATTTTAAAGCAATACTAATTATTTAAGATGAAAAAGATATCCTCGTTAGAATAAAACTTGACAAAAAAAACCGTACAAAATCATCAAACATGTCAAACCGCATAAATTTCGACGACACAATTGTCCTGAAGAAAATATTGCATTGAATAAAAAGGACATTAACTTGATGGCCAAAAACATCTGACATGCTTGCATAATTATGCCTTGACCCGTCCATAAAACTTCTATTTCTCTTGAGTTGTCTGGAATCGGCCGTGCCCAAACTTTGGGGAGGTGTCGATGAACTTGAGCTTGATCTCCTCGCGAGCAGGACGCGATGTTTGCTTGAGTAGAGATTGACGAAGCGAAACAACCCTCTTTTTTGGACCAACACAAAGAACTCGGGAAGGTCTTCGAGGGAGAGAAACACAGAGGGGGAGGGAGAGTCGAAGATCTGGGAAAATGAGGATCAAATACTGAAACGGTGCGTTTTTAATTTTTTCACGTCAGACCGGTTTGTCCCGCGCATGCACCAGGTGACTGCCTATAGCGTTTTTCATTTAGAGCATTTTCAATTGGTTTTCCTTAACTTCTTTTTCTCTATAATTGGTGGAAAAATTTAAGGAATGTTCTCAAAATTTTCTTCCATCCGGATTCTTAGTTTAGAGAAAAAATTTAAGGAATAATAGTTATTCATATTTGAAAAATTACTATACATTTTCTAAATCATTATTATTAATATTTTATTCATTTTAATTAAATTAATTCTTATTTCAATTATTTACACTTTCTCTCATATTCATATTTATTATAATTTTAAATAATAATTTTAAATTAATTTAAATAAGTATGAAAATATTAAAAAATAATAATTTTAAAAATATTAAAAATAATTTAAATTTTTATTTAAAATATTTATTAGAGTAATAATTCAAAATATAAAAAAAAATATTAAATAATTAAATTTGTAAATGGATGTGAGAGAAAAAAATAATAAAAAAAATAGATAAATATTTTAATAGAATTAAAAATGAATAAAAAATGAGATGTAGAAGATTTTTAAAAAATGAATAAAATTTAAAAAATATATTTTTTAATTAAATTATAGAAAATTTTATGAACCACCCTATTGATGTTTTACAACCGGTTGAAAAACTCTCGCACAACCGTATAATAAAAAAAGAAAAATGCTTCTTGCAACCGTCAAGGTAATCGGCGCGCAATCGTGTTGCACGTGGAAAATGAAAATGAAACGGTGCTTTTCATTTTGGAATGGATTCAAGCAAATTTTGATTGAACTGACAGGAGAAACAAAACCTGATAGCCCCTTCATCGTGAACCTCCCTTTTCCCCTTATGCTCTCCTTCATCGCATCCTCCTTCTCCCCTAATGTTCGTTTCTCCTTCGTCTCTCCGAAGCTTCTCTTCTTCTCTCCTACAAAGCTCATTGACCAAGATAGAACATCATATTGATTATTTTTAATTTAATTTCAGTGGTACCAAGTCGATGGCACACCATTCATTCGAGTCAAATTCCCAAGGGAAAAGGAAAAAAAAATGAGGGGAAAAAAAACCTGCAGGCTGAACATAATTCTCAGTTGTGAACGATCATGAGTGCTGAATTATGGGGAAGAGCATATTTATATTCCCAAAAATTAGAGAGGAAATTCAGCAAATGGAAGAAAAAAATGGGAATGAAAATCTAGAAAAAATTATGGCGTTTTCGGCGCCAATTGCTTCAATTAATGACTGCTTTGCTTTTAGTTTCTCTTTGTTTTCAGGGTCTTCTAGTTAATTGGGTTTCTCGTCGAAGCACAAGTGGTTGAGGTACCACATGGGATTGGAACCAATTCGTACACTGAGGAGAACCGAAGAATTCACGCAACAACTATTAGAAGAGGAAGGAGGAGGAGAATGGTCTTCTTCCTTCCACTCGAAAGGCTCTGCAGAAATGGGTTTGGTCTTCTAGGTTTCAGTCGCAGTCCTTCCTTCTTTCTTCCTTCTGGATTTCAGTTGTTCTTCTTCTTCTTTTCCCTCTCTTGGTTCAGTGACTTCAGTCCGATAGTTCTCTCGGTTTTCTTTTTTTTTTTTAATTTAAATTTCTGTGTTGACACGTCAGGCAGTTACTTGACAATTCCACATAGACGGTTGTACGTAACAATTCTAAAAAATAAATTTATTTATTTTTACCTCTCTTCGTTTGGTTCCCCTCTCTCTCAATTAATTTTTTCCTAACCTTTTAATCCTCTCATTCTTCCTCCCGATTTCACTCGAGGGAGTGGCATCACTGGCATGGTTTCCCGTTCATTGCCTTTTAACTTTTAAGTTACGTATGAATTTTTAAATTACGTTTAAATGTGTTGAATTGAGTTACGAGGATAAAATATTATTTTTTAATATTTTTATTATTTAAAAATTTAAAAAAATTAAATTATTTATTATATTTTATATTAAAATTTAAAAAAATTATAATAATAAATTAAAATAAATTTACTTTTCAAACAAAACACAGCTCCGTCTCCGCTTAAGACAACCTCAACAATCACATCCACACTACATCGCATACGACAACCCCACACATTTCCTCTCTCTCTACTGACGCTGCGTTCTTGTATGTGCAGAAAGGCTGACACCTAAATGAAAGAAGATAAAGTTGAAATGAAATGAAAAAAGCTGGAGTCATTGTAAGTGGAGGACAGAAAGCTGAATTGATACGACTAATTTGGATCTGGATAAGTGTAAATTTTTTTTTATATAAATTTTAGATACTTTTAAATATTTTAAAAGAAAAATAAAAAAATTTATAATATCATTTTAATCACTAAATAAGAAAAAGAAATGATAGAAGCCGAAGAAATGTTTCGAACTTTGCATCTGAATGACTTGAAGTGACCCACGTGGATAAGCTTCTTTCGATTATGTTATATTTAAATATTAAATTAAATTGATTAAAATTGAATTGAAATAATAAAATATTATTAAAATATTATATTTTAATATTATTATTATTTTAAAATTAAAAAAAATAATAATAATAAATTAAAATAAATTGAGATAATTTAACATTCTAAATAAGCCTTAATTACAGAAGAATCAATTTGAATTTAAAAACAAAAAACGCCCTTCCCCTTTGTTTTCCTCCCTCCCTCCCGCTCCGTCCCGTCCCCCCAAATAAAATCTCTTCTGTAGAATGAAATCTCATCCCGTTCAGATCTCTTCCCAGAAGTGTCATTCTCTGTACATCTCCTCTACTCCTTCAATGAAATGTCATCCTCTCCGTCATCACACTATTTTCTGTCAGTGGCATCCCCAAGATGACTACCAATGTGGGAAAAAAAAAAAAAAAAAAAAAAGCATAACTTATGGCAGTAAAACAAAGAGCACGTGTATAGTGAGAAAACATGTCAATAGTGGCGAAATCCAGGTTGGTTTGGCAGCTGAGGCGAAAACATATATGGTCCTCTTGAAGCATATTGAGAGAACAGCTATGGCTTGAAAAATATGAATGTAATAGCTGAAGAAAACTGCATGTTGATCCATCTCACTCTCCTTATAATTCTTAGTAGACGCAGTTTGTATGGAAAAAATGCCATTGACTTCCAAATATGTAAATAGATTTTTTTCTCTTTTTGCAAGAAATTCAGGTGTAATTCGTTTTGATTCTTTCATACAATCAAATGCTTATGAACTTTCATGATTGTAAATGAGGTCGTATTGGCAGTAAAGATTAGAAAAATTAATGAACATCCCAACTCAGATGGATGCAAAGTTCTACCAAATGATTATATTACACCTCATGTGTTGAACCATGAAGAGCTCAAATCTTTCCTGGAATTACCTTTATACCATGTTACCCGAGAGATATCAAATAAATATATTTTATCAAAGAGTTTTTCTAACAACAATTTCCAAAGAAAGAAATCCATGTTTTTTTTTTTTTTGTAGTCAATACATGCTGGGGGATCCACCTCTAGCGATGGAACCCAGAATAAGATTACTAAAAGAGCTAGTTCAGATGCAAAAAGCAACATCTTCAAAAGTTCCTTTGAAAAGAAAAGCCCTTAGCCCCACGCCATGCTGGGGTTCGTAAATCATTATCCTTAATATTCTACCCAATATGTTTGGTAATAACTTCTTAGAGAGACTACAAGAGGGAAGGAATGTTATTTACCGTTCGGATTCCTGGGGACGCGAGGCCAGATGGAGGGGAGTTGCAAGATGACGTCGGAAATTGAGGGCTGCTACTGTTCGGAGTGGAGGCTGGTGCCGAACGGAGGGAGAGGGAGAGGGATTCCGTCTGTCTGGGTTTTGGGGGTCATCTGCAATATGGGTTTGGTGATTTGGTCATCTGGTTTCAAATCAATTTTCAGTTTTTTTTTAATATTAAATAAATTATGTGGCACATGCCACATCAGTTGGGACAAATTACGGGACAAATCTTCGGTGACTGTAGAAGAACTCTTGAAATAACGCGTGTTCTGACGACTAGAGCTGTAAGGATGATTCACGTCATTCGATATGAAAAATAAAAATGAAAAATAGTTCGTAACGTTTAAGATCATAAATAATCTGGTTTTAATTATTATAAATTTTAAAAATTTATACATAAAATATAATTAATTAATTAATTAATTTAAATCTTAAAATAAAAATTACATTAAAAAATTATATTTTTTATTTAATTTTTAACTTTTATCTATCTCATTTTATAATCAAACGAGACCTAACTATTAGATCAATTCTATTATGACTCGACGCTACTTTGTCATGGTGTACTAAGAGCATTAATAATGACCTAACTATTTTTTAATCAAATTTTGACTAGAAAATTTATTTTTTTAAATTTAATTAGTCAATCTTCAACAATATCAAATAACAAACTCTTTAATTTTTTTTCCCCTTAGCCTGTAATTGTTGTGTGAGCCGAAAGGAGGAGAACTTGGAGCATGTTCTTGGCAAGGTTGAGTTTGCCGGGCTGTTTGGAAAAAGGTGTCGGTAGAATTAGGAATTCCGTTTATTCCTCAGCAGAGTTGGAACGAAAGGGTACAAGTGTGGTTTAATCGTGCATCTCGACAGTCACAGGTGGGTATATTGTTGGGGTTACAACCTAGCGTTGTGGTGTGGTGGTTGTGGAGTAGAAGGTGCAAGGCAAAAATGGAAGGGAGGGCTGAGTCGGTCTCGGAAGTGTGGAGCTCAATTAAATATTGGGAGCAGATCATTGTTGCTTGAATGGTCAAGGTGCAGAAGCTGTCTATTTTTGATGAAGAGATTCTGAGAAAAATGTGCCGATAATAGAGAAAGCTACAATGAAGGTAAAGGTGGTGCGATGGGTTAAACCAAGGCCTAACCGTTGGATATTAAATCTAGATGGGAGCAGTTTTGGGAACCCCGGTCCAGCTGGGGTGGGTGGGCTGCTTCGGGATTGTAAAGGTAAATTGATTTTTGGCTATTCAAAATTTTTTGGTTTTTGTTTTAATAACGAGGATGAGCTTTGAGCGGTTATAGAAGGAATAAAAATTTGTCATCAGTTGGGGCATATGTGCATAGACAGAATGTGATTCTTTGGTGGTTGTCTCGTGGATATTGTCTAGAAACTGTATAGTTTGGTATCTTTGGAACTATTGGGATGAGTTAATGAAACTTTTGGTAGATTTTGACTATTCTATTAAGTATTTTCTTTAGAGAAGGGAATAAAGTTGCACATGTTTTGGCAAAGGGTGGTGTTCACGGATTGGATACAGTTTCCTCGGAAAATTAGGGGGCTGTACAAATTGGATATGATGGGCACAACATATGTTAGACATATTTGGTAATTGTATAGGTTTTGTTTAATGGGGTTGAGTGTTTTTTTGGGTTTCATTTGAGTTTCATGGTTTTTTTGTAGACAAAGTTTCCCTTTCTCATAAGTGAGAATTTTTAATAAAGGGCAGGAGGTGCCGTCTTCCTTTTACTAAAAAAAAAACTCTTTAAATCTATTATTATTCTATTAAAATATTGATTTTAATATTTTTATTTATTTTAATTCTAATTATAATTAAAATATTTATTATTTATTAAAAAATACACATTAATTTTTTTAACGTTGATATTAATTCAACGACTTTTTTATATTGCTGTCAATACTGTATACTCTGACTTTTGGCATATGTGTGGCATCTAAATAAACATCCCTTCGTTGCATTAGAAGAGCAAGCGAAGTTATATTTTGAAAAGAGAAAAAAGAAGTAAATATTTACTTCTGTTGGTGTTATCTTCCCTTTCCTATATTGCAGTCTGGCCCAACAAGTTTGGATATACCAAGCTGCTGGTAGTAGTATAGTATTCCCGTAGCCCATTGTCAGCAAAAAGGTAAAACATAGATAAATATATACACGCATGATGGGAATCAAGAGAGGTATAATCTTAAAGATCATTTACAATTTTCAGATGGGCCAATTACAAGGTCAAGAGCCAAGAGGATCAATGAGGTAATGCGAGGATTGATGCAATCCATTTGGGACAAGTTTTGCAAGAGCCCAACATTTAAAATGGGCTTGAATGATGAAGATCGAGTTTTGATTCATTTGATAAGTTATGGAAGAGGGCAAGGGCAAGACTTAAAGGCTTTGGGCTCTTGAAGGGTTTCAACTTTTTTAATTCATTTAAATGACTTATTTTATTAGTTTAAAATTATTGGGTTTAATTATGAGAAGAACTTAATGGTGGGTCTATTCAAGGGCTTGTTGGGAAATTTATTATTTTGTTGAACTAGGGCTTTAAGAATTACTGTAGTGAACTAGGGTTTTAAAAGTACTGTAGCTAAGTTACTGTAGTGCCGTATTGTAGCCACGATACTATTCACTCAAGGGTATTTTTGGAAGTTGGGGCTTTAATTTGGCTGGGGTTTTAATTAGGTTTTGGTTTAAATACTTTTTGTTACTTCATTTTAAGAAGTTTATGAAATTTAATGAATTTATTCATTATGAGTTGAGTTTTACTCCTCTTGTTCTTAATTGAACTTTCAAACTTATCAAAGGTAAATCACAATCTTTGTAGCGTTTCTCCTTGTAATTTGGGTTCTTGAGATGGGTTTTTCAACGGGTCTAGATTTTAATATAATCTAGGTTTTTTAAACGACTTCTCATCGGGTCTAGACTCTCCATCCATTGACTTGAGTTTGACTTTCTTCGGTGAGTTTTTAAATTGATTATGGGTTCAAGGGATTTCATTCCCGTGGGTTCATATCAACGCACCCTTATATTCATCGAATAAGGAACTTGGCGCACTGCCTCCTACATGCAGGAAGATTATTTTAAGGCTACAAAATAATTTAGCCAGCAATTTGGGCTGGTTAAATCTAGCCAACCAAGAAGATGATGGACAAATTTATTATAGATTTAGTTAGTTTGATGTAGATATGATATGAACCTGTAATAATGAAATCCCTTGAACCCACAGGAATGAAATCCCTTGAACCCACAATCAATTTGAAAACTCATCCAAGAAAGCTAAAATCAAGCCAATGAAAAATTTAGATCCGTTGAGGAACTCGTTTCAAGAACCTAGATTAAATGAAAATCTAGATCCGTTTAAGAACCTGTCTCAAGAACCTAAATTATAAGGAAGAACGCTACAAATGTTGTGATTTACCTTTGATAAGTTCAAAAATTTCATTCAAGAACAAGAAAAGATAAACTCAATTCACAATGAATAAATTCATCAAATTTCATAAATTGATTAAAATGAGGCTACCAAGAGTATTTAAAACAAAACCTAATTAAAATCCTAACCAATATAAATCTCCATCTTTCAAAAATGCCCCTGAGTGAATAGTGTCACGTCTACAGTAAGGCTACAGTTACTTTTTAAAACCCTAGTTCAACAAAATAATAATTTTCCCAACATGCTATTGAATAGGCGCCCCCCATAAGTCTTCTCATAATAAACCTAGTTATTCTAAACTAATAAAATAAGTCCTTTAAATGAATTAAATAAGTTGAAAGACCTCAAGTGTCCAAAGCCTTTAAGTCATGTTGTTGCATTCTTCTATAACTTGTATCAAATGAATAAAACTGGATCTTCATCCTTCAAGCCCATCTTAAATGTTGGGCTCTTGCTAGACTCGTCCCAAGTGGATTGCACCAATCATTGCATTGCCTCCTTGATCTTCTTAGCTCATGACCTTATAATTGACTCATCTGGAACTTGCAAATGATCTTTAAGACTAGGTCCATCTCGGAGCCCATCAAGATAGTTTTTAAGTTAATTAGCTAAAGTTTGACCAAAATTTAACAATGCCTAATTCACTACTAGTGCTCTAATATTGTTGTTTCAATTGTAAGCAGCGCATGAAGACCTGACATACCAAAAATTAAAGAAAGCTAAAAAGTGATGAAGTTAGAAAAGGAGCGTACGCATCCATTGACAGATGGAAAAGTTAGTATAGATTTCATTTAGTTACTGTTTGGATAGTAAATTGAGATGAGATGAGTTGATATAAAAGTTGAAAGTCATTTGTGTCGTAGGACATGTGCAGTGGCGGAACGGGTGCACGTAATATAGGCTCGCGACATTAGGCTGGCTGCCCGCCGCCCTTCAGTAGCAACTCCATCTGTGTCTGGCACAACTCTGAATGGCTGGACAGAGCCAATGGAGGTCATTGTGCCTAAAACTCATCGTGCAAAGTCCTAGGGCCAACAGGGACCATCTTGCCGGCCTATCGTGAGTCAGTGAGGAAAACACCGACCACCACCAGATACACCAGAGTTTTCTACCGCTAATATAGTGACCCACGCCAATGGAAGCTCCACTTTGGAAGAATACCGGCGCACCCAACGTACACCCAGGTGTTTCGCACGAAAGAGCACCACCACCAAAAGTTCATGTCCAAGCATTTGTGAGCCGATGTGGCCACCACCAACTGCCTCCTGACCCACCAGCATTCTACGTCGTTGACAAGGAAGTCTTCAACCGTGGAGACACCACCCCATAGCTCGGTCACCCACAGCGAGTAAAGTCTCGTGAGTACGTCTTTGCCCGGCCACCCGTGAGCTCAAGGACCCCATCGGCGCCCACCAGCGAAATCGTCAGCGTTTTCTATCACCGGCCGTGAGTTCCTTGCCCATAGAAGCTTTGCTCGCCACCTAGGAGGTCACCATCATTGCCTTTGCTTATCATCGAGCAGGTCGCTTCCGTCACCTTTGCTCGCCAAAGACGAGGCCGCTGCCATCACCTTTGCTCGCCACAGAGGAGGTCGCCGCCATCACCTCTGCTTCCACACTAAGGATTCCACTTGCCTGAGTTCCTCGCTACCATATGTTATTCACCCCGAGAGTTCGTCACCACGACTGAGTGAAGCCACCAGTAATCGCCATCCAAACCATTGGCGTTCGCTGCCGCCATGCCACCGTAACGTTCCTCGGCCAGGAAACCACCCACGAACCCAATCTCACCATGCGCAGCATATGTGTATGGTGAACGCCACAATACACCCAAAAGCCTCACTTGGCAGGCATGAAGCCTGCCATCCCATGCACAATGTAGGCCTCGTCCAACCACCTCATTGTACCACCAGACGAAGACAATGAGTGTTTCCCCATGGTTCCTCATAGATCAAAGGCCCATCAACTGGCAGGAAGGAACCCACTAGCCGACAATGGGCTAGTAAGGCAACCAACGGCCACACTGGACTTGTAAGTAGTGTCTGCCACTGATGTGGTGCTCCCCGTCCCTCGACGTGCCCAGGACCAAGGAACACCTAAGCTAGACAATGGCAGACAACTAGTCCATGCAGGGCAAGTGTCGGCGAAGGCAACATGGGAACTTCCTCGCCATCGCATTGCAACGTACGCAAGCGACAACATGGTGGCATGAGCACCCATGGGTCCGCCATGAGGGGCGACAAAGACCATCGACGGGATTGCCAAGAGAAGAACACTATGGGCAACAGCTAGTGTTGGCCACTTTTCCTCACCCACGATGATAGTCAACCATAGAGAAACTTCCTCGCCACCCAGGTGTTTCGCACGAAAGAGCACCACCACCAAAAGTCCATGTCCAAGCATCTGTGAGTCGATGTGGCCACTGCCAGCCGCCTCTTGACCCGCCGGCATTCTATGTCACTGACAAAGAAGTCCTGAGCCACGGAGACTCCTCCCCATAGGTCGGTCACCCACAGCGACTGCGTCTTGCCTGGCCATCTGTGAGCTCAAGGACCCCATCGGTGTCCACACCGAAACCGTCAGCATTTTCTATCATCGGCAGGGAGTTCCTTGCCCATAGAAGCTTTGCTTTCCACCAAGGAGGTCGCCATCATTGCCTTTGCTCGCCATTGAGGAGGTCACTTCTGTCATCTTTGGTCGCCACAAAGCAGGTTGGCTGCCCGCCACCCTTCACTAGATATTATGTCTATGTCTGTCACAACTCTGAATGGCTGGACAAAGCCAACATAGGTCGTTGTGCCTGGAACTCACCGTGCAAAGTCCTAAGGCCAACGGGGACCATCCCGCCAGCCTACCGTGAGTCGATGAGGCAAACACTGGCCACCATTAGATACACCAAAGTTTTCTGTCGCCAATGCGGTGACCCGAGCCCCTGGAAGCTTCACGTTGGAAGAATACTAGCACACCCAACATACACTCAGTGTTTCGCATGAAAGAGCACCACCACCAAAAGTCCATGTCCAAGCATCTGTGAGCCGATGTGGCCACCACCAACCGCCTCCTGACCCACCGACATTCTATGCCGTCGATAAGGAAGTCATAAGCCATGGAGACTCCTCCCCACAGCTCGATCACCCACAGCAAGTAACATCCCGCTAAGCGCCACAACGAGTACGTCTTGCCTGGCCACCCGCGAGCTCAAGTGTGGTGCCCTCGACCCCCACGTGTTATTTTAGTAGAGTTCGTGACACAGGGATGATGACCACACGGATCCACACCCCAATGACAAGTGCTCAGAGTGTGTACAACATGCAATAAGTGTACAATATAATACTAACAACAGAGAAATAAAAATGTCATTCTTTATTAAGTACCAGAAATCTTAAAATAATAAAATACTCTTTACAAGAGTTATACAGTCATCCGACAGATAATTACAATAAAATAACATAACATCAGGGAAACAAATCTCATATCGCTGAACAACATATCAGCAAGTCATGGCTTCAGCGGAGCCGGTCTCTCAGGTTCATACTCGACCTTTGCGTCAAAATCTACGATATTATAAGACGGAACCGTAGGGTAATACACCACAATGAGATTATGACATCTCAACAAGTAATCAACCAAAACCAATTCTAAGAATTTACAACATATTATTACAACCAACATGTCCACATACGGTCAAATATGAGAAACAAATCCGTTTCTTTTTTCCAAAAATAAAATTTTAATAACTCACACCAAAAACTATATTATTTTATTATGCATGCACCACAATCTCTCCTATGGACAATCTACACACCTTGACTCTCATCGTCATACCACGGATAACGTCCGTACATGAGACTTGGTAACGACCGATGCCTAGTTCTGTGCCTGGTGCGTACATGGCCAAGCATTCTTAACCCCGCCAGCAAAAGGCCACAGAATCGGTACGAGAGCGTTACTGTCTCGTCCGTTCCCGTCGTTGCCCTACGACAACTCAGGGGACTTCACGTCAGTCTGTTATGCTCCTGAGTGACCAGAGGAGTTCCTTTGAGATAATGCCCCGTCTCAGCTTGGGGTCGTGATTTCCAAACAGACAACGTGACTTCATAGCACAATTTATTAAAGACGATAAATATCCATGACAACAAATATTGGATGAAATAGTAATTGGCTCATTTATTTAAAATCACAACAATTACAAATACACAGTTTCACAACCAACTACATGCATAATCCCATCCTCCAATCTGGCCCAAGGCCCAGATCCAACATCAACTGCAATTTAATCCCAATACTTCAGCGGCCCAAGGCCCATCTCAAACCAACAGTTTACAAATAATGTTAATTATAATAATGTTATTTTAAAACTCATGGGCCGCGTTGGAAAATTACTTACACGATGTCGGGAAAATTCTGGAAGATCTCACGTATGGAGCTGTTGCCAAAAGTGGCGGCAGTGGTGGTTTAAGAGTAACATAGTGGCCTTTTTGGTGAGTTTCACTCAAGTGAGAATTCGGTCTAGGTGTAAATGGGTGGAAGATGCAACTCACGGCAAGCACCAAAAATCAACAAGAAATCGATTGAAGCTCACGACTTTTATGGACAAAACAAGGCACAGCAAAAAGTTCTCAAACTCTCGAACTCACAACAAAATTCACAGAACATAAACTAAACAACTAGAAGTGAGATGAAAATAGCTTATACAAGAGAGGGAGGAAGATTAACTAGGAAGATTTAATTGAGGGAACTCGTTGCCTATTTATAGGTCGAGTATGGTGGTTCGATTGAATATGACTAACATGGTTCACATGCAAATGGAGGAGACGTGTGATGGTGCACCATGCTGAAGGCACTGCCAATCGACACGGGGACAACCATGGAAGCTCAAGGTGGAAGGTGGTGGCGGCTGAGTGTAGCGATGGCTTGATAGCGACTTCTCGGAGTCCATTGCTGAATGACACGGAGTAGCTCATGGAAGAAGGAGGTGGAAAGAAAGAGATAGTGGCTTGATGCGGGTTTCAATACGTGGCTAAGGTCCTATTGGAGGAGGGGTTGGCATCGGCAGCAAGTGGAACAAGAAGAAAACCGAAGGAAGAAGAAGGAAGAAAAAGAAAGAAAAAGGAAGGAGAGGGACGACGCAAGAGGAAAACGATGAAACCCTAAGGGGTTTTTCCCAAAACGGTACCGTTTCACACGGCTGGAGCTGGGCTCCCACCTTCAAGCACAATTAAAATAACATTTATAAAATAACACAACTAAATAAATAATAAATAATAAATAATTAAAACACATAAAAATTAAGGATCTCACATCAAGTACCCCATTGGCGCCCACCACCGAAACCGTCGGCATTTTCTATCATCGGCAGGGAGTTCCCTGCCCATAGAAGCTTTGCTTGCCACCAAGGAAGTTGCATCATTGCCTTTGCTCGCCATCGAGGAGGTTGCTTCCGTCACCTTTGCTTGCCACAAAGGAGGCAGTTGCCATCACCTTTGCTCGCCACATAAGAGGTTGCCGCCATCACCTCTGCTTGCCCACGAAAGATTCCACCTACCTGAGTTCCTCGCCACCACTATGTTATTCCCCACGAGAGTTCCTCATCACGGCTGAGTGAAGCCACCAATAACCGTCGTCCAAACCACCGATGTTCTCTATCGCCATCGTAACGACCCTAGACCGGGAAACCACCCACGAACTCAGTCTTGCCATGAGCATCACGTGACGGGTGAACGCCACAACGTACACCCAAAAGCCTCACTGAAGCCTGCTATCCCATGCACGACATGGGCCCTATCTGACCACCTCACTGGACTACCAGACAAAGATAGCAAAGGCTTGCGCATGATTCCTCATAGCTCAAAGCCCCATCAACTGGTAGGAAGGAATCCACCAGATGAGCACAGGCTAGTAAGGCAACCAACGGTCACACTAGACCTGCAAGCATTGTCTGCCACTGATGTGGTGCTCCCTGTCCCTCTACGTGCCCAGGACCAAGAACACCTGAGTTAGACAATGGCAAAAACCAACCCATGGAGGACAAGCGCTGACGAAGGCAACATGGGAACTTTCTCGCGATCCCATTGCTGCGTACGCAGGCGGCAACATGGGTCCGCCATGAGGGGCGACAAATACCATCGATGGGCTTGCCAAGAGGAGGAGAGCACTACGGGTAAGAGCTAGCCTTGCCCACTTTTCCTCGACCATGATGACAGTCAATTGAGAGAAACTTCCTCGCCACAATGATGATCAACCACCACGAAAAGCTCCAGCTCCACACCACCCTTGGCAACGCTCACCACGGGAACTTCCTCACCCACAAGTGTTCCTCACTACAACCAGTAGCTCAGACGCACAACCAATTTTTCCCATATGCTTAATCGTGGATATTCAATACAAACAATCATGTCTTTGGACTAGTGGCTTCATTGCCACGTTCATGACTCTTTGAATGCCATGCGCAGTGTATTACCTGCAGCCGAATAACTTAATGTGTGAATGATTTTGCACAAGAATGTAGCATCAAAGTGATTTAATGAAGGAATGGAGAGCGGATTTGGTACCATCACTATCAAAGCAAAACATCATGGCACATCAAAACTGCAGGCAACTGACAGGAAACTGAGGCAACATATAGGGCACATTGTGCGCAGCAACCATGATCTATGATCAGCGCATACCTTTGGAGCAAAGCCAACTGGAGTCATGTTGCGTGCGTGATACGAGAAAAAGGAAGAATGTTGCAGGCAATGTATACGTAAGATGAGATGATTTTAACTTTTTATAGGAATCAAGAAACGGTGGGTCCCATCAATAATTGATTTGTTTTTATAATGATTGATTTATTATTGATGTAAATAGTTTCGAATATCAATTTAACATGGAAAATTCATGAGTTTATTTGATAAGTACTCATACCAATAATTAGAATGGTGTATTAAACTCTCATATAATTAATTATTTTATACCTTGGGAAATTCAAATTTTTTATTTAAAGTATTTTTTTGCCTCTTCATTTGTCATAACCCACTTTATTTAAGTAGTAATTAATTAATGATAATTATGTATTATAAATTTAAGATGGAATATGTTATTAGATTTTGTAAATATACCAATTATTATTTAAAACAATGATTCTATTTAAACCAATGATTCTATTTATCAAATCAACCATGGTAGTTCAACACAACATCACGTGCCATTAAACAAATATTTGCATAAAAAAAAAAAAAAAAAAAGTAAATACGTAACTCAGCTATTTATGTTTTGGGAAAGTTTGGATAATGAGTTGAGATGAAATGAATTGAAATGAAATTTGAAAACTGAATAAAATATTGTTAGAATAGTATTTTTTAATATTATTGTTATTTTACGATTTGAAAAATTTAAATTGTTTATTGTATTTTGTGTAAAAATTTTAAAAAATTATAATAATTAAATGAGATAAAATGAGATAAAACATATTTTTGTGTCCAAACTTAACTCGCTTTTTCATAAATAAGAAAGATTATTGGTGTTCACATAGACGAAACCTTGAACCGTTACCATGTCGATGTCTCCAACATAATATAGTCACTCATGTGCTTAATAAATGTTGCAATCTCATTCCTAATTTCACTCATGTACTTTTTTTTTACCTTAGCTTATACTTATAAGTACTTCAAAGCATAGGGCATCAAAGTAAACACCAAAAAATTCATAATAATTCAGTTACAACAAACTATAATTCATGATCTCGTAATTATAGTCTGATAAAAACATTAGTGTGAAGGGAAAAAATCCCTTATGCCGAGCCAAATAATGGGCCCAAGGCGCAATAATGGTTATATGGTTTGGGCTGGATTGGGCAAGTGCAGGGCTCGGCCACATCACCTGGTCTGGGCAAAACAAGTAATACTTGGTTCAAGAAAACCCAGGTCGGGCCATACTGACAGGGCAAAAGATATGGGCAAAGCTTGGGAGAAAAGGGATATAGCGCACATCACCAGATGGAAGAGACCCGGGACAGAAAGCATGTCGCATTCAATGCGGCCCAGGGCAAAAACCATGCTGCATTAAATGTAGCCCAGAGAGAAGGCGTGTCGCATTTAATTTGGTCTAGAGCATCAACCACACTGCATTTAATGCGGCCCAAGGCCCGAGCAGTGTATAGTAAGGTTGAGACCTCTGCAGCTCGGCAAGGTAGCGACATAGGAGCTGCTCGGTGAAATGGACAGCACAAGCATATTATCCCCTGCTATGCAACACCCTACTATGGTGGGGGCCTAGTCGGTAGCTATAAATAAAGGTCCAACTCACAGCAGACTAGGTAATCGGTCAATCTATCACTAGCACTTTACATTATCATTCTTTAACTACTGTTTATTATCTTCTTCATCATACTGACTTAAGCATCGGAGGATCAACGGACCCCGAGGTCCCCCCCATAGTGACTATGCAGGTGATCGCTCGTATACCGGGGGTGTGAAGTTGCCCAGGCCCATGAAACATGACATTAACAGTGGCGCCGTCTGAGGGATTTTTGTTGTCCCATAATTAGCGTGTCCTTCGTATGCCGGCAACAACCCGCTCCCAGCATTCGCAGCGTGATATGATGCAGTCTGAAGAAATGGAAGCAAGTTTTAATCAGTAAAATGAAGCGATACAGAAACTCATGATAGACATGGAGACTCTCCGACAAGAGAACGTTGCCATACGAAGAAATGTCGAAGAAACTGAGTCAGACCAACAAAGCCATCATTTTGGGGACCACCCCCAGCCTAATGCAGTCACCGCTGATGAAGAACGACGTAAAATCAATCGGCGAATCCAGATAGAAGTAGCAAAGCAGATGGGCCAACAAACCACGGTGGATTAGCTGCTTACCAACGTTGAGTTGCCATACAACACAGGGATTTTGGCAGTACCAATACCTCCAAAGTTCAAAGTTCCTCAGATGGAAGTGTACGACAGGTCAAAGGACCCATTGGAACACCTTGAGACCTTCAACGCCCACATGACTCTCCACGACTTCCCTAGTGAGATAGCATGTAGGGCGTTCCCCCTCACTTTGAAAGGAGTGGCACGAGTATAGTTTGTTTCTTTACGACCTGGAACTGTGGACAGTTTCAATGAACTAGCACGTCGGTTCTTAACGCAGTTCATGGCTAGCCAAACGAGGAGAAGGCCAGCTGCCTATCTGTTGACTGTTAAACAGAGGGATGATGAGAGCCTTAAGTCATACCTCTCCCAGTTTAACAAAGAACGGATGATGACGGACGACCAAGACAAGACGATCACTTTGGCGGCACTATTAGGAGGGATCTGGCCTCGTAACCCCTTCATGATAGAAATTGCCCGGAAGACACCGTCAAACTTGAGGGAGTTTATGGACCGAGCAGACGGTTACATAAACAGAGAGGATACGCTCTAAGCATTAACGACACCCAGGAAGCGTGACTTGGAGAGGGCGGACAAGAAAACGGTAGAGCGGCACCAAAGATCGAACCAAGGAGTCCGCTAGAAAGAGACTTACGAAGCCAAAGGCAAGGGAAAACCTGGCCCTCGTTTACATTCTAGTCTGATAGTTGAAACTGAGAAGGACCCGAGTCAGCGAGGAGAGCAAAGACAAAGTTCATCGCGCCCTAAATACTGCTCCTTCCATAGGAGCGACGGACATAACACCCAAGATTGCTATACGAAGTGGAGAAAATTTGACAGCCCAGAGATTCGAGCCAACCAATATAAAAATGAGAGGGATGAGCCATGACGAGAATATCGTCCCTACTCTCGGAGAAACCAAGACCGAAGCCCCGTTCGATAGAATTAGGACCGAAGCCACATTCGGAGGAATTAGGGTCCAATTCGCAGAAGTTATAGTCTGACCCACGAAGACTGGGGCCACGCTCGGAGGGATAATGGATGTCCCGAGCGAAGGAGAGCCGTAAACCACCGTGAAGAAAACCTGCGTCAAGGAAACTCGAGAAGAGAAGAACCCCCATAGGAGAAATCAGCACCATAGTTGGAGGATATGCGGGGGGGGAACAACTTCCTCGGCCCAAAAAAACATTTTTCACCCAACGACCATACCGTAAAGATCCTTCCGGAAAATATCAGGTGACGTTCAACAAAGAAGATGGAGAGGGATTGTCATCACCTCATGATGGTGCGCTGGTAGTGATGGCGCAAATAGCTAACTATCGGACCAAAATGATATTGATCGACAACAGCAGTTTCGCAGACATCCTTTTCTGGGAAGCATTCAGTAAAATGGGGATTACTCTTGATAGGTTGCGGCCAGCACCTACGCCCTTTAAAGGCATCACAGGGGACACTATCCAACCAATCGGAGCAATCGCCCTCTCTGTATTGGTAGGGACGGCTCCCAAACCAACTTCTCTCATGATAGACTTCTTGGTGGTCAAAGCCCCTTCTTCATACAATGTCATACTTGGACGCCCATCCTTGAACCAAATGAAGGTTGTGACTTTCACCTATCACCTGAAGGTGAATTTCTCGACCCCATCTGGAGTAGGAGAAATGCTTGGCGAACAGCAGACCGCGAGAGATTGCTAAACTCGGGATATGAAGTCAAAGGCAATAGTCGTACAAACTCTCGAGCAGGATCATGAGGGAGCGGCCACGCCTATACCTCCAGCTTGGACCGAGCCAGACCATGAAGTAGGGGACGAAGAGGCAATGCGGCAGGCGGAGCTCAACAAGGCGATCATGCCTTCACCACTCACTGTCACGGAACTAGACTACAAAGTAAGGGATGAAGAAGTGCTACTCTTGGTACTGGTAGATCCAGAGAACCCTGAGCGGACTGTGCAAATAGGATCTAAGATGTCCGCCGAGCTAAGCCAATCTATTGAGCAACTACTTGTGGAGCATCGTGATGTCTTTGCCTGGTGCTATGAAGAGAGATGTCAGGTATCGATGGATCTGTAACAGAATACCACCTCAGTGTAAATCCTGAGGCAAAAAGAGTCATGCAAAAGCGCCGCAGTTTCAGTGCGGAGAAATATGCTGCCATCGCTGAGGAATTGGAACGCCTCCTAACTGCGGGGTTCATTCGAGAAGTTTACTATCCTGAATAGCTCTCCAACGTTGAACTGGTCAAGAAGGCAAGCGGGAAATGGAGGATGTGTGTCGACTTCACCGACTTGAACAAAACTTGTCCTAAAGATAGTTTTCCCCTTCCAATGATAGATTTGATAGTAGATTCAACGGCTAGGCACACCTTACTCAGCTTCATGGACGCATACTCTGGCTACAATCAGATCAGAATGAGTCCCGATGACGAGGAGAAAATAGCATTTATCACCGATTGGGGACTTTATTGCTACAAAGCAATGCCATTCGGCCTCAAGCATGCAGGAGCAACGTACCAGCGCTTGGTCAACCGAATGTTCAAAAACCAGATCGGGAGAAACATGGAAGTCTACGTTGACGATCTTCGGGTTAAAAGCAAGAAGTCTGAACAGCATCTTGATGACCTCCAGGAAGCCTTTGTAGTACTGAGAAAATACAAAATGAAGCTCAACCCACAAAAATGTGCTTTTGGAGTCGAATTAGGAAAATTCTTGGGTTTCATGGTCTCGTAACGAGGAATTGAAGCTAATCCCATAAAAATTAAGGCGATTATGGATATGCCTCTACCAGATTATCAAGAAAGTCCAGAAATTGACAAGAAGGATAGCCGTCATGGGCTGCTTCATCGCAAAGTCAACCAACCGATGCCGCCCTTTCTTCGGCATCCTCCGGAAATCACAAGAATGGGATGAAGATGTGGTAAAGCTTTCGACGAGCTGAAGGAATACTTGGCTCATCCACCAGTGCTCAGCCAAACCACGCTAGGAGAGGATTTGACTGTCTACTTGGCAGTGTCACCCAATGAGGTGTCCTCCGTGTTGACCTGAGTAGAAGAAGGAGTTCAGCTCCTGGTTTATTATGTGAGTAGAGCCTTTCAGGGGGCAAAGGTCAGACACCCCCGAACAGAAATGATAGCATTCACACTAGTAATCACTACCAGACATTTGAGGCCCTACTTTCAAGCTCACCCAATAAAAGTCCAAATTGATATCCCCTTGAGAAAAATACTGCAGAAGCCAGATATGTCTAGTCGGATGACTAATTGGGCAATTGAGCTAATGAGTTTGAGATCTAGTATCTCCCACGCACTGCAATCCAGGGCTAGGTGTTAGCAGATTTTGTGGCCGAATTCTCGAACTTTCCAGAAGAAATGGTCGTCATGCCCCAGGGCAAGCCCTGACAGGTCTACGTTGCGGTTTGTCCTGCCGATCCGGTGGAGGAGTAGGAGTGCATATAATAATAAGCTTAGGAGAAAAACTTGATTACGCACTCAAGCTCGGATTCAAAGTCACCAATAATGAAGCCGAGTATGAGGCACTCTTGTCGGGTCTAACAATTTCCAGGTCTTTGGGTGCAATTGAAGTTGAAGTAAAAGCTGACTCTCAGATTGTGGTGGGGCAGGTAATCGGACAGTTCCTCACGAAAAGGAAAAATCTAAAAACATATCTCTAGTGGGTAGAAGAAGAGTGGGACCTCTTCCAATATTTGACCATCCATCAGATTCTGAGAGGAGAGAACCAAGAAGTGGATCGGCTAGCCAAAACTACCTTGGGGCATGAAGAAGTTTCACTTCTAGATCATGTGGTGATTCGAACCATTGACGTAGCAGCAGTAGGAATTCGGGTGTCAGCTATCGAGGTCCTACAACCCCCAGCATGAGCCACAGATATTTTAAAGTTTCTTCAAGAGGGAATCCTTCCAGATGACCGGGAGGAAGCCCGAAAAATTAGGAATCGAGCTGCTCGATTTACTTTGGTAGAAGGAGTTCTATACAAAAGAGGTTACGTTGAGCCTCAATTAAGATGTATCTCCTCCGAGCAAGCTCAGTACATTCTAGTAGAAATACATGAAGGAGTTTGTGGGAACCATATGAGTGGAAGGGCATTAGCAGCACAAACTACCCGGGAAGGATACTATTGGCCAAATGCTCACAGGGATGCCGCAGAGTTTGCCCGAAAGTGCCTCAAATGCCAGGAAAACGCCCTTATTCCTCATTGCCCCTGAGAAACTCATTTCCGTCACCGCCCCATGGCCCTTCGTGCAATGGGGGTTGGACATTGGCCACCTCCATGCGGGAAAAGGAGGAGTAAAATTTGTAGTTGTGGCAGTGGACTATTTCAAGAAATGGGTGGAAGCAGAAGCTCTAGCAACGATTACGGCTCGGGTGATTACAAACTTCCTCTGGAAATCTATAATCTGCCGATTTAGAATTCGCCAAAGGTTCATCTCTAACAATGGGAGACAGTTTGATTGCTCTCATTACCCAGAATGGTGCTCGGAGCTCAAAATCAATACTAAGTACTTTTCGCCAGGACATCCCAAGCCAATGGGCAAGTGCAAGCAACCAACAAAACATTACTTAACACTAATGAAGAAGCTGGGAGGATAGAAGGGGGAATGGGCTGAGGAATTTCTGAGCACATTGTGGGCATACCGAACCTTAGTAAGAACCCTAACGGGGGAAACTCCCTTCTCCCTTGTTTATGGAACATAAGCTATGATACCGGTTGAAGTTGCGGTACCCACATATCAATGCAACATTACGATCCGAATCATAATGACGAACGATTGAGAGAGAACTTGGACTTCTTGGAAGAAAGAAGGGAGGAAGCTGTAAATCGAGCGGTAGACAATAAATGAAGAGTTGAACAGTATTTTAACAAACGAGTCCGGCTTCGCAATTTCAAGGTGGGGGACATGGTTCTGAAACAAATATGGGTTACTACTCAGGATGAAGGAAAACTGGGTCCCAAGTGGGAAGGGCCATATTTGGTAACAGCAACCAAAAGACTTGGGTCATATCGACTTAAGGACCTTGAAGGACACGAGCTGCCACACTCGTGGAACGCTGAGCACCTAAGGAAGTACTTTGTATAACAAAAAAACAGGCGAAACTCGAACAATGTAAGACTGTGATTAGTTGAAATTTTATGGATTACTTTTGAATGTTGCATTGTTATGTCTCTCGCGACCAACCTAAATCAGATAAGCCCGGTCTCTGGATTGGCCACGAAGTATAAAGCACAGGAACCGAGCCATGAGCTCTAACCTGCTAACATCTATTATCAACACTGTCTAGAGGACTTGCCGAGCTTCGTGCAAAAAGGAAACGTGTTGGTGAGGGACCAGGGCCTTCGGGCCCGTTGGCGTCAAATCTCACTGAACAGAGTGGTGCGCGAGATTCTCCCGTTTAGAGGGGAACCGTGGAGGTACCCCTGCAGGGTGGTTGCCGAGTTGTGAAACTCTGCGGCGATTTTGATCTTCGTTAAGTCTTCATGTTTGCATGGAGCCGTACCAATAACGTGTGTGCTGCCTCCACTGTTTTCAGACCTGCATGGGATTTTTTGGTGTAACTTTGATAACTTTATACAAAGTAATGTACCTCTAGTTTTGCCTTGGTTTGACTGAATCGAGGCTTTCAATCTTTCCTCCATCCTTTGCCTGTCACGTTTCGAAGTTCTTTACTTGCCGAGCCTGTGTTCGTTCATTTACCTCGCAGCAATCTCCGTTGTGTACTGAGCAGATACTTTTTTAAGGTTGCTGGCCGAGTGGAAATTCTACACGTTGGTCTAAATCCCTGTTAAGTTTTCACGCTCACACAAACACATGATGACAATTTGTGTTTTGCTTTCTTCATTCCTGGACTTGTTGCATTCCGTAGTTCTTTTACTGTGAAACCCCTGCTCAAGAGTTTTTATCATATATAAATCCTATTCGTTCCAAGCGTTTATCGAGCTGCGCGGCATCATATTTACGCACGTGGGAGTCTTAATCTGCTGTTAATTTCATGTTCATCTTGAACCTGCTTTTACAGATGTCTCTTTGTTCCCTGTTTGATTTGAATGTTGTCCCACTTCCGTTGGTGCAGCCATGCCAGCTGTAAGAAAATTTTTGTGCCTTGTGCAGCCTGTCGATTGAAGTTTTGTATTTAACCTTCTTATTAACTGCTCTATGAACTCCGTGTGGCGAGCCCGTTGGGGTTTCCCGCATTAACTTCTCCATCAACTCCATGCGACGCACACGTTGGGGTTTCCCGCATTTAATTTCCCCATTAACTGCTCCACGAACTCCGTGCAACGGGTCTGTTGGGTTTTCCTGCAGTTAATGTCCATGAACTCCGTGCGACGCACTTGTTGGGATTTCCTGCATTTTCGAGTTTCAAGGGCCCAAGGTTTCCCATAAGGGACGCGTGGGCTACTTGGGAGGCCTTAGGGACACGTGGTTGCCCAGGGAGGTCCTGGGAGTTATGGTACCCCGGTGGTGTCATATGTCGCCCTTGCTTATAAAAGGGGCTCTTCCTTCTTCCTGGAGAACTCATCCCACCTCGCATCTTTTCCTTCCACCCAAACTTGACAATTCCCATGGCTTTCTTCTTTCCTCTCGTATTTTTCGAGGAGCAACGCCTTCTTCTGTGGTGCTCAGGTTGTCGCTGGTTATGGCGTTTCGAATACGAAAGAAGAAACAAGCTTCCCATATCACTTGTCCTTGCCCTTTTGCTTATGAAACCTCGCTTGTTCTTGTCTTTTTGCTTACGGGGTCCTCCTCCGTAAGCAATGCATCAGAACTCACGTCCTACGAGTTCTGTACGGTGCTCGATCAAGGAGGTGGTGTGGCAGCCACGACTGAGGAGGGTAGGAATAGACAGTTCAAAGGGGCAATTAAATCTTGGGAGTTGATTTCTATTGCTCCCTATTGACCCTCTGTCTGTAAGAATCCTTCTCCCTCCTGCCCAACCTTGAATCCCAGTTAGCCCTTCGGAGATCCTGGGTAGGGTGCCGCTGAATCCCCTTCCCCCAAGAAAGATAGATAAGCGTCTCTGTGGGGGAGATGCAACTTCGCCGCTGAGCATTTCAGTTATGCTCAGATGAACCCGGACCGATAGGGGTGTCCATCTTCTTGAGGGGGAAGTCATTCTACCGATCTGCCTGTTCTGTCTGGCCATGGCGTTACCGTAGAGATCTTTACCTCGTCTGACCAGAGTAGGATTCTACTGAACGGCTTCTTCTTTGACGGAGACATCGTACTGCAGATCACCTTGTTCTTATTCAGAAGATATTTTCTTTTCATTCTTGCAGCTTTTGCCAATATAATATCCTGCTTGTAATCTTGTTCGAGAAATAAAAGGACTTCGTTGCTTTTGTATTTGTTTGCACTGCTCATTGCCATTATTCCGCTCTTTTTTGACATTGTATTCTCCTTATTGCCCTGTTTGTAACCCTATTCGGGAAATAAAAGGACTTCGTTATTTTTTTATATTTTTTTACACTGCTCTTCGCCATTATTCCGCTCTTTTTTGACATTGTATTCTCATTATTGACCAGTTTGTAACGCTGTTCGGGAAATAAAAGGACTTCGTTATTTTTGTATATTTGTTTGCACTACTCTTCGCCATTATTCCGTTAGATCTTTGCCCCGTTCATTTGGGCGACCGATGTTGCATTGTGTGAAGGCCTGGCTTGCACATAAAGTAATTTTGCGTACCTGTTTCCTCGTTTCTGCACCTTTGCACGAAGCTCAGCAAGTCATCTAGACTGTGTTGAGAATAGCTATTAGTAGGTCAGAGCTCATGGCACTGTTCTTGTGCTCGATTCTTCCCTTCCCTCTCCGATAACGTAATAGTAAGGGATTTAGTGGTCGGAACCTTACTCCAAACGGATCAAATTGGGAATTCACCGTATTTGATCTCCCTTTCAGGGCATTCCCAGCCAATGCCCCTCACAAAGAAGAATCGCTGGTGTCATTCTTTTATCAAAGAATATGCCTCTCCAAGGTAGCGAAGCACCTTTCGGCGGAATAGGATTGGAAGCTACAACAGTTCCTGTCAAGCCGATTGATCCAGTACACACTCAGAAATTCTCGGGCGGTTAGGTCTGGGTAATCGTCTAAACCGCTCAAAACGATTCGGAAGGCCACACAACTGGCCAGAACCAAACGCCAGGCATTAGGGTTGAGTTGCGCCGGAGCCAGTTTCAGGAAGTCCAGGATGTCATGTACTGGACGACAGAATGGCAAGCGTAGTCCAATAGAAAACATGTGGGGATAGAGGGCCTCCTTTGTCGACAGGCCCTACTCGTCCACCAATGTGACACGGGATGAGGGAATTTCTTGAGCAGTCCCATCAGGAATGGGGAACTCTCTGCAGAACGAACCGATACTGAATCATGGCCGACGTCCACCATTGCCCCGCGTAGTAGTTAAAACGGGCTTCGTTAGCACTTCGCTTAGTCATGGTGAGAGCAGACATAAGAAATTGGAAGAACTCTCAGGTACTCAGGAAAACGAAAGGGGAAGAGTGAGACGAAGGCAAAAGGAAAGAGGAAAAGAAGAAATGAAGAAGAAGGAATAAATAGGAACGGCGTGATAAATGGTCACATGTTCTAAATGACAACATGAGATTCAAAGAGACGCCTTAGCAACGGGAAGACGGCGTGACGTTTACCCACCGCACGTGTACACAAAATGAACCAATCCTGGGTGAAGTTGACGCGCCGTAAAGCCACATTAATTAATGGGGTTGGCATTAATGATTACGGAGAAATCAGTTCATGTCACAATGAGCGGGCAAGTGCCCATTCACTTTCTATGTTTCCAGACCCGGGTTCTTTAAAAAAAAAAAAAGGAAGAAAGTCTTTGAATTTCCAGCCCACAGGTGTGCTAAAAATTCGTGGGGTATTGTGAAGGGAGAAAATCCCTTATGCAGGGCCAAATAATGGGCCCAGTGTGCAATAGTGGTTATATGGTTTGGGGTGGATTGGGCCAGGTGCAGGGTCGGCCACATCACCTGCTCTGGGCAAAACAGGTAATACTTGGTTCAAGAAAACCCAGGTCGGGCCATACTGACGGGGCAAAAGATATGGGCAAAGCTTGGGAGAGAATGGACACAACGCACATCACCAGATGGAAGAGACCTAGGACAGAAAGCATGCTGCATTTAATGCGGCCCAGGCCAGAAACCATGCTGCATTAAATGCGGCCCAGAGAGAAGGCGTGCCGCATTTAATGCTGCCAAAGCAGTAACCATGCCGCATTTAATGCCCGAGCAATGTACAGTAAGGTTGAGACCTCTGAAGCTCGGCAAGGTAACGACATAGGAGCTGCTCGGTGAAATCGACAACACAATCGTATTATCCCCTGCTATGCAACACCCTACTATGGTGGGAGCTTGGTCGGTAACTATAAATAAAGGTCCAACTCATAGCAGACTAGGTAATCAGTCAATCTATCACTAGCATTTTACATTATCATTCTTTAACTATTGTTTATTATCTTAATCGTTATACTGATTTAAGCATCGAAGGATCAATGAATCTCGAGGTCTCCGATAGTGACTGTGTAAGTGATCGCTCGTATATCGAATGTGTGAAGTTGTCCAGGCTTGCAAAATACGACATCAATAATTAGTACCCAACAAATATTCAGAGAAAAGATCTGGAGAACATATTTTCAGAACATGCAATCCAAAACGTACGTATGCAAATAAGAAAATGTTAATATGAGTTTCAAATATATCTATTTAATATGTCAATTCCTTATTTTAATTAGTCTGCATATTTAGAATTTATATTTGACGTGCACCCTCATATTTTCCATACCAATAATGCCACGACTCAGTAGAGAGAGGAAATGTGATGGTAGGGAATCTTGGGATGTGTGGATGTGATAGTTGGGGTTGTCGTATGCTGAGACGGAGCTGTGCTTTTATCGCCTGGGCAGTTTGATTGTGGGCGATGATGTGATAGTTTTAGATGGAATTAAAATTAAATAAAATGTTATTAAAATATAATTATTTGATGTGAAATAAATTAAGATAAAAATTAAAAATTAAATAAAATATTGTTAAAATATTATTTTTTTAATATTATTATTATTTAGAAATTTAAAAAAGTTAAATTATTTATTATATTTTATGTAGAAATTTAGAAAAACTATAATGATGAGATGAGATAAAAAATTTCTTGTATCTGATCGGTGTAAAACTGTAAGTGCACAGTATCGTAGTTTTATAGTAAAGTGATGAGAAGAGTATCGTGTTCAGGGATTGGTAACTTACTTTTGATAAATACCGAAATTATATTAATCTCGACTTTATTTAGAAAGGTCACTAAGATTTTTGTAATTGCAAATTAAAATAAAATTAATTCAAAGAAAATATTCAAAGGAAAAGAAAACTGTTGTTCAAAGATCAAATCAATGAGAAATAAAACTTCTAGGAGATCGATTTCACCTAATTTCTCATTATGCTTTACTCATCTAACTAATTGAATTTATTTCTCTCTATTTGTTAGCAAATCTCCACAACGTCCAAAAGTCTCTTTCGATAGTCAATTGGAAATTATTCTTGTTCATCATTTTACACAAGACTATGCAAATTAATAAAGCAAGAAAGGAATAAGACCTATGATTTTAATATAACATAGATTCATATAAGTCTTTCGATCTCTATATTTACCTATGCCGAAATATCCAAGATCTATCATATAATTCCCTCTTTCGACAGCAAATCACAGGATTAAAATCATCTAATTAATGGCCAGTTAATTAGAAGCAATAAACTCAGAATAATTCAAACAAACGTAAAAGAGAATTACTTCAAATTAGAATAGAAAATCAATCATAGTTCAGACCTAGATTACATCGTCTTCCTAGAATAAAGAAAATTTAGTTCATACTAAAAATTAAATTTTAAGTAAACGAATTCACCATAATTTTTCTGAGAGAAGAATAGAAGAAAATAAACACAGAAAATGCTCCTCGCAGTCTGCAGCGTCATCCCTCGCAAGCCGCAGCGTTTGAAACGAAAAACTCCAAAGAAATGCCCCTCTGAAAAACTCTCCAATTTCGTACTAATGATATGCTTAAATAGGATATGAAAGAAACCCTAATGTCTTCATATTCCTGCACATAAAATCACCTAAATTTTAGAACTCAACTTGGCAGCCACGTACGCTCTTCAGGAATTTGAATTTGGAAAACGTTATTAGAGACAACTTTGTAGCCCTTTAAGATAGCTTTCAAACTCATCAAGAATCGCATCAATTCGATATTAGAGCGGAAAGTTATGATTAAAATACTAAAGTGTGTCCATGATATCTGCTAGCGCGTTTTGGACTCTGATCTAAATTACTCTCAAACCCCATTATTATCCTTATTTGAAGAATCCTACACTCGTTGAAAATTCTTAAGTTGTTTCAACGTCTTGCCCACTTGAAAGTCCTTTGAATTCGAATGGGTTTGGACTTGCTCTTTTATAAACTCTGAAATTAAACATAAAAATCTGCTCAGGAGTATCCCAAAGTAAATAGAAACTCAATTCAAGAATACACATTAATTTCAATAATTTCTATTAACATTTTAGCATTTTAGTTCAATAATATGGTATTTAGACTAAAGTTTAAAGTTAAGAAGTGATAAAATATAAGAAATTATGCAAGTCATCAGTATCCAAATGGGGCAGTGATAATTTAGATAATGAGTTAGGATGAGATGAATTGAGATTAATTATAAATAATAATAAGATTATTGAGTTGAGATGAAATGTTATGATTCTTAAAAGTTTGTATGTTTGGATTTAAAAGTGAGATGATATGATTTTAATTTTTTGAGGGATGTAATAGTTGTGAGTCCCACCAATTATTGCATAGTATTTATAATGGTTGAATATTATTTATAAATATATTTATATTAATTAATAGCAATTAATAAATTACATATCCACAAAAAATATTAAAATCACATCATTAATAGGAAACCAATTTTTAAATTTAGATTAATCAATAAGTCTAAAAGACCATCATTTTTATTACAATATATATAATTCTAATTATGAATTAGAAATTATTAAATATCATTTTCTATTGTAGCCCGAACCCATTATTTCATATAGGTCAATATTAACAATTATGGATGGATCCATAAAAAAATTGACAGATCTTTGCATTACAGTAACAAAATTTATCCTCCATTTTTGGCGAAAAAATTACATACATGTCGATTTGGGTTGGCATTCAATGGACTTTGAGGGACGCAACGTTTCACATTTTTTGGGAATGGAGGTGCGTAGACGGGGATGAGAATTAGCTTAGGGAAAGGGGCGAAAAAGCAAAAGGTTGTGTTTTTTCCTTTCGGGGTGAAAAAGCAAAAAATTCCTGCATGTCGAAAAAGGAATGTGTCGTTATTTGAATACACAGTGAGATAAGATATGAAATCATCTAAAAATTTTATGGCCGTTTGGATACAAAACAACCCTCTCCGTACTAAACAAGTTTGATCTCAACTCTCAAGCCAAACTGGACCTAACCATGGTCCATTGCCATGTCTATATCTTGCCACAAAAAATGATAGATATACAACTATGTTTATAATTTTTTATATTTTAAATGAGTTATAAAATAACATCACTTTATATAAATATTTTCTTTTTAAAATATAATTGTATAAAAAGTTATAAAAAATATTGTATAAAAGTCTCGTAACTGAAAGTTACTATTTATACTAGGAGTTTGGGAGGGGGACAGATCGTGTCTGCCCCTTTGGAGTTTGTGTCCTTCGTATGGTTCCTTTTATCAGAGTCTTTTAATGCGGCGTGGCTCTACGACGGCATCATTAATGTGGCGTGTAAGTTGGGTAGTGATACCATGAAAGCAGCATGGTTCCCTGATCCTGCTTTATCTTTGGTGGTCTGTCGATGTTCCCATATCAGAAAACCAATGGTTCTCCGTCTTTCTCGCTTTGCCCTGTACAAGTCCCCACGGTCAGAGTGTGATCGAGATATGTTAGGCTTGTCCATCCCATCAACCACCCATTTGCTTTTCCTTGTAGGCGCCTTTCTTCATGAGTAAGCTTGGACACTGGGGCTGGTATCGGGCCGAGGCCCAGTGGGCTTGTGAAGTGAGGAAAATCTCCTTATAGTTTCTAACAATAATTGCTAGGACCCGAGGCCTTAACAATAAAGCCAAACCAAATAACTAGTGAAACCCACGAATTAAACACAATAGAAATAATAATTAATAAGATAAAATCTTACTAATGCAAAGTAAATTACACAAGTTCCCACTGTTTCGTTTGGATATAAGAAGTATTTTATTTCATCTCATTTCATCTCATTATTACAACTTTATTAAATTTTCACACAAAATATAATAAATAATTCGATTTTTTCAAATCCTAAAATAATAATAATATTAAAAAATATATTCTAACGATATTTTATTCAACTGTCATCTCAACTCATCTCATTTCAATCTACTATCCAAATGACAGTTTACTTCTATAATCTTAAGATAAGGACAAATTAAAGTTTGGGCCTTGAAATCAAATGTTTGTTTTTATTACGTAAAGTAAGCCTGACTTTGTTGAAAGATGACTCTTGCAAACATTACACAATAGGTCCTATGCTCTTTTTTCTTGAAAATCCAAGGTCTTACCAATTCGTAATTAGTTATCTCACTCGGATTTGTGATATTTCAAGGCACAAATCCATGCGTGCGATGCAGTTCTTGTTCCAATTGGGAGTAAGAACCGGAGATAATGGTAAAAATTGTAGTTAAAAAGTTGAATCGCCGACCAAAGATGTTGGAATTCATTGAATTTTGAATCACTAGTTTTGAATGCAATGAACAGCGAAGCTTGCATTGAATGATGTATGCCTGATGGAATAATTCTATTTACCCATCTTCAAGCACGTCTTCTCCATCTTTGAACTGGAAGGCACTAGGCCTGTTAAGTCTCCAACTTACAGATCAATCACACGCTTCCTTCCAGATTTTAGGTATCTATTTAGTTTGTAGCTTGGCGTGTTTGGCTCAATTGGAGGGATCATGTAAGTATTATCCTTTTTCTGAAACAATATATTGCTAGGAGAAATTAGGTGAGTTGATGTACAGTCCTTGTGAGATCCCGAGGAGTAAATTGAAGGATGGAAGAATTGGGGAGCCTATTGGAACAACGACGCCAAGAGGATGAAAGGCCTACACAACGATCAAATGACCGCCCGAGGCCCTAGGGGAGTGAGTGCTCGAGGAGACGAAGGGCTAGAAGGGGAACCAAAAGGAACCCACGGCGTCAAAGCCTAGTATGGACAGGCAACTCGGTAGGCAAAATTAGCACCATCACAGGGGATCTGCGAGAGGAGGGCCCACTCCCGTAGAGCTCGGTACGAGGAAGTGTTCACGATGGGGAGGGCCACTACAAGCGCTAGGAGACACACGGGGGTAGCCGTCATAGCATTCAGTGAGAAAGACAAAGAAGGTATCCTCCATCCCATGACTATGCCTTGGTAGTTACCATGCAGGTAGCCAACTTCACGACGCGGAGAGTCTTGATTGAAAATGACAGCTCGGCAGACATCCTATTATGGGAAGCCTTCGTTAGAATGAGAATTAGCCCTGATCGACTGTACCCAACCCTGACTTTACTCAAGGGTTTCTCAGGAGACATCGTCAAGCTAATGAGAGCTATTACCTTGTCTATCCTGGTCGGGAAGGCCCCCAAAATGTCAGCCATGATGGCTGATTTCCTAGTGGTAAAGGCCCCCTCGTACAACAAGATATTGGGTCGCCCGACCTTGAATAATCTAAAGGCGGTGACATCCACATACCACCTGAAGATGAAGTTCTCCACAAACTCGGGGGTGTAGGCGAAATTCGAGGCGAGCAGGTCGGGAATGTTATGCACGAGAATTAAGGCATGAGGGGAAGGAAGTGAGGATGGTTGAAGAAGCCGGGGAGATTGCTGGACCGCCTCCACCGTCGACTTTGGCCAAATGGGATGAGAAGGTCCAAGACAAGTAGACACTGAGACAGGTAGCGCCCAATGAACCCCTGGAGCTGGTTTCCATGGACCACTAAATGCCTGAGCACACTGTACGAGTCGGGACCAAAATTTCTACCGAGTTGATGCAGGCTGTGAAATGATTACGTCCAAAAAATAACGCGGTAGTTGTAACACAACTTTGGGATGTCGATTCCACAAAGAGACAATGTGACTAAAGAAAAATATTAAATAATTAATAGAGAACAAAGATTAATTTTAAATGTAAATTAAAATGAAGTAATGTGACTAACGGAAAAAGTAGTCAAATTTGACAAACAGTAAAGCGTTGGGAATCCCTTGCACAAATATGATATTTTAATTATTTTTAATTCAATGAATAACTCAATTGGAAACTCAACTCTTAAAATTTCCAATCGGAAGGTATAGATTTATAAACCAAAATTAAACCAAATGTAACCTTTTGAAAAATCATTCTCCACTTTTAAAATACGTAAATTATTATCACTATTGAGAAAATTCAAGGACGACAATATACTCAGGGAGCGATATTGCAGTAAAGAATTAAATCAACACAGATAAGTAATTGATCCAAACATAAGTAAAGAGCTAATCCATTCAATAGAAAAAGCATGTCTAAATCCATAAACAAAATAAATTCTATGATTATTCGGAGAAGAAAACATCAACAATGAATTAAGAATGATAAAACAAAAGAGTTTTAGTAATTAAAAAATAAATACATAAATTAAAAATACCATCGAATGTGCAAGTTCATCCCTAACCCTAATGTCTTCATATTCCCGCATACAAAATCGCCTAAATTTTAGAACTCATCTTGGCAGTCACATATGTGCTTCAGGAGTTTGAATTTAGAAATTCTTATTAGAGAGAACTTTGTAGCCCTTTAAGATGATTTCTAACGTACCAAGAATCACATCAATCTGATATTTGAGTAGAAAGTTATGATCAAAATATTAAAGTATGTACATGCTGTCTTCTAACGAATTTCGGATTGACTTTTTCTCTTATCCAAATTACTCTCAAACCCCATCATTATCTTTATTTGAAGAGTCCTACCCTCTGTGAAAGTTCTTCGGTTATTCTAACGTCTTGCCCACTTGAAAGTCTTTTGAATTTGACTGGGTTTGGACTTGCTCTTTTATAGATTCTAAAATTAAACATAAAAATATACTCAGGAGTATTCCAAAGTAGATAGAAACTCAATTCAATAATACAAATTAATTCCTTTGATTTCTATTCACATTTTAGCATTTTAGTCCAATAATAGGGTATTTAGAGTGCATTTTCGTACACTCATCACACCCCCTAACTTGCTTATTGTTAGTCCCTAGCAATTTTCATGCCAAAACAATGAAAGAGACTAAAGAAAATCACACACAAAGGCCACCATGTCACATTTTCCAGATTCACATATCAAAACAATTTTAGGAATTCAATAACCTTATCACAAGCAATCCACCTATAGCAATCCACAGAGTGTGTGTCTATGTTCCAAACTATATCCATCTAACCAGAAGTCCTGACACATATAACATCAAGAACATCTTAAGTAAAAGGTTCAACTCCATAACTCACGGGTATAAAAGTGTTTCGTGTGAGGATTCTTTATATGGAGTTGACAATGGGTGTACACACACTCTAATGAAGAATTAGGCAATTATGTACAAGCAACAAACAAATATTGATTTATGATAGGAATACTAACATATGAGACTTCCACCATTCTTTCCAAAAGCTTACTTAAGATTAGAATGGTTAACACAAAATGTTGTAACGTGGCTTAGGTTCGAGGCTATATGAAAAAATAAAAGGATGAACAAACACATGTCACTTTGGTATTATGCTATTTGATGAACAAACACACGCCACGTTGGTATTCTGCTATTTCTACCCAGCATTGGTATTTTTACCTTTGAAGCTTAGTCAGTTAAACACCCTTATAACTCATGTTCTTCCATTTTTTCTTTCTTTTTTTAATTAATTAATTAATTTTTTTATTCCTAATTCCACATCTAGTACACACTTGGAAGTAATAAGAGTAGGAAAAATCAGTGTATAGGTTATACTCCAATGTGGAGAGGTATGGATAATGTAGGTATATGAAGAAAAAAAGCTACATGTGTTTCTTGGCTCAAAGTTGGCTTACTAGGGATCTATAATTCAAAGGGTTGGCTTGAAAGTCTCAAACGTTAATCCTAAAGTGACATTCATCATATCTTAAGTGTATCCACCATCTTACCACAAACCATGTAATGATTTTCTAAAAAGATGTGCCCAATTCAACAGATCAATTATCGCTTATCATAATTTACTACATTTGTAGGCTCTCAATCCTCTCCAAAACTTACATGAATACTTAAGTAAAAGAGTTCTTTACAAACATGTGTCAAACCATCATTTTACCACAAACCTTAGATGAGTGCATTAGGGGTTCTGTGAATGCTTCAACAAAAAATGATTATGGTGGGTTTGGTAAATTCATGAAGATGACTATGAATGAGAATGAGTACACATGTGATGCAAATTAAAAAAAAATTGACACATGAAAATATGCCACATAGTTCCAACAAGCATTTTAAATATTGAATTTGCACCACCACCCCCCAATTTTAATGAAACATTGTCCTCAATGTTAAAGAGTTAAATTTGAATAAGGAAGTAACTAAAAAGCGCAGAATACACCTGATGTGTAACGTGGGCAGCCCGGTAAGTATAAGAGATGGCAAACTGAAATGGCAAAATGACACTAACTTGAAAACAGAAAATAAAGAAAACAACAACAAACAAAAAGGAAGAAAATGAATGAAATGAAAAGAAAAGAAAACAAATAAAAAAAAAATACCTGCATGGTATGGTCAATGTTGATCGATCGGGTCTGCAAGTTGAATGTCTTCCACTTGAGACACTTGCCTATCAATAAAGATTTTAAGGTGTTGACCATGTACTTTAAAGACCCGGCCATCCCTAGGGTCCTCTATTTCTATCGTTTCGTTTTCAAAAACATGTTTCACAACAAAGGGGCCGGTCCACCTAGACTGAAATTTTTCTGGGTGCTTGTGAAATCTAGAATCATATAAGTATACTAGGTCATTTGGGTTGAACGTCTACCTACCAATATTTTTATCATGAAACGCTTTCGTTTTAGCCTTATAGATTTTAGAGTTCTGATAAGTATCATTTCTCAACTCCTCCAACTCAGTCAACTGAAGTTTCCTAATCTTACCAGCATTCAATTTCGAAGAAATACTAACAGGAAAAGTGTCACCTTGGCCGAGAAATGCATGCTTAAGACATGATGGCAGTGGCTTCAATTCCAATTTGGGACTATCCATGCTTGGAGGAATTTGATTTTTACTTTTCTTAGACAACTCCTCAAATTTCAATTGCCAAATATGTGGGCCATAATCCTTATCTATGAGTGTGTCAATCATGTACGTTTGGTGGCACTCGTCATCCTCTATTGGCTGTTTTTCAATATGGAAAATATTCACCTCAAGAGTCATATTCCCAAAAGAGAGCTTCATTAGACAATTCCTGCAATTAATAAGAGCATTAATAATAGCAAGGAAATGTCTACCTAAAATTAAGAAGATTTTAAAATTAGAGTCAACAACAAAACTAGTATCAAGGATTAAGAAATCAACAGGATAGTAAAACTTGTCAATTTGGATCAAAACATCCTCAACTATTCCTCTTGGTTTCTTAACTGAATGGTTAGCCAATTGAAGTACAACAAAAGTGGGCTTAATTTCACCCAAACCAAGCTGCAAATAAATGGAATAAGGCATCAAATTTACACTAGCTCCTAAATCTAGAAATGCTTGCCCAAATTTATGATTCCCAATATTACATGCAATGATTGGACAACCAGGATCCTTGTACTTAGGAGGAATTCGCTGCTCAATTAGAACACTAACTTGCTCTGTCAGGAATGCTGTCTTCTTCACATGGTGCTTCCTTTTAATTGTACACAAATCTTTTAGAACTTTTGCATAAGTAGGAACTTGTTTAATGACATGCAAAAGAAGAAGATTGATCTTTACCTGCCCGAGGTTCTCCAAGATTTCATTGCTAGAATCCAAAGTTCACATACCAGATTTTAAAGCTTGAGGAAATGGTACCTTAACTGGGCTCTTAATTACCTCGACTTACTCGGCACTATCATTGATTTGTTTCTCTTCAACATCATCTGGCTTATCAGTTGTTGGGATGTGTAAGGACTTACCACTTTGTGTCACAATGGCATTGACCTCCGTCAAATTTCCTTGAGCCATATGTTGACGTTGGGGTGTGGATTGAGTTTGAGAAGGAAACTTGCCACGCTCATTCATACTCAAAGAGCTCATCAACTTGGATACATGTCTTTTTATCTCCTTATTTTCTTCAATAACTTGCATAATCAAAGATTCAAAATTTTGATTAGTTTTACTCTGTGCCTTAATAAAAGCATGTAAAGTATCTTCTAAAGGACTCCTCGAAGATGAAGGTGCTTGATATGGTGCATGATATGATCTAGAGGGTTGTGCAGTGGCTAGTTTTTAGACTTCTAGATAAAATTGGGGTGATTGCGCCATCTCGGATTATAGGTATCAGAGAAAGGTGTAAAAAACTTCTTGCACATACCTAAGGCATTACATTGTTCTTCATTCATCCCTCTCATCTCAGCAAATGTGGGACACTCTTGGGCGAGGTGATCTACCCCGCCACACACAAAACATGATCCAAAAGACTCTGCATGATTAGCCATTTGTGTTGGTTTTAAATTCTTAGTCTTTAACACCTCTAGCACCCTAGTGATCATCTCAGCCTTAGCCTTTTAGGTTATCCTCTTCTCTGAGATGGTAAATTCCACTACCATTTGGGTTTCTTGCAGGTCGTGACCTATTTGTGCTCTCAGTAGCACTAGGAACAATAAAGTGTGAGCTTTTTTAGCAAGCTCAATGAGGTATTCTATGGCCTCATCAGGATCTTTCTATAAGAACTCATTATTACACATCATCTCCACAAATTGACGCTCTCTAGGTGTAAGTCCCTCATAAAAATAGCTCACTAAGCGCCAATTCTCGTACCCATGGTAAGGACACATACTCAACAACTCCTTAAATCTCTCCCAAGTCTGATCAAAATGTCTCACTATCCTTTTGTGCAACTGTGGAGATTTGCCTTTTTAAAGAGTTGGGCTTATAATGTTGAGGACGTATTTATTAAAGAAGACCTGAGTCATCTCATTCCATGACCCAATAGATCATGGTCTCAGCGAGTATAGCCAACTCCTAGCTCTATCCTTCAAAGAGAAAGGATAGAACTTAAGTCTCACAACGTCATCAGTTGCATTTTGACTATGAAAAGTCGCAATTACTTCCTCAAACTCCCTAATGTGCACACATGAATTTTTATTTTCCAAATCATGAAAAGTAGGGAATAACTGTATCATCCCTGTGTTAAAATCTAGTTGGCAAGTATTAGTTGGAAACATGATACATGATGGTGTGGCTGTGCATGTAGGGTGGAGGTAATCTTGAAGGGTTCTAGTGGGTTGATTTTCATATTTACTCATTTTTTTCAAGGCTAGATGGATTGTCAAATAAAGGGTTTAAAAAATTTGATTCTGACTCTAGCACTGGCCTATAAGCAAATCTACCCAAGGTGTCTCTATATTTGTGCATGAAAGGTAAAAAAAATACTAAAAAAAATAAAAATACTATAAAAAGCAAGAAGAAAAGAGGACAAACAAAATAATGCAGCAAACTAAAAGAAGGAACGAAGTTAATACCTTTACAAACTACTGAAAAGAAAAACTATCAAACAATTTTTCTACCGTCTCCCCTGCAACAACGCCAAAATTTGATTACGTCCAAAGAATAACGTAGTAGTTGTAGCATAACTTTGGGGTATGGATTCCACAGTGAGACAAATTAAAATAATAGTAAAAGGAATAACGAAACTAAAGAAAAATATTAAATGATTAATGGAGAATAAAAATTAATTTTAAATGTAAATTAAAGTGAAGCAAAGTGACTAATGGAAAAAATACTCAAATTTGACAAACAGTAAAGCGTCAAGAATCCCTTACACAAATCTGGTAGTTTAATTATTCTTAATTCATTGAATAACTCAATTGGAAACTCAATCTCCAAAATTTCCAATCGGAAGGTATAGATTTATAAACCAAAATTAAACCAAATATAACATTTTGAAAAATTATTCATCACTTTTAAAATACGTAAATTATTATCACAATTGAGAAAATCCAAGGACGGCAATATATTCTGGGAGCGATATTGCGCAAAGAATTAAATCAATACAGATAAGTAATTTATCTAAACATAATCAAAGAGCTAATCTATTCAATAGAAAAAGTATGACTGAATCCATAAACAGAATAAATTCTATGATTATTCGGAGAAGAAAACATCAACAATGAATTGAGAATGATAAAACAAAAGAGTTTTAGTAATTAAAAATCAAATACATATATTAAAAGTAAATTAAAAATACCATATAATGTGCAAATTCATTTCTGGCCCTACTTGAGAATTTAGTAACCCATAAATATAATGGACAACAAAAATTTCAAGAGAAAAATAAAGCAAACGGCGGCCATGGAAATTAATTTTGTCTCTTCATTCTTCAAACTGAGCCATCTCCTTCCTCTTCAAAATCTCTCAATTTCATGCTAATGAAATGCTTATATAGGGTGGGAAAGAAACCTTAATGTCTTCATATTCCTGGATACAAAATCGTCTAAATTTTAGGACTCATCTTGGCAGCCACGTACGAGTTTCAGGAACTCAAATTTAGAAATTTTTATTACAGACAACTGTGTATCCCTTTAGGATAGCTTTCCAACGCATCAACAATTGCATCAATCCGATATTTGAGCGGAAATTTATGATAAAAATACTAAAGCATATACAGGCTGTCTTCTAGCGAATTTCGAATTGACTTTTTCTCTTGATCTGAATTACTCTCAAACTCCATCATTATCCTTATTAGAAGAGTCATACTCGTTGAAAGTTCTTAGGTTGTTTCAACGTCTTGCCCACTTGAAAGTCTTTTGAATTTGATTGGGTTTGGACTTGCTCTTTTATAGACTTTGAAATTAAACATAAAAATATACTCAAGAGTATTCCAAAGTAAATAGAAACTCAATTCAAGAATACACATTAATTCCTATGATTTCTATTCATATTTTAGCATTTTAGTCCAATAATAGAGTATTTAAAGTGCGCATTTGTACACTTATCATGAAACAACTTCTTGTCTAGCTTCAAGAGTCACAAAGAAATTCCTGGGATCAGTAACGCGATCATCAAGCATCGCATTTGTGTGGACCCCACAGCCAGGAAAATCAAATAGAAGCATTTTAGCACAGAAACGTACGCAGTCATAGTTGAAGAAGTGGTCCATCTCCTCGGGACAGGATTTAGTAGGGAGACTCATTATCCTCAGTGGTTGTCCAACGTAGTACTAGTAAAAAAAGCAAGCGGGAAGTGGAGGATTTGTGTTGACTTCACCAACCTGAGCAAGGCTTGCTCGAAGGATAGCTTCCCCTTGCCTCGTATCGATTTGATAATTGACTCGACAACGGGCCACCCACTGCTCAACTTTATGGATGTGTACTCAAGCTACAACCAGATCCGAATAAACCCGGACGACGAGGAGAAGACAACCTTCATCATCGACCAGGGACTCTATTGCAACAAGGCCATGCTGTTGGGCTTAAAAAACTTCGGTGCCATATACCAGCGGTTGGTCTACTGAATGTTTAAAGAACAAATTGGCCGAAACATGGTGGTGTACATAGATGACTTACTAGTCAAGAGAAAGAGACCAAAACAACATTTGTCTGATCTTCAGGAGGGTTTTGCGGTATTGCGACGCTACCGAATGAAGCACAACCCACTGAAGTGTGCCTACGGAGTCAGGAAATTCTTTAGGCTTCATGGTATCAAAATGGGGAATCGAGGCCAACCCGGAGTAAGTTGAAGCAATAATAGGAATGTCCCCACCTCCCCCTGGTAACCTTCATGAAGTGTAGAGGCTTGCTGGGCAAGTGGTAGCCTTGAACTGTTACATTGCCCAATCAACCTACCGATGTCTTCCCTTCTTCAAAGTTCAAAGGAAAGCCCGATAACGGGATGCCGACAACGATCGGGCATTTGGCAAACTGAAGGAGTACCTGGTCCACCCGCCGCTTCTCAGCCAGACCAAACCAGGCGAAAACTTAACTATTTACCTAGCCATATTGCCACATGCTGTGTCAGTCGTACTAATATGTGATGCAGAGGAAGGGCATCGACCCATCTATTACACTAATTGAGCATTTCATGGAGCCGAAACAAGATACCCACGAACGGAGATGTTAGCATTCATTGGTGGTTGCCGCAAGAAGACTAAGGTCGTACTTCCAAGCCCATTTGATGAAGGTACTCACTGATGTTCACCTAAAAACTATCTTGCAGAAGCTCGACGCGTCCAGCCGACTGATGAAATGGGCAATTGAACTAAGCGAGTTCAATATAGAGTATCTTCCCTGACAACGATTAAGGGGTAGGTACTGGCGGACTTTGTAGCATAGTTCACCAATTTCCCGGAGGAAATACATGTTAGATCTCAAGGAAAGCTCTAGCAGGTCAACGTCGTTGGCTCGTCCTGCCGTGCTGGAGGGGGTGTAGGGGTGCACATTGTCACAGAGCTTGGGGAGGTGCATAACTACGTGATAATGCTCACCTTCAAGACAACTAACAATGAGGTCGAGTACAAGGTGCTTGCAGGGAGCCACCGAAGTCGAAGTAATGGTCGATTCTCAAGTGGTTGTCGCCATGTGTTGGGAGAATTCGCCACAAAGGGCGAAAAGTTGAAAAAGCACCTTCAACAGGTGTGCGAGGAGTGCGACCTTTTTCCCTGCTTCTGCATTAAGAAAATTTTGAGGGAAAAGAATCAAAAGGCAAACTAGTTGGTGAGGGCCGCCTCAGGACAGAAAGAGCTCCCCCTTCCCCAACATACCGTGATTCGGATAGTCAATGTCCCGACCATCAAGATTGAGGTATCAGTTGTCTCCCTGACTCGACCTTAGTGGGCCGCAGAAATCGTAAGGTTCCTTAATGAAGGCAAAGTTCCAGAAGACCAGAAGGAGGCGCGAAATGTCATGAATCGAGCTATGTGACTCATGATATTGGGAGGAAATCTGTACAAAAGGGGTTTCTCTGAACCTTTCCTAAGGTGCATCTCGCCAGAAGAAGCCCAGTATGTATTGGTCAAAATACATGAAGGGCGTTAGGTGCAAGAGTAACACAGGCAAGGTATTATTGGTCCCACTCCCTTCGAGGTGCAAAAAGCTACGCGTAGAAATGTCCAAAATGCCAAGAACACACACTCGTGTCTCGCTGCCTGCTAGAGGAACTAACGTTGATAATGTCCCATGGCCTTTCGCACAATAGGGGTTGGACTTAATCCAGCTGTTTCCCATGGCCAAAGGAGGGGTAAAGTTTGTAGTTGTGGCAGTCGACTACTTCATCAAATGGGTCGAAGCGGAGGCCTAGGCGACCATCATGGCCCGGGTCATCACAAGGTTCCTATGGAAGTTGGTAGTTTGCAGGTTTAATCTCTCTATTAGATGGCAATCCAGGTAACTCGTCTGTAAAAACTATAGGAAAGTCTTCAACTACTGGTATCGCACAGACTTCTTTGTTCCCAACTGACTTCTCTACCACCAACGCTAGAAATGTTCCTGTACCATCCTCAATACATCTCCTAGCTTGTAAAGCTAAAATCACTTTAGGGGTACTTTACCTGACATTTTCGTCAAACTAGCCTTAGCTTCATTCGGGGGTTCAAATGCATTGTCCCTGTTCTGACGGTCTATCTTAGCATAGTGCTTGAATAGCCAATCCATCTCCAAAATCAAATCGAACTCCATTAGATAAAAAGCCATCAAATCGGCCTTCAAGGCTCTACCCTCTATTTCTACACGACACTCCTTACCTACTCGGGTACAAGCTACTGTATTCCTTGTCAGGAACTGTCACAACTACTTTATAGGGTAACAACTCAGTTTTCAAGCTACAGATCCATGCAAACGCTGGAGACATGAAAGACTACGATGTGCCTGAATCGAATAGTGCACAAGTCGTGAATCTTAGCTTATTGACATTTCCTAACATCAATAAGGTAATACTACTATTAACAACAATTCTACCAATGCTATCTAGTTTAATGACATAGAAGTCTTAGAAAAATACTTGTAATGACGCCAGCTTCTTCTGTTTCTAGGGCGTCAACATCAACATCTCTCAGAGTGACAGCGTACACTCAAGCTAGTATGTGGGGCCATTACTTCAGCCTATTATCAGAGTTGGAAGTAGCTCAACTATTTTGAGCTGCACTGGGACACTCCCTAATCATATGATTGGCGGGCTGTCCCCAGCATGAAACGTGCCACACTTTACATCTTGTGGGTTTGAGGGCAGCATCTGTCTTCCAATAACAATGCCCTTGCCCCGAACTGGCCTAGCAGATGGCATTTTCTTCTCCTTACTTCCGCCAACTACAAACGGAAAATCTCTCTTCCATTCAGAATTAATTTGAGCAGCCAAGCCTTTCTGCTACGCTTTAGATGTAGGAGCGACATTTACCAATTCTTGGTAATTCTCGATCCTAAAGCAAGCCACTTGACTGCGAATCCTTGACTACAACCCTCCTTGGATCTTCTGGGACTACATCTTCTCAGTTGAAGTTGCCTTCTTCGCATCCCATCATATGTCAGCTTCTCCTTGTAGTAGATATTTGGCGTACAATACCTTTTGATCTTGGGCGCCCCAGCATATCTCGAATGTTTGATCCTAGTCGATCATTCACTATTTGCCCTCATGGGCACTATGTTTATTTACTTGAAAATGGATGCCTCACAACTCTCCAAGGGTCGTGTGCTCCTGTCGTATACTGCTTCACATCACAGGCTCCTACACTAGCTATAAGTACGTCATGATAACTTGTTTATAAACGTGTAGTTTGGCACCACCGGCATTAGGTGACTAACTTGGCTTAGGAAACTAGTTACTTAGGTCTCATTCAAAGCCTGTTGATAGTACTTCATCAATCTAGGGGGTTTCACATCTAATTTAAATACTCCAGAGTGGACAGAGGAGTTCCACTAGTATAACTCCCAATCTTAGCACTTGGGATTGTGATAAAATAAAGGGCTCATGCATGACTTAGAAAAATTTCTTGACATATTCAATGCTTATGACATGGCATTCATGACATATGACAGGGTAACATTTAATAATATGATGACATGATAGTCGTGGCATGTAACAGAATAACATGTAATTGTAATGGATGATGTGGCATAGCATATTATAAACTATTATAATAAACAAAAATGAACATGAACATGAACATGAATAGTGCAATCTTACAGTCGTACTGTTGTACATATGTAAAAATATATAGAATACGTTAGATGCCAACTTACAGAAATGTAGTGTAATGTAAGGAAAGCGTAATAGAGTGTAAGCTGAATGAGATATATTTTTGGGTTCTAATAGCTCACTTAATCTTCCTAATTACAAAACTTACTAATTTAGGGCCAAATTTACAAAGTTACGCTTCAACTTGTAAAAAATTCTAAATTTGACCCTAAACTAAAAGGAATTTGCAAACGAACTCCAAAACTTACCACAATTTATATTTCTCATGTAAAGTTCATCCTAAATCCAAACATGAACTTAGAGATTTATAAAAATAATCCCAACTATGCAAACTCTCTCTTGGCCGATTCACTCCTAACCTAAAAATCATGTTCTTGTCTTACACCGAATTTAGTAAATCTCAAAAATCACATCCTTAGTTTTAAAATCTTGTTAAAACACTTAAAACAGGCATGTTTGGAAAACATAACTCATCTCATCTCAAACTTTCTCATAATTTTCTTCTCAAATATCACTCACACACAAATATTTTTTAATTTAAGTCTTCAGCTTTTTCATCTAATCATTACTTAATCATTAAAACTTTCCCAACCTTCCAAGAAAGACAAAAAATAATTCAAAATTTTCAAATCTTAAAATAAAAATTATATTAGAATAATATTTTAACTTTATAATACTTTTTATTCAACTTGTTCTCTATTTTTTCCCAAAACCTAATAAAATCCTAACTCAAATCATTTCACTACTATTCACAAAATTCTCATATCATCTCATTCCACAAGCATCCCTACACACATTTCATAAACTTTTGCACTCACTACATCAAAGAAATACCAAAACATCAGGATTAGGTCAAATAAAACCAACTCTTGATGTTCTTGGTCTAACACTTTTAAATCAACTTCAATAACTTCAAAAGTCCTTAAATAACATGCTTGGTCTAACACTTTCATATCAAAATTCAAACCTAAGTGATAGCATGCTTGATTAATAAACTAAAAATGACAAAACAAAACTTAGAACAATCGGTTTGCATACAAATTTAAAAACTGAACATGCATGCTTTTGGACTTGAAATAAAGTGACTAGATCCTTGATTTTCATGCAATAACTCTGGAAAGAATAAAACCATACACCTCACCTTCAAGTTATCTATATCTAGGCTTCAAAACTAGCATGTCCTAGAAAATAATCCATTAAAATCAACTTTGAACTTGAGAGCCTCTAGTTTATGCTTAAACTCAAACTTTTGCATGTTCTCCAAAAATCCAACAAAGACCTAAGTTATGAAATTTCAAAAACTCATTATTAATCCATAGATCTAAGCTTTAAAAACAATATTCATGAAAATCATAGCCATAGAATCAAAATCCTAAAGCTAAAATCACAACCTAAACCAAATAAAACTCACTTTGCACCAATTTGTTTCAATTGTTTACAAGATGATACAAAACCATTTTATAAAATCATAACATGCCAAGAATCAAATTGTAAACTTTCATATAATCATGCTAAGACTTCATCAAATCAAGTGCAATGCAAAATTTCAGCAAAATACCACAACTTTCAAAATCCATCACAAACATTAAAATCCATCAACACCGAATCTTTTCACCATCAATACTAACTTTTATCCATCAAAACTCCAAAAGAAATTTACCAACACACCCCAAAGTAAAATAGAATCATCGGTAAATAAAATGAAAGATATTAGTGCCAAGGAAATACTTACGAAGGGTTGGAATTCAATGAGCAAAATCTGCCCAGATATTCTCTCTAACTCTCCCTCGGTTTGCTCTTGAAAATGAAAGGAAAAAATGGAATGAGGCAGTGAAAAAATGGATGAGGCGTGGGGGTATAGGTGAAGGGCCTGACTTGGTGGTTGAGTAAGTGACCAATTGATGTGAGTTTGACTTGTGAAAAGAGGGAGAAAATGTATATGAAGTGGGTTGTCCTATTGCTACCCAGTGGGTGAAAGGCTGATGTTGCTTGTTTGAGTGGCCATAAATGACACTATTTGGAAAAATAAGTAAGGTGGCAAGACAACGATTGTATTGACATGTAAGGGTGGAGAAACTTGTTGAAGAAGCTTGGGGAAATGGTGGTTTTGGCAGGACCAAAAATGGGCTAACTGAATGAGGCTTCATTTGGATAGGGTTTGGTCCAAATACAACTTTTCTTGGTCAAATATAACTACCAATATGTAAGAGAGTGGATAAGGGTATAAGACTGGGTACTTGAATGGTTGGGTGCTTGTGAAAGTGAGTAAACCAAGTGACTAAACACTTAGTTACAAACCAAGTATATTTAGGGTTTGGGAACCATTTATCCGGTTACCCTAAAGGATTTGGGGTTTCCGTTGGCGTTCAAAAATTTAGGGTGTCATTAGGGTTAAAACCCTCTTTTGATTGGCTAAATAGGGTTTGGTTGGATGGAATAGTACTTTGTGTAAAAGAGCGTGGTGACAAGTTTGATTAATACTCCATATCTTATATAGTAAGTCCATCTCCTCCTAACAAGTGTCCTAGGATTTCCATGTGGATGGTTAGGATTGTGCCATGTGTCCAATTAAAATTTTCTTAGTGATCCTAAGTGGAATTGAACATCCTATTTTGACGATTTGACAGTTGTTTCAAACAGATGCCACGTGGCGCTCTCCCGAAGTCTTATTATTCACCCAAAAGACTCAACTTTTATTGCACTATAAAATTCTAAATATTCATATGAGTCTAATAGAACAATTTGTCCCGTAAAACTATACTCTTAAGTGCCTTAATTAAATAGAAAGGCAATTCCTGTAACGCCCCGACCCGAGGGTCCGGAGAGTTAACTTATGTTACCTGATAATCAACTCCAACATTACTAATATATTTCCAAATCTAAGAATATTACTTCCAAAACTTCAAATCAAACGTAAATACTTCAAATTAATAAACCACACATACTCACATACCAAATCTTCAATACAACAATCCAAACAAAATATCAACTTTTCTTCATGTCTCAAATAACAAACTAGAATAAAATAAAATTGACATAAGTCTTCATAAACCGTCTAAACCCATTGAAATCAACCTAATGAATAAATAGAATCCAACAGCAGCACTAATATCGCGAGCTACCCAATAACTATCCACAGCTAATCTTGTCCACCAACTCTAATACTGATCCTCAGCTGATCCATCAATGTCATGTGAAAATATTATGAAGATTAAGGGATGAGTTACCAACAACTCAGCAAGTAGAGAGCATATACTAGCATGTAAACATGAGCATTTATAAAGTTTGATATGCAGAACAACACATTTACAATCCGAATGCAAAAACAACATATTTACTTTCAAAATGCACAAACAAAACTTGGTACAAAATATTAGAGCGAAATTTTCAGAAAAACAAACTTGTTCCCAAAAAAAAAAAAAAAAATCATTTGGCATATCCGAACTGAAACATTATATTCATATCATCTCATAGCATCATATCGGGACAAATACTCTGTTTAACCCTTGTGGTAGGATTATAAATCACCATTATACCTGTAGTTGGGCCGTGTACCATGTTTAACCCTCGTGGTAGGATTATAAATCACCATTATACCTGTGGCTAGGCTGTATACCATGTTTCACCCCCGTGGTAGGGTTATAAACCACCATTATACTCGTGGCTGGGCTGTATACCATGTTTCACCCCCGTGGTATGGTTATTAACCACCATTATTCCCGTGGCTGGGCCTTAACAGAAAATAGAACAAAACATCATCGGAACTATATCACATTCAGATACAGAATCAGAACTTCATGCCAAAGTTTTCAGATGACACATCATATCAAAACAAAATACTGAAAAGCTTCATATCATTTCACATGTTCGAAATAATCAAGATCAAAACATCTTCATTTATTCATAGCAAAAACTTTTAGATTTTCATATTCGCTTTTTTTGCATAGTTCAGAAACAGTATGCACAAAATTAGCTCATGTCTATACCAATCATGACAGAAAATACCTTCTTTTATATAGATTTTATGCATATGCATAATAAACATCTGAGGTCGTTTTCAGATTTCTTTTAAAAAACAAACATGCTTATTTTCAAAGTCAACCTCATTTCATTTATTTTATGCAAAACTAGTATATGAACCCCGCTTACCTGACTTCCTTGTATTATCAATGCCTTGAGTCGGAACTCTAGTAGTAACACCACCTAAACAAAATATGTACCCAACATTAATAAACCAATCTAGAAAGCTACTATTTATTGTGTAATAATAAAAAACAGCCCCTTTTAACACAATAACTAACATAAAATTAAACCTGAACAGTCCCCTCCTTAAACCATTAGCATTTAGACCCCAACAAAGCCACTAAAATCCCCACGCGGCAGCCAAATACAACTCCTACAGCTCACCTCTTGGCGACATGCATTTAATCAAAAGAAAACAACCAACAACAAAAATTTCCACTCCACCCTTGATCACTGCTATTCCCCATCCGCCAAGTAATTAAAATTCCACATTACCACCATATCAACAACACTTTATCCACATTTCAAAATCCAACCATGTAATACCCAAAAATACTACCAAAAGCTTCGGAAGAGACTTACCTAAAAGAGTCACAAAAGCTTTTAACCACCTCAAATCAAAGCAACCCACTGAAATCTAAGCCCAAAATTCACTGAAATCTCTAGTGAAAGAGATAGTGGTCTGCTCAAAGAAGGATTGAGGGTCTGAGTGTGTGCACGGAAAACCAAGATAGAGTGGGTGTGTGTGTGAAAACAAACCAAAGAAAAAATAGAGTAAAAGAGGGTTTTGTGTGTGTGCAAAAACTGGGGATTGAACAAAGAAATTAAGAGTGAGATCAATGAGTGGGAGGGGGGATAGTTACCGACAATAGCACTCCCGATGAGAGAACTCGACGACGACACTAAGATTTCGAGACCCACGAGGAAGCTGAACAGTGCCAATACCCAAAGAAAAATCACAAAACCGTCTGTGAGGCAAAGAGAAATAGAGAACAAGAGAGAGAACACTGGCTCACCTTTGAGGAAACCAGCCAATAGAGACGAGCTTCCCGGGACACATGGAAGGAAGAGAAATTCACAGTGCTCGCAAGGATGAACTGGGATTTGTGTAAGAGGAAAAATAAATCCGAGTAGTTCGAAAACGTGGTGAGGGAAAAATTTCATGTGTGAAACCAAAAAATAAACCGTGGAGACGTGGGGAGCAGGTGCACAGGATGGAGGGATTTTCGGAAACCAGAGCAATTGGGAAGGAAAAGAAAGAAAAAGAAGGAAGAAAAAGAAATTGCTGGGGGAAGAAGGAAATCAAAAAGGAAAGGGAACTTACCAAAAACGACGCCGTTTAGGGTCCTCCAGGCTAGGCTTCATCTAGACCTGGGCCTTGGGCCTGAGTGTTACAATTCCACCTCGTCCAGTCTTAGGGGTGGGTAGCGGGGGCCCGCCCCCCACTACTCCACCCCTGTCTGCCCCGCCCTCGCATGGGCGGGCAAGGGTAGCCTGCACGCCCATGTTGGGGAGAAGGGTAGGCTGACCCAAGTGAAGCCCTGCCCCGCCCCCCGCTCTGCCTCCCCTATATATAAAATATTAAATTTTAAATATTTGCATAAATATTTATTAAATAAATATATTGTAGATAGATATATATAATTTGTTGAAAACTTGAAGTTTTATTCGAGTTACTGGATTGCCTTGGCCTTCTAGGCCAACTTTTATATAGAAGGCAAAGGCTACACAATATTCATACTTAAGCAATGTAAGACTTAAAAGGCAATGCAAAATACAACTCTAATGAGTTTAAATTCTTTTTGTATTTATAATTTAAATTATATTATAATTTGGGTCCAAAAAATTTTTTAGACAAAAAATAGTTTTTAGACCCAATTGTTTTTAGAAAAAAAAATAGTCTTTTGGGTGTTGTGGTCCATTTGACCTTGACATCGATTCTACCATTCTTTGTGGGAGGTCGGCTTGAGAAGACTGAAGGATAAAATATAGTGGAGGCCCAATTTAAGTTAGTCGATTTTTACATGGAATTTGCCATGCTTTCGGTAAAATATATTAATGAGATTTTAGAGGGCGAGATTAAGCCCTATCGGATGCTGATAGTTGAAGAAATTCTCACATTTGATAATCGTTTTGAAATAGTCGACCATTTCATGGAAATTATTTTTAAGTTAATAACTGATATCCAAGAGATCTTGGGAGGCGTAAGATAATGTTTTTAACCATGTAACTGAAACAATGTGCTTATCTTTTGAGGATTTAAAATATCAATATCTTTTGAGGATTTAAAATATCAATGTTTGGATCCTACTGTATTGATTAATGTTATAAAAAGTTATTTTGGAATTCTAGTATATTCTGGTGCACATTTCTAGTAGAAATGAAAGTTTTCATTTCTATTATTGCATATTGCTAGAAGAAGGCTAGGTTTATTGCATTTTAATTGTCATGAATGAGGAAATGTAACCTTGCGTTGCATGTCCCGACGCTTCAACATCCATGTAATCCCAAGCAGATTTTGAGGCGTCACAAATTCTCTTAGTGATAAGCTTGGTAAGCTTATTTTCTCAACCTTTTTTCTTATATTTTGTGTTACTCTAAGTTAGGGACTTGATGGCTTGAGTGGTTGAAAGCTTTTCTTTGAGTTAAAGGGTTGAATCTTTGTGATGGAGTTTTGTCTTGAAACAAAGATTTTAAAAAAATTTATAATAATGACAGCAAAGGGATAAATCAATGAAGCAAAAATGGATGTCATTCTTTTAAATGAAACTACCAGGAGATTTTACAATATGTACTTGCACCATCATTCCTTGAACAAAACAAGAATTGGAAAAAAAAAACAAAATGAGGTTTTGAGACTGTTTGTAAATAATGTGCAACAGTAAATGTCTCTGATTGTTTATAGTAGATATTGCACTTGTGTTGATAAATTGTTGAATTTAAAATTGCAATCCTAGCTACTGATGAAAAGCAGAGAAGAGACAGAGGAGAAGAGGGGACAATTGATCTCTCTGGTAGTTTTAGTAATTGTCGTTGTTGTTCCCATGGCACAATACTATGCTTATGTCTCCAAGAAGTGATAGTGCTAACATTATATTTGTCTTTCTAATTATTTCTCTCATAATTGGGAGAATTTGTATTACTTATTGTTTACAAATCATCATGCTACAATTGTTGATCACAAACTCCTTTTTTTTTTCAAAGAGGATGGTGTCCAATTAGTCATGGAGGAATGCCATGGTTATATCAAAATGCTTTGTGTTCACAAAACACATTCTAAGAAGGTGTCAAAGGATAAGAACAGGTTTTGATTTATAGATGTTGAGATGTTGTTACCATCCACCATCTCAATGTTCGTTGAGATGAACCATAAGACATCACATGGTTCTTACTATTTTTCAAATAATAACATTATAAAAAGAAATAAACACTGTAATTCTCTGGACTCCACTTTTTATGTTTAGAAGATCACAATTGTTTTGAATTCTTCCAAGACTAGAGATAATTAGACCCCACAAACTGAGCTTGAGACAAAACGTGATGTGAGACGAGAGGACAGAATCTCTGATATAACCTAATATGACATGAATGTGAGATGAAAGACAAGACGACGAGATGTAAGATTTTGACTTTTTAAAAAAATCTCCAATAACTCTAGAAAATCAAATCTTTCTTCTAACATATTGACTCACTAAAAAATGAGCAGCACAAAGGTTGTCTCAAGTGTAGGAGGATGTCGTGTAATAGTTAGGAATAAATTCCTAGATCGTCTCTTCAAGAAAAGTTACTTAAGATCAAACTCGTTTAAAATGGTGAAAATATTCACAAAAAGAAAATAAAAGTGGTGATATGTGCAATGAATGGAAGAGTGCAACAGGAATAAAAAAGGTACTAGTCATATACTAGATTCATATTTTTAGATTTTTGAGTGTCGAAATGAAATATAAAAGACTAACAAATTGAAATTAACAATCAATGAATCAACTAAGCTAAACAATCTTAAATAATCTGAAAATTAAATAATAAAACAGAAATTATTTAAGTCCTAATTAAGCTTTAATTAATCTAAGATGCAATGGAACTAAGAGATTAATAAAACTAAGCTACAAATAAAATTATATTAGAAAATAATTGATAAAATACAAGCTGAAAATTGAAAAGCGCCAAAATTAAAATTTTAGGATTCATCCTTGTACTCAAATCACAAATTCTCAAAATCAATCCATAGCAATTGTAATCACTGTTAAATGAAAGCTTAAAAGAGCAAGAAAAATAATAATATTAAGTAAAATAAATAGCAAATAAATTGTCTAAAACTTCTAAGCTAAAAATCTCAAAAATACTTTATAAACTTTAAATTAAAATTAAATAAATAGTAGGAAATGAAAAGAGTAAGTCAAATGAATAGAGATGAACATAACAAATAGTGGAGAAGAAGGCTGGAGTGCGACAATTGAACTCCTGGAGGAACTTTTCAAACGCGTGCGGCGCTTCTAAAAAGTATGTTGATTATTTTTTCAAGCGGAAAAGAAACTTGTTTTTATTTATGCGCGTTGTGTCCGTCCAAAAGCCTTTTTTTTTTTTCTTTTTTTTTTCGTGTGGCATTTCTTTCCTTTTGGCGTGCGTGCGTGCGTTTTCTTTTATTTTTTATTTTTTGGCCTTTTCCGTGTGATTCCGTCCCAAGCCAAAACTTAACTTTTCATCAACCCAAAAGTAGCTTGTATCCCACGTGTTGTGTGGCTTTAGAGAATAAAAAAAAACTTTTAACTTTTCTCATATTTTTAAAAAATAAATAAATAAAACGAAAATAGAAATCAGCAAAAAATAAAATAAAATAAAAGAAAAAATAGAATATAAAAAATATGTTGTGCATGTGAAGAAAATATTACCCAATTAAATCACATGTTATAAAATTAAGCATAAATTATGCTATAAAATTAAGCATAGATTACCCAAAACTCAACTCGAATTTATGCATCTTAACTATTTTTTCATCTAAAATCAATAATAATGTAATGAAATAATTTAAAAATATGGATTCTAAATATATAAAATATGCAATAATTTAGCTCAATCACATATCCATAAAACACTCCTAAGAATTATTGTAATTTGAATCATAAAAAAAAATCACCAAAAATCACAAAAATCTAATTTGAAGCACTCGACTTCAACACTTCATCAAAACAGAATTTTATATAACTTTGGTTTTGATCAAACCTCTTGATCCGAGACATATCATGATAAAACAAACAAACTAAAAACAACATATAGTTTAATAATATGTCTTAAAGTACATCCAACCATTAAAATTAAAATCACATGACCAAAATTAAACCAAAACATAGATCTATCTAAAAATCTCAAGTTTTTTATTTAATCGAGTATATTCATGCATAAAAATAATATCTTTACAAATAAGCTCTTAAAATTTTCAAACCAACATCCTAACATGTAGATCAAAGGCTTAGAATAATCAAATAAATATATCAAAGTCATTAGAGTAAAGATTAAACAACAAAAGATCCAAACTTTCTTAAAATAGAAACTGTTTTGCTCCTTCCAGTTTCTAACTTACTAGATTTAAGAAAATCTATTATCAAAAGCTTTTATCATGTAACGAATCCTCAACAAACATTCATATAAATATGTTAGCAACACTCCATAAGAATTTCGAACCACGATCTGTCCAATAGTTTGGTCAAAAAGTCCAAAATACAACACACTATCCAATTTATCACTCAGAATGACATTTTCATAGTTAAAACAACTTTTGACCAATCAAAGGACCATGCATTGAAACCCGAAAGGTACCCACGGAAATTGAAAATGCATTTTTGAACGAACATTTCGATCGAAAACTGAAAATTGGTTTATTGTGCCATAAAATCCTAAATAATCAATTGTGTCTTATAGCACAACCATAACTCATTTTGAAACTTTTAACTATCTCAAAGAAATAAAATTAGGCCCCACTGTTGAACAGCAAGACTAACTAAGCTGACAGACTAAACCTACATGATTGGTTGATTCGCGAAAACACCGTAATTTTCACGAGGTTCCTAAACCCTATAAAAATTTCACCATTGAATTTCTAGTAGATTATTACATTCTCCCCTCCTAGAAAAAAGACTTCGTCCTCAAAATCGATACAAGTACTAACAATCAACAAAACTAAGGAAAATATGCTACGCACCAAGGCTACTGTCCATCACTCAACGTATCATCGTTGGTCATTTCAGGTGGTGGTGCATCGATATCAATCGGCTTGACATGTTGGGGTAAGTAGTAGAACACGTCTTCGTTGTCGTTATCTAGTACTTGACCCTCTACTAGCAAACGTCCACGGTGAGTTGATGACATAGATGATCCTAACATTGCGGGCTCAATGTTGGCAACTTAGCTGTAACGCCCCATTCCCGAAGGTCCGGAGAGTTAGATCTTATTCCTCAATAACATCTCCAATAATCAGTAATAAATAAATAAAAACTCCACAAAATACTTAACTTATTTGTTCGATCCAAAAATCCGTATCCTTCCACATAAATACTAAACAAAAACCTCAATATAACAAATGTCTCCCAAATTAATCATAACTTGACCTATCAAAATAACCGCTAGAGATAAAACTACTAAATATGATCCTCCAAAATACTCGTACCCTTAGCACTCATTCATCTATGATCGTCAGACTGTTCCAATACTTCATATTCTTGTTCTCCAGATGGACCATAAAAATATCTGAAAAGTGTTATGAAGATAAGGGGTGAGTTATCAACAACTCAGTAAGCAGATGACATATGCTAGTATGTAAACATGAGCATTTTCACAGAGTTCAGAATGCATAAATAAAACGTTTTAGTTTTCATTATGCATATCTCAAAAATACATATTATCAAAAAATCAGAGCGATATTTCAAACATTTCATATTCAGAAACCAACTTTTCATATTCAAATACTCCTTTGGCACAACATGACTGAGCATCTTCATCTTATCATGCCATATCAAAACATCATATCAGAACAGAGGGCCATGTTTAACCCCCGTGGTAGGGTTGTGCATTCTGCGGAAAGCCAAGCAGAACATAAATCACCATGAATATCAAAGCGATTGCACTCAAAACAGAAATCCATTATTATATCCCGTGGTAGGGCCAGAGGTCACTATTATATCCTGTGACAGGGCCAGAGATCACTATTCTATCTCGTGACGGGGTCAGAGGTTACTATTGTATCCCGTGACAAGGCAACATATCAGAGCAAAACAAAATTAGAATAACATATTAGAACCAAAGTCAGAGTCAGAAATTCATGCCAAAGGTTTTTCATGTGGCACATTATATCAAAACAGAGTATTGGAATTCAGATCATTCTCACATACTGAAAACAAAAGTCAGAGCATCTTTCTAAATCAATGCACAATTTTTCACATCCTCAATATCGTTCTTTTTTTCAGAATTTGGAGATAGCATGATAAAATATAACTCATGTCTGCACAATGCATGTCAGAAAATATTTTCCTTTTTTTGTACATATTTCATGAGTAATGCAAATAAGCAACCGAGGTTGGTTTTTCCCAAGTTTTCATTTCATCACAAAATATGCAAAGTTTTTAGAAAGTCAACCTTAGTCTTAATAATTCGTATAAAGCCTAGCATAGGAATCTCGTTTACCTGGGCTTCTTAGCTTATTCAAAAATTCTCCACAAAAGTGCTGAACAATTGTCAATCGTCACCTATAAAAATTTATGTAACTTAAATAAATCTCCAGTGAACAGATAAATCTCATATTACACTTGATGTACCTATTTTAGTTCCTCAAAAACTTAAGATTTCTCTTAATTCTAAAATACTATCACTTCCTAGATTCCTCAATATCCTCATAACTATAAAACTCAGAATATTTCTAAAATTGCATAATAATATTAGTAATAGATACAATTATGCCATAAAATACATATATGGTTTAAAGGCTCATTAAAACAAAACTGATTAAAGTAGGAGGGCAAATAAATACATTAAAAAAATACGAGATATCACATTAGCGCTCCTCTGCTGTTCTTCGTGGGGTAACGCCTTCCTCTCGTAGCCCAAACCATTACTATTGATCTCCATAATGTGAATATGATGGTGTTCTTGGCGTTCCATCTTCTACCTGTAAGCAGCTATCTCTCTATTTAGTTCTGCAAGTCGCCTCCTATGAGGCTCTTATCTCATATCACGCAATTGATGTGCGGAGAGGGTCGATTTCCTAGCAATCTTTCACTCTCGTGCCTTGGAATTGCAAAAAGACATAATCAAAATGGAGAATAATCGACAACATACACACACTAAGACCTCATTTGTTTTTTGAGTTAAGGTACAGTTTAGATGAGAAGAGTTGAGATTTCTTGAGTTATATGTGAATAATATTGAGGTATGTGAGTTGAGTTGAGATATGATTGATTTAAAAAATATGTGTGCTTATTTAAGGAGATGAGATGAGAATTTTCTTGTTTTACTTTTTTTTGTAGTACTTGACATGACTTGAGTGGGACCCATGACCAAAATTCTATTTACGTGAACAAGGGTGGTAGGACAAACCCCATTGATGGCTACGGGTTCCCTTGACAATTTTGCCCCCTCCTCATCTACTTCCAATTCACACAACGAAAATTATATTTCTTTGTGGTCTTTTTTTTTTCTTTTTTTCGGTTTTTCACGATGAGGATAGAACTAAATCAGCTAGGTGTGCATTTCCCAATAATTATTTCAATATTTGCCATTAATTGATATCAAATATGAAATAAAAAAATAAAAAATTACTTGACCTTATTAAACAACAATGGATTCATAAAATAAGCATTATATTTTAAAATAATTGGGTAATATTTTGGGTAATATAACATTAAAATTTAACATATTACTCACAACTCGGTAATATATTGAGTAAATTAGCAATATCCGTTTATAATAATGCATCCACATGAAAGCTACAACTTTTTGAGGTTTTTAATTAATTATATAATAACACATAAACCACTAAAAACTATGCACAAAATGACATATACACAACTACTTTTAATTACACGTTCAATGACCACCCCTATTTTCCCACATAGGCATGGCAATCCCATCTCTTATTGTTATCATAGTTTATGCTGCTTCAGTCGTCATTTCGAAAAGACCAGATGGCCTCGCCTCATCATGAACCGTGTTCTCAAGAACAGGGAGCTGAACCCTGCTCCAATATTGAAATATCCAGTTGTCAGGAGTCATCGTTCTAGTGAAATTATGTAGCACACAACATGCTGTCATGATCAGTCATTGCTGCCCAACAGAATAATGAGGCATTAAGCTTAAAATTTTAAACCATTTTTTAAGAACCCCAAAAGTGCGTTCTATGATATTACGAAGCGAGGAATGATAGTAATTAAAATAGTCTTTGTACCGTACAAATTGACGTTGATTATGACGCTCACTTATGTGGTAGCGTTCTCGGGGATACTGAGGCAAAATCTCCCTAGTGCACGGGAAAGTAGAATTGACCAAGTAATATTTACCTGACAACATAGTTTCCTATAGTTACATTGAGATGACTTGAAAGGGAAAAAAATGGCAAACAACTAAACATATTACCCATTAAATAAAATAAGAAGTATACCTTCAGGCGGTGAAAATTGGACGAATCCTTGACTCGCCACATGGAGAAAGACACGAGCGTCATGTGTTGTTCCCTCTCATCCGGTGTATATAAATGTGAAATTTATAGCTGTAACACCCGGACCCAGTCAAGTCCGATTTTTATATATTTTTGGGCTTATGCGTATGAAAAAAAAAACCAATAGAGTGTTCGAGTTTTTTTTGGAATTGGCTATGGGCTTAAAATCTTTGTTTTTGAGGTTTATGATTTTATTTTCTTTGGTGTTTATAATTAGATTAAAAATCTTTTTATGAGTCGAGAAAAATTTTTGGACTAATCGAATTATTTTTATAAATTGAGTCGTGATCGATGACTTAAGAAAAAGCCCCAGGCCCAACCCCACACTCGTGTCTTTTAAACCTTTAAAACCAGCTGAGTTTATGATTTTCTTTTCACCGCAACACATGATTGCACTCCCATGCACGTATGCCTCTATATTCTCCACAGCTTTAGGGTTTTGTTTTTGTTTTGTTTCAAACACCTATATATTTACACGACAACTTCACAGTTCATCGCACAGCCCACAGATTTCTCATCATGCACGGCTTCATCTAGTTCGTTTTTCACGTCCGTTTCTCCAAGGCATGAACTTTCCTATCCCCGCAACATTCATGTCAACAGTTGTTTAATAGATATACATATATATACTCACGTTTAGCAGTTCATCAATTTGATAAACTAGGGTTGCCACTTACACTTTTCTTTCCCCAACAAGTCGCGGCCTACCTCTCCTGCTTCACATTCCTTTCCACCATAGAAACAACCCCTAACAGGAAGCCTCTGCCTTCCTACACCGTGAAACGTGCACTTCCATAGAGATGGAAACCACAGTGTTGCATGTCGCGTGAAGCCATCGCAGCCGCCTTCCCGACGAACCTGGTCTGCACCTTCATAAGCCACCGTAACCCACTCAACCATCAACCGCTTAAACCTCCGCCCTTCACCTCCGTGCCCAACCCACGCGAGATCGGCAGCCACCTACATAGAGAACCGGAGACCCCTGTTTTTGCTCATCAAAACAGAGCACTTCGTTTCATAGACCGTGAGCTGCGACTTTACCACCCAGCCGCCAACATTGCCACTGGCCACCTCCCAGCTCTTTGCACAACTCCTTCCCCCACGTATGACGCTGCCTGGACAACCACCCTCTTCTCTGCACCACACACAACTTCTCCATTCACGGTGAGTTTCCATTCTCTCTTTCTCCATCTCCCTCACCGTGTTGCTCTCTCTGCTCTCTCTCTCAGTGCTCCGTCACGATCACCACCCACCACCTCCCAGCTCTTCATCCATCGCAACTTTCTCTCTGCAGTGAGTGTTCGTAGCACAACTTTGGTGAAAAGCTAGTTTACGTAAGACTGTTTGTAGCACAACTTTGGTGAAAAGCTAGTTTACGTAAGACTGCTACTAGAAGAAGAAGAAAAAAAAAAAAAGACTTTCAATATTACAACTTTGCCATTAAGGCCTACGGGCTTAACTTGTGTTGGACTTATTTCAGATGGTTTTGTGTTTTAAAAATACTATGGGCTAGATTTTCCTTTTACAAAAATTATTCTAGTTATGTTGGGTTTGGTTTAAATGGGTTATGTTTTTAATAAATGGTCTTGGTTTAATTTTACTTAAGAAAAAACATGATTTTATAATGATAATAATAAAGAGTTGTAATATGGTATTAGTATTATTATATTTTTTAATATATTTTTAGAAGTACAATGTAATGCAAGATTTTTATTTTGAACTCTTTAAAGAGAGGCTAATTAAGTCTATTTTAATTAAATGGTATTTTTGCTTTGTCTACTTTAATGATTTTGGATATAATTATGTTATACAATTTTATTATTTTATAATTTGATCTCATTAGTAAATAAGTTAGATATTGTATTTTGTTCGGACTGATTATTGGGACATTGATGAATTTAGAAAATGTGACAATATTTTAGGGTTACGTGAAGTTAGGTTTTTGAAGAATTAAAATAGGTCATTTTAGCATCTTAGGCTTAAATATTGAAATATGTATTCGATTGAGAACCGAAGACCTCTGTTTTTGCTCATCAAAACAGAGCACTTTGTTTCGGCCACCGTGAGTTCATCTTTACCACCTAGCCGCCGACGCTGCCACTGTCCATCTCCCAGCTCTTTGCACAACTCCTTCCCACACGTTCGACGCTACCGGGATAGCCATCTTCATCTCCGCACCTTATGCAGCTCCTCCTTCGCGGTGAGTTTCCATTCCCTCATTCTCCATCTCTCCCTCACTATCCGTTTCCCTCACCGTATTGCTCTGTCTCTCTCTCCCTCCGCGTCCCGCTCAGTAAGCCACCGACGTCGTTGGTCTCTCATTCGTTGGTCTCTCTCTCTCTCTAGATCTCTCTCACTACTCTGGCGTCGTGATCATCGCTGCCCACGGCACCCAGCTACGTCACAACTCTACTCTCTCGATGAGTATGGATGCCTATGTTGCGTTGTTGGTCTGGAGTTGCATTTTACACATTAATTTCCTTCTGTGTTCAAGTTTTTCCCAAACAACCCATGGTTATATTCTGCATTCTGAACTCTGTAAATGCTCATGTTTACACACTAGTATATGTCATCTGCTTACTGAGTTGTTGATAACTCACCCCTTATCTCCAATTATCTTTCAGATAATTTTGATGGTTCAACTGGAGAACAAGAGTAGGAAGTTTCAGCAAGGTGTGATGTCCGTAATGGAATAAATGCCCAAGGGTACAAGTGCTTACTTGAGAGTTGTAGTTAGAAAATTGCTTTATTTTTGGTTATTATGATTTGATGAGTTAATGATATTTTCAAGTTTTGGAGGGTTTTAATTTTTAGGACTATAAGTTGTTAGAGTGAGGAGCGGAAGTGTGGTTTTGGTGAGTGATAATTTGAGAGTTTATTTCGTTATTTATTGAGGTTTTATATTAGGTGGAGATTTTGGAATTTATTATTTTGGTCTTTAATTGCATTAGGGAGGTTTATATTCTAGACTTGAAAAGGCAGTGTGTGCGAACGTGTATGGCTAGGGAAAATATGGGAGAATACGATCAATAATATTGGAGGGTTAGAATTTGGAATATTAGGTTCGACAATTCCGGAATATTAATTAAGTTCAATAATATGATTGACTTTTGGGGTACGCATGGAACGTTTGTAGCGGATAAATATTTAGGCTTTGCTTGTGGTACTAGCAAATTTCAAGGACGAAATTTTTTTAAGGGGGGAATGTAACACCCGGACCCAATCAAGCTCAATTTATTTATTTATTTATTTATTTTGTTTTAGTTTATTTTATTTTTATTTTTTCTTCACACGTTAATTTTTCCCGCACGTTTTATTTTTCTGTCTATTATTCACCCCTGAGTTTTCCTCTCGTCCACGGCATGCATGATCTTGCACATCTCTAGTGTATTTTTTTTTTATATCCACTCCGCGCATGTCTCTGACTCTATTTCCATGCACACATACGACTCTATTTTCAGCTCTCTCCACACGCACCTCTCCCTCATTTCTCTAGGGTTTTTTTTTTTTCTGTTGCCTATATATATACCTGTATTCCTTTCCTGAAAAGTATTAGCCCCAGCAACCCAAGCATAACTCCCTTTCGTTCACTACCTCTCCACATTCTCGGCTCAACGCTCGTCAACTTTGCACCCATAAACCACCACTTTTGACACACTCCGGCTCAGCCTCCATCAACCCTCCACCAAGTTGCAGCCGTTGCTAGCCTCTTCAACCCAGCCGTTGCACCGTCCAGAATTCATGCTACCCCCCATATGAGATCGACGCAACCCGTGCTTACATGAAGCCTGCACCGTGCATTTCCGTGCCACCCCAGCACCTCCTTAAGCCGCCGTGACCCACTCAACCATCAGCCCTTCAAACCTCCGCCCTTTACCTTCATGCCCAGCCCACGCGAGATCGGCAGCCACTGGGATTGAGAACCGAAGACCTCTGTTTTTGCTCATCAAAACAGAGCACTTCGTTTCAACCACCGTGAGTTTGTCTTTACCACCCAGCTGCCGACGTTGCCACTGTCCATTTCCCAGCTCTTTGCACAACTCCTTCCCGCACGTTCGACTTTGCCAGGACAGCCATCTTCATCTCCGCACCTTACGCAGCTCCTCCTTCGAGGTGAGTTTTCGTTCCCTCGTTCTCTGTCTCTCCCTCACTATCTGTTTCCCTCATCGTATTGCTCTCTCTCTCTCTCTCTCAGTGCTCCGCCGTCTTCACCACCTCCCATCGCACACTACGCCATCACACGTTACCTTCTCGGTGAGTCCCTGCTGCCACTGCATTTCTATTATTCATGTGTATGTTCATCGTTAGTTTTCTTCATAAGGGTATTTATAAATATATATATATATATATATATATATATATATAAGTAAAGTTTTAACTTTAGTACTTACTAGTTTTAACCTAATATATATATATATATATATGGAAGGTAGTTTTAACCTAATGTCTTTGGGTGAGAAGTTTTTTTTTGGGTTTATATTTAAATGGGATTTTGCTTTAAGTTTCAATAAATATTATATTGTATTTTGATAATATTGTTTGTTAAAGGAGGTAAACCTATTTTTCTTAAGAGATGAGTTTTTCATGACTTATTTTATGGAAATTTTAGTAGCCAATGTATTCTATTTTTATTTATAAAATGTTGTTAGTACTTTAGATATTTTGAATATTAATTTTTATTGAGTTCTATAATTATCTTAATACTTGCTCGATTAAATTCTTATTCGGTACGAATTCGTTTAAGTGGATATTAATGATTTTGGGAAATGATAGTATTTTGAGAATTATGAGAATTTTAGGTTTTGAGGAATAATAAAATAGGTCATTTTAGAATCTTAGGATTAAATATTGAAATATGTATTCGATTGGAAATTTATGAAAAATTGCGTTATTATGTTATAGATGTCGATTAGTTATTGTTTGACATTTTTTAGGAAAATTCTGAAAAAAGTTAAGAAGTCCAGGTAAGCGGGGTTCTTATGCTAGACTTTGCATTAAAATAAAATAAGTTGAGGTTATTTTTGGAAAATATACATATTTGATTATGAAAATAAATTTGAGCTACCTCACTTATTTGTTCTGAATTGCTCATGAGATTCTGTTTAAGAAGAAATTATTTTCTGTTATGACTGGTGTAGACATGAGCTTATTTTTTACATTCTGTTTCTGAACTTTGAAAAAGAGAGCGAATACGAAATTTGTGCATAAATTATGTTGTGATATGATTTTGTTCTGTTTTGAAGATTTTCTGTACTCTGATATGATCTGATGTGATTTCTGAAAACATCTGACATAACATTCTGTTTCTGTTCTGTTCTGACCTCACCACGAGTGTAAAACTGTGGCCTCTATTCGGGTTGGTATCAACTTTTCTGTTTCTAGTGCACCCATTTTGGAAACAAAGTGATTTTTCTGCGTGGTTTTTCCTATGTACACACTCGGGGCTCCGAAAATGAATAAGGGGAAGATTCACATTCTGTTTCTGTTCGGTTAGCTACCGGGGTTTGCACAACCCTACCACGGGGGTTAAACATAGTATTTGTTCTGATATGATAAGATAAGATGTGATGTTTCAGTTTATGTTATGCCAAAGAGATTTTGATTATAAATATTTTTGAACTTTCGCTCTGATATTTTTGATAATATGTTCTGGCGCTGCATTTTGAAAACATTATTCTGATTCTGCATTCTGAAAGAAAATATTTTGTTTCTGCATTCCGAACTCTGTAAATGCTCATGTTTATACACTAATATATGTCATCTGCTTACTGAGTTATTGATAACTCACCCCTTATCTCCAATTATTTTTCAGATAATTTTAAATGGTTCAACTGGAGAACAAAAGTAGGAAGTTTTAGCAAGGTGTGATGTCCGTAATGGAATAAGTGCGCGAGAGTACAAGTGCTTACTTGAGAGTTGTAGTTAGAAAACTGTTTTATTTTTGGTTATTATGATTTAATGAGTTAAATATATTTTCAAGTTTTGGAGGGTTTTAATTTATGTTATTGAGAATTTCTTGGTTGTTCCCATGAAGGAACATAGATATTTGGGTTGATTAAATGGATTAACATTTTATGGAGTTTTCTAGATTTTATAGTTGTTATTTAAGTTGATTTTAGGTATTAAGAGCTAATTATCCGGACCTTCGGGATCGGGGCGTTACATGGATAACCTAGTTTGTTGAGTGACAAAGATCCAACAGTCCGGAACAGGGTGATCAAGTATACACTGCCTTGCTCATTAGCTGGGCAAAAGAAAAATGCAAAATGACAATTTTTCACAATATAAGTTGCACACAAACAACAGCAGAAATTTTAATCATCCATATTATTTAAAACTTTTTTTTACATTAATAATGTAGAATCTCAGCCCAAACCAAGCTTGTGATATGATATTACAAGCAAGCCAAATGCTACTTCAATGTTTTTTTACTGCTCGCTACTTATATGTGTTTTATATGTATTAACCAATAGACTGAAATGTTAGAATGTCTAAAAAATACCTCCAATACTTCAACAAGAAGTGTTAGAAACTGCATTTGTAGGTTTTAGATAATGATAAAGCGAACCGACGTATCGAAATATATGGGCCACACATCAGTAGTTTCCTTCTTAGTTATTGTTTTTGAAACCAAATAGCCACAGAACGTTTACAAAAATATGCATAGAGTTTATCATTCAAGGTCGAGTTTATAAACCGTGTATTTGTATAGCACCTTTTTCGCCCTATCACTTGCTGCAGGGCCCTTAAGCCACAACAAAAAAACTAGATTGATTACGATACCATTTGTCAATGATCTAGTGAAGAGCTAGCTTTATATGCACCACACTCTAAAACAAATAATCATAATAAAGCTCCTTATAATCGCATGCAGACCTGAGCCCCCACCTGACATAGTCACCCACACTGCGAATGCTAATTTAAATGATTTATTCTGTTTTTCCATCTGGAGTACTACACTATTATATACAGATCCTGATCATCATGTAGTATTTTATTTCTTCAGGAACCCATAATGCATGCAGTATTTTATGATCTGTATATCAGTAGTCTATATATATATATATATATCATGTGTGATTTATAATATCTGTTTCTTTTCCTTCTTGGGGAACTTTCTAGTAGTTGAAGTTGCTGATATATATAATATTACAAACTTATAATAGGGTAGCTAGCCATGATGAGTAGTTGGAAAGAATTTATAAAATTAGTTATATAACCAAATTAAAGTCTTCCAGATTAACAAAATGGTCGTTAAATTCTTTTAATTTCTTTTATGTACAAACAGATTCAATCATCAAAAGGTTAAGATTATGAAACGATAGCCTTTTGATATTATAGAAAAAGGGTCGATAGTAAAAGAATGAAAAACGATATTTATCATCAAAATTAACTTTCGCACAACTAATGTGCAGCTTAGGACGTGCCCACACAACACCTTTTACAATCCAATCCAAACCAATCTAGTTGTCACATTGTATTTTGCCGTTTCTTCCCTTTACCAATGTTTGCTCTATTATTTTTAGCATTTCTGACATTAAAAGAGAAAAACAATGGTGATGAGAATCATGGTCTATGTTTTATAAATCAAAGTGCTAATCGGTGTTTCTAGTTCAATAATTTTATATTTCAAAGATTTTTCTATAACTTCAAAGAACGAAATTGTTGCAACATCAGAAATTGGAGAAAAAATGAATTGGCATTTCATTTTTGTCAAGGATTAGAAGGGTGAATGAAGGCCATGTTGAACTTTGGGAAACCAACTCCCACATTTCTTTGATCTCCAACCTTGCCAAATATTGACATGTTCAAGCAAGTAAAAAGTATCTGAAACTAATGACAGAATTCAGCTCCTACATGAGTTGTACGATAAACAACATTAGATGATTTATCATTTCACATGCCAGCACTTAAGTTCTCATAGAATTCCATTTAAAAGTTGATAGTAAATAAATATTCAGTAACATTTGTACCTTTTCCATCACTTGTTGAAGCTGGCGAAAATTACCTGTTAGGCCACTTAATGGGATCAGGCTTGCAGGCTGGAAGGTGGGACGTAGTGGAAGAGGTTATGGGCATGTGAAGAACAAGAGAGACGTTGGATCGACTTGGTCGCATGCAGTTTTGTGAGTTTTACGTTGCTTTATTTCCTTTGTTTTTATTTCCGTTGTGATGCTCTGTTTTACGGATGTGTGCATGTTCTATTTTTATGGGCATGTTCTGTTTTACGTGTAAGTTGGTTTTCAATTGATTAGCTACCAGTTTTCCTTTAAGTTTGGGTTTCTTGTAAGTGGCTTACTTATTTAAGTAGCCAAAGTTATCAATGAAGAAAAGAAGAAATCATTTGCATTCAAATTGTGGTTCTATTCTCACCTGAAGAGAAGATAATTTATTCTTGCATTCTATTTTCTGCATTTGGGACCTATCATTGGCCTCAGAGCCAGGTTATTTATGGGAACCAACAAAGAGCGTATTGAGCAGTTGGAGGCTGGGCTCGGTGGAGTGCAGGATGGGTTACACAGGATGGAGCTCGGCATAACCGACAGGCTTCGTCATTTGGAAGAAACCCTCAATCGCCTCTCCGATGTCTTGCTTGCAAACCAAGAGATCCCCAACCATCACCGAGAAGGCAACGACGGGGGACGGATGGTGGTATCCTCCAAAACAGCAAAACTTGAATTTCCTCGATTTTCAGGAGATGATTCGACAGAATGGTTCAATCGTATGAATCAATTTTTTGAGTCCCAAAATACTCCCGAAGCCCAGAAAGTTTCCTTGGACTCCTACCACTTGGAAGGAGAGGCCAACCAGTGGTGGCAGTGGATCCGCAGGACAGTCTGAGAAGGACGCGTTCTCTCATGAGCAAATTTTGAAGACGAACTCTGGGCTCGCTTTGGACCTTTGGAGTGCAAAGATTTTGATGAAGCTCTTTCAAGAATCATGCAGACAGGCTCTCTGCGTGATTACCAGCGAGAATTTGAATACTTGGGCAATCGAGTACGAGGCTGAACGTAAAGAGCTCTTGTGGGAACATTTATGGGTGGGTTAAAATCGGATATCTCGGATGGTATCCGAATGTTTAAGCCTCAGACATTAAAGGAGGCTATCAGCTTCGCGCAAATGAAAGATGATCAACTATCGAGACAAGGGGTGTGTGTACATCCTCCACCACCAGTGAGAGCCCCGTTAGCTCTTCCGCCAGCAACTCAGGCAGCACCAGCCGTACCTGCAGTTCCTGTTCGGCGGCTGACTTGGGATGAAATGCAGCAAAGGCGAGCTCAAGGTCTATGTTTTAATTGTAATGAGCATTTTACTGCAGGTCACTGGTGTCAAGGGTCACGGCTACTCATGCTGGAAGGACATGATGGCAACGGCAACATTATTTGTGAAGCTGCACCCATACAAGCAGCAAACGACCTTCAAACAGGTCCAGGTCCACCAAAAAATGGCTAGACGAAAAACCTACTGCAATTATTCCCAACTGTGGACCTTGAGGACAAGGATCCACTTAATGGGGGAGTATTGTTAGGCTACTTAATAGGATCAGGCTTGCAGGCTGGAACGTGGGACGTAGTGGAAGAGGTTATGGGCACGTGAAGAACGAGAGAGACGTTGGATGGACTTGGTCGCATGCAGTTTTGCGAGTTTTACGTTGCTTTATTTTCGTTGTTTTTATTTCTGTTGTGATGCTCTGTTTTACAGACGTGTGCATGTTCTGTTTTTATGGGCATGTTTTGTTTTACGTGTAAGTTGATTTTCAATTGATTAGCTACCAGTTTTCCTTTAAGTTCGGGTTTCTTGTAAGTGGCTTACTTATTTAAGTAGCCAAAGTTATCAATAAAGAAAAGAAGAAATCATTTACATTCAAATTGTGGTTCTATTCTCACCCGAAGAGAAGATAATTTATTCTTGCATTCTATTTTCTGCATTTGGGACCTATCATTACCATGGTTTTAGTAAGATTTCATCCACCACAGAGCTCATGCAAGAGCTCCCCTGTATATTTGAATAATCCAAGTCTGCTCTTTAAACACATGCAGCTTTTCCTCTAGAGGCATATATAACTCATCCAATTCTAAGGTATCGTTTAGATTCGAAGATGAGTTGAGATGAATTGTGAATAGTAATGAGATGAGTTGTAAATAGTAGTGAGATTTGTGAGTTAAAGTTAATGAATAATAATGAATAATAGTGAGATGAGTTGAGATAAGTTGAAATGAATTGAGATGACTTGAGAATACAAACCGAGCCTAAGACACTTTTTCTTTCTATCTTAATTATGTCCTTGAAACATTAACATGTTTAGTATTAATTAGTAGAATGTGATATTACAAAAGCTCAAGCTAATGACAATACGTAGATGTAATCATTTCATTTATATTTTTAAATACACCATGCATCCTCACGTGTAAATTGGATGAGTTTTAGAACATAAGATATAAATCCATTTGACTTCTCATTTGTCTTCAACTTCAAAAATCTGAAGACTTTTTCAAATTTTGGATGTATTTTTTTTTATCCATCTGTCATGGCTAACTAAGAAAGAGAATTCTCTAGCTATCTCATTGAAAGCCATAATATTATTTAAATACTTCGAACTATTACTTACTCTATATGGAATGTAGATATGAATAATGACAGATTCATGACTTTGGTTTAGTATTTGGTTTGAGGGGGTGCCGGGTTGAGGGCCACCATCCGAGATCTAATTAATTAGAAGCCAACTTGAAGAGAGTCACAACAAGAAGTTGCCCTTTTGTAGCTCTTGTTTTTGGAACTGAGTCTTGACTCTTGAAAGGAAACATGACTTCTTTTATAGCCTCAGAACCTATCACAGTGGAAACTACAATTAAAATACATTAAAAATCAATAATAAACAGTCCTCATCTCCCCAAAGAAAATCATGAAAATCTACTTGAGTATAAAATAGGCAAAACCCTTAACAGGAAGAGCCTATGCAATGAAAAACAAGAACAGAAACCGAACATTTAGATCATACAAACCTCACCTATCTCCTACCATAATTTTTTTGTATACTTAAACTAGGCATTTTTTTTAAAGAAGAGCTGAGAATCACCTGTCCACGAGTGACACCGTCTCAATTTTATTTATAAACCCTCACTTATGACAGAGGAAAATCGTGATTACAGACCGACACCTAGGGTTACAAGATAAACAAAAAAGTTTCAAAACCAGGTGTCAAAATTTATAAAAATTTCTTACTTGTATATCATATATAAAAATTAAAAGAAGATCATAATATTTGGATAGAAGTCCATACTAAAAGTCGTTACGGGGAATGAAGACATCACCTGTTCGGTCAGCCTCCTGTGAATTTTTGCTTGGGATCCATTTTGGTCAAACAGAAGACAAATACTAGTCCCCAGTTCATCACACAATCCAGCTTTCCAAGAAGATTCCAAAAGGTCACGTATTAGGCTCTAGCGTCAGGCGACCCCTCCCATTCATACCATGTACATACATGTATTAATTAGCCTGTACAAGAAGTTACCAAAGTTGGTAAGCATGCCACTACACCCAATCATAAGATAACGAAGGCGGTAGCTTAGGTACTTACATGTTTGATATTACCAGTGCAGCCTAATATCGTCTCATGTAGTTTGTATATATTATCATACATATTTAAGGATATTATCTTGGGTCAAAACATCTCTTTTCCCAACCCAACTTGCTCTCACAAAACATTTACATATAGCCTCCCATTGGATATATATATATATATATATATTTATATATATATATATATTTAATCCACCATCTTAGGCCAAAAATGCACCCAAAAATTCAACAAAAATACCTTCCCATATTTTTCCACAAAAATATGCTCACTGAGTCTCTCAAAGAGACTCACTGAGGGACGAGTTAGTGGCGAAGAAAGCCCTCAACATACGGTCGGTAACCTGCATGTCTGCCCTCATTGCCTCCATCTCACTCTTGGAAGATTCAGCCTCTTTCTTATGTTTTTCAATCAAAGCTGTGTACACTCTCTCTCGTGCCAATGAGCGTTGTCTTGTAGACTCTGGGATCACCATCTATCCCAATCCTCTTGCATAACCTGGTCGATGACCAAGTACCTCTCTGAAGACACCTGTTGATGTTTCATCAGTTCGTTTCTCTGGTTCTAGAGTATCTAGCTTTCCAACCATATCCTTCTGCAATAGGACATAATGAACTGATTAACGACAATTATGTGCTGATAATGCATTTTTAAGATTCAACCTGATAAATAGAACCAGCAATGCATTTAGCAAATATTAATTATGCTAGAATATACTCACATAAATGTCTTCAATAGTAGGTGTCACGAATTTATCATTCTTCTTGGACCAGTGGGTTTCCTTGTAGAAGTCTACCAAATTCGCCTTTTTAGCACGCTACATGTGTGTGGCATGTGTATATGTAACATGTTCAATCAGATAATATTTTCCCACACGGTATGGATAACTTAATCACTAATAAATAGACTAACCAAGCAAATGCTATACAAGACTTATCTCATGGCAATATGAGAGAAATGATGTGTGCATATTATACCAGTTCGCAAAAATTAGGCCAAAATTAACATTATGTGAGTGTGTGGTTGCCATGATATGAGCTTACAAATGGGAAATGTGCTGTGTGGTGAATAATCAAACCTTATACCTTCTATTTTAGAATCCTCACAAGGATTTACGACCTGTTGTGTGGTTAATTTTCAGCATCTTTCTATTCTCTCGGTTTTGACTTGATATTTTCTGCCATGAAAAACCATCAACAAAAGCAAAATTACAGAGTAATGAATATTCAATCAAGGCGTGACTTATTACCCAACTTGACCGGTTTGGATTGAACACCTAGAATACATACCTTGAAGGCCTCGCTACCCTATCTACCACAGAGCTGAACCCACACGAGGGGGGCTGACCAAACTAGTCCCAGTCGCCAATGCTTCGTCATGGCTGCCATATGATAATATATATATATGTATATCTTATGCAATTCGTGGTAGAATGCATTAAAGCGCTTACGAAGCTGTTTAGTCACTGTGAATCGATGGTTCTCTAATTCCCAATCTAATTCAAAATCAACCTACATATATAATAAAATTTAGGGAGATCACTCGTGAATTATACTACGAGTAATGTGAAACCATAAGCATCAAAGTATAAAAGTCTTACCCGAACATGATTGATTAACAATCCTTTTTCGCCCCACTTGAGATGTAACAATAACAAACGTGAATTAAATGAAGCTAGTTAGAAGAAATATAATCTCACCTTGCAATAAGATAATGCATTAAAATAATAATGGGTGTCAAATATATTAGTGCAGTAGACAAGACTAAGACTAGTCTAATTACATATGGGATACTGTTTTGGATTGAAACATGTGAATTGTTTAGGAAAATTGAATCTGCTGCATAATAGACTAGTCTTAGTAATTTTCTAGCATCATTTTACCTAATGGAAACAAATTTGTTCATTTACAGCACAAGAAAACCTTGTGTTTCTGGGAAATTGGTTAAAAAAACTCCCAGAGTACAAAAAACAGAAATTTGATCAACATTGCAATTGGACCCATACACTTTTAAAGAATCGGATTTTGACCCTTTTCGAAATTACCAAGACTGGCAAACTTACATCAAGTTCTACTACTCTAAAGATTTTTCTAGCCTTAAAATATGATTAGCACATCCACCATTTCAGAAACCCCCAAAAATCTGAGTTTTTTGGCTTCCACATTTAACTATGTCAGATTTGAATAAAACCAGAAAAATAATCCAACAGCAAAAAATATGAACTATCTATATATAGTCATATATATTAAGCTGGTACATGTGTTTAACAGATTTACATGGAAATTAAGCATAGAAATTTATTTACTAGACAGACCAGTAGCAATAGTCCGTTTTATACTCAATATAATATATATACTCCTGTTTATGAGTACACCAACAGCAAAAAATCTGACACTAGCCATTTGTGAAAAGAAAAAGGATCACTCCCTTCTTATATAAAGGCACTATACTCTCAAGCTCAAGAAGTCAAAGACAAGAAGCAGACAGAGTGCAAATGAATCCAGGCCAGCCTTTGGTGGAAGACAACCAATATGCAGGATATGTTACTGTCAAAATATATCATGGAAGAGCAATCTTCCACTGGTTTATTGAAGCAACAAAGATGTCAATGAGTGAAATTGGGGAAACAACAGTATAAACCAGCGACGTACTGGTTTTTTACTTAACTAGAAGGCCTAAGGTCAAAGTGGAAAATTTTCTGTGGGGAAACTAAGGTGAGACAGATTGGTTTTAGTAAGTGGTTGTGATAACACTGGTATATTCTTATTCTCGTATCCTTTGTTAATAATAATTGACTACACCGACAAATTTAGGAACTGATTTTGCATATTTGAGACACATAATCAACAAATATTTTCTATAACAATAATCGAGGGAAAGAGCACCCCATGGGGGCTAATCGGATCCCCCAAATATGCTTGTATGGAAAATGAGGAGAGGCATGAAAGTGAGTTAAGAAAACTAGTCCTGATTCACTTATACAGAACACATTTCCAATAAGGCACAGCTTAGAGATGAAATGCAGTACAGAAGGCTAAGGAAACCTTTTTCGACGAAGTTTGCAATTCATATTAACAAAGTTATATTATGTTTTCATTTCTTTCACTTTATTTCCTGCTGATTCTAGAGCAAGTGAAGGTAGACTATGTGCATATTCTTGTTAGGTTAAAATAGATCATTAGTAGCTCTAGAGAGATGGACAGTTTTTGGAAGGATAATAAAAGTAGAATAAAGATGAGATCAGCTAAGGGAGGATCGGGAAGCAATTTTAAAAGAAAGAAAAGCGAAAAATTCCCAGTAAATAAATGAAAATGATTGGATAAAAGGGGAAATCTTGTAAAAAGAAAAACTCTCTCCAAATTCCAACCCTTTTAACTTTTGTGCAGAAAACATTTGCTCATTTCGTGCTCAATGTTGAGTGTTCAAACTACAAATGTTGTCGATAGGTAAACCTAAACGGGAAAGAAGTTTCATGTCTTAGTCAGCCAAAGAAGTAGTTGTTGAGTCACCATCATGGACCTCAAGTGCAACACAATGCCAGCAACAGTGCCTCATTCCACATCAGGCGCCCACTAGTTAGCTAGGCTCACTCCCAAATTAGCTTTCGGCCTTTCCCCCCTCAATACGATAGAAAATAATAGTGAATTATTTGGGAGTGTTATAGACAAATAATGGAGTTATATAATGATTATATATATATATATAGCATATATAAATGATACGACCTAGCTAGCCTAAGCAATATCATTATCGATACCTATATATAAATATATGGCTATATATATAATATATATATAATTCCCACCCCCCACTTCATTTGCGTCAAGCTCCACTCACCAATATATATCACAAATTAAGTAGCCATGCATATTAGTCGATGATATTTTTAGGGCCGACAAAATGGGTGTCACAATCTCGATCCCCTCTTATATTTCCAACCGTCCTAATGGGCCGGGTATTACAATCTCCTCCCACAGGTGGCATGCTCCAGTAAAACTCATTTATAATTAAAGCTACATGATCTATAAACTTTAAAAGGACTAATCATTAATCATTAACTGTTTTTTTAATCTTGTCATTAGTAAGTTATATAACACTTGGTCTAGAAATTCAATTTTATAAACATGACCCATCTAGAAATTCAATTTTATAAACATGGCCCATCTCACTTTTCATGTATTTGCTTAGGGTATCCGAACAATCTCCATATTACTATAGTTGCCCTACACAAAACCCTTCTTTGGTTTTTCAAATCTACCCAAGCTCCACTTTATCCCTTTACAACCAGAGTCAGGCCCAAAAAGCAATATCCACCATTAATGGATTAGTAGTCTAACCAAACGGGTATGACTACGTTCAATGTCATAGACCAGCAATTTTGACTCAATATCCAAAGCTGCAGTCTCCTATCATATTACATTTGCATTATCAACTTCGTTATAAAATTAAGTTCCATTGAGGTGCGTATGAAATGCAGAGGTTATATAGTACTGATTACTTCAACTATCACTATAACTGGGCATGCCCTTCATATCTACAATTTAAGGGAAAAAATGCTGTAGGAGAAAGTGGTAACAGTAAACAGTAATTGAGTAAAATGAAAGAGAAAAGCACCTTTGTTTCGTTAACAGGAATTTGTTAACTACTTTAGCCAACACAAATTGAGTAAAATGTTAAGCATACACCCTCATTCTACTTGACCTAAACGGTTTTATAAAATTAGAAAAAAACAGAGGTTCTTACCATGGAACAATTGTCGCAACCAAGTGGAGGAAAGGATGGGGAAGAGGCGATACCTAAAAACCCTTTGCCACTAGGAAAAGGGTCGTGTTGCAACAATAAAATAGCGGATTAGGAAAACAAAAAAGGGGAGATTTTTGTGGAATTAATTGCAGAAGACCAGGGAAATCATTCTGATTGGTGTTTACCGTGCTAAGAGGAAATGTAGCAAATTCCTTGCACGGGCGCGAAATGGGTGGAGGCAGCGAGTTAGTGGTCGTTTTAGGTGGAGGAACACAGCCGTGAAGCAACAGGGGTGGGTGGGAGCATTCGATGGTTTGCAGGTCGAAGAGATCGCTGTTGAAGCTATCGAAGAATCGCTAGGGGGACGAAAGGGAAATATTGGAGGGTGGGCAGAAAATCATAGCTTCTCTACGTCTTTAGTGCCCTTACATTAAAGAACCCAATTGCGAATTGCAGCGATTAAAAACATCGCAAAAAGGCAAGGTAATTTTGTAGCGATTATTTTTGCCGTTAAAGTAAACAAAATCGCTGCAAAAGGGCACGGGAAACGTCCGTTTGAATAAAGGACCCAATTGCAGTGATTAAAAGGGCGAAAAAAGGCGAGGTTTATTTCCAGCGATTATTTTTGCTGCTAAAGTAACTAAAATCGTTGCAAAAGGGCACAGGAAATAATTAATGTAAGAACTCAGTGGCAAAAAATAAATTGCCGGAAATAGCGTGTATTTACCGCGATTTTATTTCCATCAGACACAAAATCGCTGGGAAAAATCCTTTTTCTTGTAGTGATGGCTTTGATATTTTTATTGAATGATCTTAAGCCTCTTATATGCATGTTAGGATGTTAGTTTAAAGATTTTTGGTATTAGTTTCAAATATACGAATTTTTTATGCAAGAGGATACTTGGTTAGGCCAAAGGCTTGATGTTTTTGGTTCGATCCATGTTTTGGTTGATTTTTAGCAACGTGATTTTGAGTTTAAAGCTTGAAACTGTTTAAGGACATCTTTTCAAACCATGGGATGTTTTGGTTTGAAAATCTAATCTTTTTAAGTCATGGATCAAGTGGTTGATCAAATCTAGTTAAGAAAAAGTTTCTGGTTTTGGACTAAGTATGGGGCCGAGTACTCCACGTGGTGTTTTGTAATTATTTTGTGACTTTTGTTTGAAGTTTTAAAAGCATGTTTGGTCTTAGGATAATTTTTTGAATTTTTTTATTATATTAGAAGAAATTTTGGTTTAATCATGAATTTTGAAAGTTGGAAGAATTGCAACAAAAATCAAGAGAAATGGCCTATAAATGTTTTGGCCATAGTGAGTTTTCCATAGTTTGTGTTTTGTTTTAAATTTTTTCCAAGTTGATATTTGAGTTTAGGACAATTTACAAGAAGAATGTAAATTTTAGTGATTTTTGAAATTAGGATGTAAAATCCTTAAGTTATGGGTAAAATGGTCATTTTCTCACATGTAGAAGGTAAAATGATAATTTTACTCTAAATTAGTTTTTTTCCCTTATTTCTAATTATTTGTGATTAAATTTCTAACTTTTAGAATCCCTACTTACAGTTTCTCGTGTTTCTTTATTCTTGTAATGCAAAGATCGCTGTAAGCTAGCTTTTAACTTGCTATCAGTTTACTTGTATGCGTGATGGATAAAGTAACTACAGTTGTATTTGTATGTTATCATAGATGTTATGTCATGTCACGTTATTGGGCATAGAATCATAAATAATCAACTGAATTTAATGGCACAGACCATATCTCAATCTGACACTTCTAACTACATCAAATAAATAAAAATCGCACTTCTGGCTCCACAGTGACTGATAGCTCTCACTATGCTGACAGACTAAAACCTACGCAAATGGTTGAATCGCGAAAACTTACGGTATTTTAACAAGGTTCTTAAATCATATAGAAATTCCATGATTGAATTTCTAGCAGGCTGTTATAAGTTTTGTTTGTAAATGACCATTGGGATATTTATTTCATTTCACTATGAAAATTGAGTTGAAAATTTTATGTCTGATTTGAGTTGCCAAACTTTCCCTTAATATTTTACTGATGTGATGCTATATATTATTTTGCAAGTTTCATATTGCATGATTGTTTTCCACAAAACAAAAACAATGCAGTAAAATAAAATAGCTATATCTCAAGAAACTATCAACAATTTAAAGAAACTATGGAAGTTTTTTTATAGGTAAATATGTGCATGAACTAAATATGGAGGCAATATATAAACTAACTAAAAATTATTCGTGTAATTGATAGCGTAAATATAAAAAGACAGCGAGAAAGGTTGAGTTAATGGTAATATTACCTTTTTCCCAAAACAGCCCATTCCAAGGTAGGACTAGTAGAATTTTTTATCTGCTCTCTGCAGGACGCTTCTCAACAAGAATCTTGTTGCCTAATAAATTATATGATTAAGAAAATGTAAGAGATGAAGACTATCCATGTAAACGTCTAGTTACAGGTCGGTATATGTTTCTTATTGGTTTCACGCTAATAAAAAAAAAAATCAAAGCCCTGGAGCACTTTACACAGCTAAACATACAACGAAAGAAAGCACAAGGCATCGTATTAAACACCAAAAAACATATAAAATTCAATTAGAACAAACTATAATTCATGATCTCGTAATTATAGTTTAATAAAAACATTGGTACCCAACAAATAATAAGAAAAAAGATGCGCAGAAAATATTTTCAGAACATGCATTAATCCAAAACGTATGCTATTAATCAGTAGAGAGCGAGAAAACCTACGCTGAGCTCACTGTTGCAGCGGTGGGTCGGCAGTTAAATCACATAAGAAGAGTTGGGGCATGAGTCGGGGCATTCGTAATGTTATTATGAATGCGGAAATGGAACTGTGTTTTTAGCATTTGGAGGTGTGTTCCTGTAGGTGGACAAGGGCTGACACCGAAAGGAAAGAGAGATAGACCTGAAATGAATTAAAGCTGAAGTCGCAGTGATGGGACGAATAAATGAAACAAGAGAAAGTTTACTTTGTCTCTCTAATTTGACACCTCTATTTGATCTCTAGTCAAAATTTATTTTTTTATTTTATTTTTTTTTTACTTAGTGATTAAGGAAGTGATTTTAAGTGTATTGGTGTATTTTTTTTATTTTTTAAATATATTTAAATATGTTAAAAAAATGTGAAAAGAAAAAAGAAAAAAAAAAAAATTTACGCTGGGCGGTATGCCCAGCGGTCAAAATGGGGCGGCATAGTAGCCGCCCCCATGAAACAAAGCGTGTTCCGACAGCTAGAGCAGTAAGGCTGATTCACGTCATTTCATAATGAAAAATAGTTCATAACGTTTAGGTTTCGTTTTCTTCTTAAATTTATCTCAATTCATTTTAATTTATTATTATAATTTTTTAAAATTTCAATATAAAATATAATAAATAATTTAATTTTTTCAAACTTTAAAAATTAATAATATTAAAAAATAATATTCTAATAATATTTTATCATCTCAACTCAACTCAATTCAACATCTAAACACAATTTTCTTTAAGATCATAAATAGTTTGGTTTTATTTTATTTAATTATTATAATTTTATTTAATTATTATGATTTTTTAAATTTTATACATAAAATATAATAAATTATTTTATTTATTAAAATAAAAATTATATTTTAATAATATTTATTTAATTTCCAATTTTTATCTATTTCATTTTATAATCAAACGAGACCTAGCTGTTAGATTAATTCTACTATGACTCGACACTATTTTGTCTTCGTGCATGAAGACTTTGTTTGAATTCAAAACCTATCTCAACTCAACTCACCTCATCATTATTACTTTTCAAATTCTTACACAAAATATAATAAACAATTCAACTTTTTTAAATCTCAAAATAATTTTCTCAAATTTTTACACAAAATATAATAAAAAATTCAACTTTTATTCTACTATTCACAAATCATCTCAACTCATTTCTAAATCCAAACCACTCCTGAGTATTAGTAGTGGCCTAACCATTTTTTAATCAAAATTTTGATTAGAAAATTCACTTTTTTAAATTTAATTAGCCACTTTTCAACAATACCAAATAATAAACTCTCTAAATCTATTATTATTCTATTAAAATATTAATTTTGATATTTTTATTTATTTTAATTCTAATAATAGCTGGAATGTTTATTTATTATTAAAGAAGTACACATTTATTTTTTTAACGTTCATATTATTCCAACCAATATAATTTTTTAATGACATTTTTACTACCGTCAAAATTATATTTACTTCGTTGTATTAGAAGAACAAGCGAAGTTTTATTTTGATTAGTAAAAAAAGAAGTAAATATTTACTTCTTTTGGTGTTATCTTCCCTTTCCTATATTGCACTCTATCACCAAGTTTGGATATACCAAGATGCTAGTAGTAGTATGGTATATTCTTCCCGAAGAAAAAATCTACTCAACTACAGGTCTATTATGGCACACCACACACCGAACCCGGCCTATGGTGTTTGGAATCTCGGTTTAGCCCCTAAACATTAGGGGTCCGTGACTCGTCTTGTCGTTGTGATGACTAATTGTGTCTTGTCAACTTGCTTAGCCTTGCACGTATGATGGTAATGATGAGTTCTTAGGTTGATGAATATATGGTGTTTACTGGTGAAATGATGATGATGATGAGTTAAGATGATCTAAGTGATGATTTGGTGTTTTTGATGCAATATAGAACGACTTGAAGGTTGCCCTTGATGCTGGCACCACTTGGATGATGCTTAGGGTTGGTATGGTGAAGTGTAGCTAAAGTTTTGGGTTGTGGCTAAGGGGGATTACAAAATTGGGAAGTGATGGACTAGAGTTAAAATCTAGGATGGGTTGCTAGGGTTTGGAAGGAGGAATTGGTGGTGTTTGAATGAGTCTATGATTGTTCCTTGATTTGAGGGATTGGCTAAGGTAAGATGAAAAATGTCTTTGGTAGGATTGAGTGATTTTAGGGATGTTCTCAGAATTAAGGAATTGGAGATAGAAGATACGATTTGAATATGACAAGATGATGAGGATCTTTGGTAGGGTTTGGAAAGATGGAGATGAGTGAGTTATGATTTCTAAACTGTAGGAATTAGTTTAGGGATTGATTGTGTTTCGGTTTTGGAAATGGAAGAAAGATTTGGAAATGGTTGACTTGAGTGATTCTAGGAATGGAGAGATTTTAGGGATTGGGTGGTTGAGTGATTTTAGTGATTGGATTTAGAAGATGGGTGAAGAGTCCTAAAAGGTAGGAATTACCTTGTTGGACTCTAGGGTTTTGGCTAGGGTTAATGTCAATGGAGGAAGGCTAGGGTTTCCAACTATGGCAAGATATGTGTATGGAATGATGTAGACAATGGCCATTTCGGCTAGGGCTTAGTTAGATGAGGGAAGGCTAATTTTGGTAAGTAGAGCTTTTGGGAAATATGACTTTGGAAATATGGAGGCTTAGGAAATTTCGGCTATGGCAATTTGTGGAATGTATAGAAAGTGGATTTGGTCTTTAGGTGACAAAGGAAAGATGAAGACTATTTTTGGTGTTTATGGATATTTGAGAAATCAAAAGATAAGAAGACTATGGCTTAGGATATGTTTGACATGTGAGAAAATGTAAGGAAAATATATAAACAACTAGAAAAGATAAGAACACGATGTCTTTTTGGATTTTTGAATAGAGAATAGAAAACATACAAAAGATTGACAAATGGATGAAATAAACACTGAATGGAAAATAACAAGAGAATGATAAAATGAATCAACACCTATTCAAGAATTGCAAAGTGATGAACACAGATAGATAATGTAACGCCCCAAACCCGGGTGGCTTGGAGAATTAATACCTGTCACTTATAAACATGTTTTCCAACACAACTAAAATAAATCTCCAAAAAAAAAAAAAATATTAGCAAAACTCAATCTCATGTTTTCTAAATAAATACCTTGAAAAACTCCACAACGTCATTACCGCAACAAAAAGAATAAACTAAGGAGTCCACAATCTCCCGGTAGTCATAACAAACCAAACTAATAATTTCATAAGTCTTACTAAACCCAAGATATAATTAAATCTAAGAGACATTAAATCTAAAGGACATCATAATTTCTTCTTTTAACATCCTCTCATCAGCTTAATCATGCTCACCAATCTAATCCAGGTCCTCAGTTAGACTCTCCACATCATCTAAAAATATTATGAAGATAGGGGGTGAGTTATCAACAACTCGGTAAGTAGAAGACATATGCTAGCGTACTAAAGTGTGTCCATTCTATAAACTTGACTTTTCTCAAGCTTTTCATTTCTTGACCTATAAAAACAATAGAAATTAGAAATAATAAAAAAAAAAGAATAATAGAATCTCAAAAATATATTGTGCATGTGAATGAACATTATCCAATTAAATCACAAGTTATAAAATTAAGCATAAATCATGCTATTAACCAATTTAAATCACAACTCGAATTTATTCATCTTAACTATTTTTTTTTATCTAAAACCAATAATAATGTAATGAAATAAATAAAATATATTGGTTCTAAATATATAAAATATGCAATAACTCGGCTCAATCACACCCCCCAACTAGCGTTTTGCTAATCTTTAAGTAAAATAGTAAAAATTAATTGAGATGAATATTGTATAAAGATCGAAATTCAAACAGAAACAATCAAACACAATTCTGAATTCTTACAAAAGTGACACGTTACTGCTCAACCCCTAGGGGCTATACCTACCAAGACTATCTCAACAATCTTTCACATAGAATTGAGGCAAATGACTCAGAACTCAAATGTGTGTGTGGAGCTAAACTGGCTGTGTGTTCCTCATTACTAGCCATGATTTGTCATAGGATTTTTCAACCTTAAGATTAATCATTGCTGATTCTATCTACCTCAAAGCCCAATGAACTAGCAGTTTTCACGCCAACTCTATTTTTAAAGGTTGAACACTCAACCCCCAAAGTCTTTGGTAACTGTTTCTAGCCCTTTACTTAGGAAAGCTCACTAAGTCACTTTTATCCTTTTTTTTTTTTCTATTCTTTTCAAAACTCTTTTTTTTTTTTAAGCATGGCTCGGTAGTCCTATAGTTTACTTCTCTTGTGTTAAATTAGTAAATAGTAAATAAGGAACACTACAAGAGTAAACATGTGCAAAATGTCCTTCAAAATTTGCCATTCGTTCTACAAAAATCTTATCAAGTCTCATCTCAATAAGTATAGCATTCCGGTGTTTCAAGTCACACATCAACAAAATATGATGCATCAAAATCATGTTCTATGCTTAAGCTTGAAAATAAATCTTCACAAAATGATTCCGCTCAACTACTCTACCATGATGCTCATATTTCACAAAATACCAGAAATGGAGTGTGTGTCAATCATATATGTATCAATGCACATCATATTATTTTTTTTTTAAACATGTGAACATACGCTAACCCCCAACTAGTGAGAGATATGGTCTTCATTGAATCGAATGGAAGAAAACAAAGTCCATAGGAATAAGCAAGCAAAACAAAAAAAATCAACATGAGATATAAAATCAAAGCAAAACAACAAATAAAAACAAACAAAATGCAAGTAAAGAAAGTTGTAAAGGGGGAACAGATCAAAACATTTCCCTGGAATCTTGCACAAGCAAGATCTCTTCGTGTGGGTCAAAGACCTTGAGAAACGGCTTTAGGCGTTGTCCATTGACAGTGAAGCTATTGCCATTCTTCGGATTAACAATGTCTACCGTCCCGTGAGGATGAACCTTCTTTACAATATACGGCCCCTCCCATCGAGATTTCGGCTTCTTGGGAAAAAGATACAGTCTTGAATTGTAGAGGAGCACTTTCTGATCAGGGACAAGATGTTTGTCATGGATCTTCTTGTCATGCAAGGCCTTCATTCGCTCCTTTGCCAAGTAGGAATTGTCGTAGGCCTCTCTCTTTATTTCATCAAACTCTAAAATCACATCAACAGTATGCACATCTGACTCGTCACAATCACCAGGCATCTTGCAAGTATTGAACACATTCATTTCCAATGTCATATTCTTGAATGTGAGTTTCAGTACTCCACTTCGACAATTTATCAATGCATTGGAGGTAGCAAGGAATGGGCGCCCAAGGATGACAGGCGCCCAAGGATGACAGGCGCTTGGGAAATAGTATTGGCAGATTGTTGCATATCAAGAACTACAAAATCCACTAGGTAGTAAAATTTGTCCACCTGGACCAGCACATCCTCAACAATACCCCTTGGCACCTTAACTGATCTGTCAGCTAACTGTAGCTTGATGGAGGTCTTTTTTAGCTCACCTAATCACAACTGCTCATACATTGAGAACGGTAGCAAGTTCACACTACTCCCCAAATCAAGTAGAGCTTTCCCAATGCGTGACTCACCAATCATAATGGAAATGTGGGGAGAGCTGGGATCTCCAAACTTCTGAGGAGTCTCGCCCAATATCAATGCACTAACTTGCTCCGTTAGGAAAGCTTTCTTCTTTACATTCAACTTCCTCTTCACTGTGCACAAGTCCTTTAGAAATTTTGCGTATGAAGGAACTTGTTGTATGGCATCCAAGAGTGGAATTTTAATCTTTACTTGCTTGAAAATCTCCTGAATCTCAGTGTGGTATTTGTTCTTTTGGCCAGCTGCCAATCTCTGAGGATAGGGAACCAGAGGTTGGTACCCCCTACTAGTTTCAGCATCTGCACTCACAGGCTTCTTCAGCTTTGGTCTCACTACTTCTGGTTCTTTTTCAGCTTCATCTGTCTCTGTAACATTTTCAGGTGTAGGAGCAACTACCTGTGTGTCCATAGTCATCTCTGGTTGGGGAATTTCCTTTCCACTTCTCAAAGTAAGAATGGCATTCGCTGTCTCAAAAACCTCCCTTGAGACATTATGCACTTGTTGTTGTTGTTGCTGGTATACTTGAGAATTAGGCTGAGGCTATACTAGAAATTTCTCTTTCTCTAGAGTTCTCAATGTCGTGCTCATCTTATTGATGATACCCCGCAAATCATTTATGGCTTGAGTATTCTGATTGTTTGTGGTAGCCTGAATTTGCATGAATTACTGAAGTGTATTGGCCATCTGTGCCATACTGTCTTCTAGAGACTTCTTCGCAGATGATTGAGGCTGAGAACTCTGTGCAGCTACATGACATTGAAATCCTGGAGGTGCTACAAAAGGATAGCTCTGAGAACTCTGATATGACTGATACTGGTACTAAGGAGCAGCCTGATGAAATGGTTGCTGAGAAGGTGGTGGAGACCGGCCAGGCTGATCATTCCTCCATGAGAAATTTGGGTGATTTCTCCACCCCGGATTATATGTATTGGAGAAAGGCTGATTTTGTGCTTTATTTACCTAGTTCGCTGATTGCATCTGCTCAGAGCCACTCTCTTGAAATACTAGCATAATCGGGCAATCTTGGGTCATGTGGTTTGAATCAGCGCATGTAGAGCATGTCTCTACTGTTTTCATGGCATTCACCTTTTCCCCATGACTTCTAATCTTCTAGTCAATGCAGCTATTCAGGCTTGAACGTCAGTGTCCTCCTTAAGCTCATATCTGCCCCCACCAGCAATAGCCCTCAGTGGCTGTGCTGTCAATGAAACTCGATCAGTGTGAGTGTTTCATTGTTGTGCGCTCTCAGCAAGATAGTCAAAAAATGGCAACGCTTCATCAGGTTCCTTGTTAAAGAATTCTCCATTGCACATAGTTTGAACAAACTACTTGCATTGTGGAGTGAGACCAGTGTAAAAATAATTCACCAACCTCCATGATTCAAAACCGTGATGTGGACAGATGTTCACCAAATCCTTAAACCTTTCCCAGCTGGCCTGGAAAGTCTTATCACATTTCTGATTGAACTGGCTAATCTGCTCTTATAAATACTGAGTTCTCTGAAAAGGAATTTTTTTTTGTAAGAACTCACACTGCATATCAGACCAACTAGAGATAGAATTAGGCCTCAAAGAATTAAACCAAATCTTCGCTTTATCCTTTAAAGAGAAAGGAAATAAACGAAGTCTAATAAATTCATCAGTAGTGGTTCTATTGATAAAAGTTGTACAGGCCAACTCAAAATCTATCAAGTGCTGATAAGGACTCTCAGAATTCATCCCGTGGAACTGAGGTATCACTGACATCATGTCATGCTTAATGAAAAAATTAGGTGTATCATCAGGTAAAATAATGCATGATGGTGTAGTGGTGCGAGTGGGCTGCAAATAATCCCTAAGAGTGCGTGGTGCAGATGCAGCCATGGTTTGTTCAATTTCAATGTCCTTGTCTGTAAAAAAACAAAAGAGCTATCTATCTCTGAGCTGTGTATACTACTCTTAGTGCTCAATGTAACTCTAATCAACCTATTTGAATTGTCTCTCACCCATGACATAAAACATCAGTCCAAATAGCATAAGTAAGGTTCAAGTGACTGAGCAGTAGGTGACAAGTGAAATATGTAATCAGATATCAGATAGTGAAAGAAACATTTGAGATAAAAAATAAAAAATAACGAGTCTAAATTTACGTCAAGCAACTATTCCGGGCAACGGCGCCAAAAACTTGACTCACTCAAAAATGAGTAGTACAAAGTCTATCCCAAGTGCAGGAGGATGTCGCGTAATAATTAGGAATAAATTCCTAGATCGTCTCCTCAGGGAAAGTTACTTAAACTCAAACCCGTTTAAAATGGTGAAAATATTCACAAAGAGAAAATAAAAATGATGGTATGTGCAATGGATGGAAGAGTGCAACGGGAATGAAAAGGGCACTAGTCATGGACTAGATTATTTTTGGATTTTTGAGTGTCGAAATGAAATGTAAAAGACTAACAAATTGAAATTAACAATCAAAGAATCAACTAAACTAAACAATCTCAATTAATCTAAAAATTAAACAATAAAACTGAAATTATTTAAGTCTTAATTAAACTTTAATTAATCTAATATACAATGGAACTAAGAGATTAATAAAACTAAGCTAAGAATTAAACTAGATTAGAAAGTAATTGACAAAATACGAATTGAAAATTGAAAAGCCCCAAAATCAAGATTTTAGGGTTTATCCTTTTATTCAAATCACAAATTCTCAAAATTAATCTATAGCAATTGTAATCACTGTTCAATGAAATCTTAAAATAGCAAGAAAAATAGAGACATTAAGTAAAATAAATAGCAAATAAATTGCCCAAATTTCTAAGCCAAAAATCTCAAGAATATTCCATAAACTTTAAACTAAAATTAAATAAATTGTAAAGAGTGAAAAGAGCAAACCAAATGAATGGATGTGGAGGTGGTAGGCAATGAAGGAGGCGGCTGGAGCGGCAATTGGACCCTGGAAGAGTTCTTCAAATGTGCGGTGTTGCTCTCCAAAAGTCTCTAATTTCGTGCTAGTGATGTGCTTAAATAGGGTAGGAAAGAAACCATAATGTCTTCATATTCCCACACACAAAATCGCTTAAATTTTAGGACTCAACTTGGTAGCCACGTATGCGCTTCAGGATTTCGAATTTGGAAATCTTTTTTAGAGACAACTTTGTAACCCTTTAAGATAGCTTTCTAACACATCAAGAATTGTATCAATCCAATATTTAAACAAAAAAGTTATGATTAAAATACTAAAGTGTGTCCATTCTGTAAACTTGAATTTTCTCAAGCTTTTCATTTCTTGACCTTTTGGTACCTTGACTTTTCTCAAGCTTTTCATTTCTTGACCTTTAAAAACAATAGAAATTAGAAATAAAATAAAAAAAAAGAATAATAGAATCTCAAAAATATATTGTGCATGTGAATGAACATTATCCAATTAAATCACAAGTTATAAAATTAAGTATAAATTATGCTATTAACCAATTTAAATCACAACTCGAATTTATTGATCTTAACCATTTTTCTATCTAAAACCAATAATAATAATGAAATAAATAAAATATATTAGTTCTAAATGTATAAAATATGCAATAACTCATCTCAATCACGTGCAAACATGAGCATTTACAAAGTACATTATGTAGAACAAAATATTTTACAGAGTTATCATGCAAAACAAGACATATTTTCAAAAGTAACAGAGCGATAGTTTTAAGACAAGTAAAACCTGTAGTACTTTGGCATAACATAAACTAAGTATCATCATCACATCAAAACAGAGCAGAGACTATGTTTCACCCCGTGGTAAGGTTGTGCTAACCCCGATGACCAAACCAGGCAGAGATAGAGGTGAAATCTTTCCCTTATTCTTCTCAGAGCCCTAAGTGTACATATAAGAAAGACCACAATAAAATCACTTTGTTTCCAAAGTGGGTGCACTCAGAGACAGAGAAGTTGGTACCAACTCAAACAGAGCAAAGCATAACAGAGCAGAGCAGAGCAAAGCATAGACAAAGTTAGATACAAAAATCAGTACACCATGCGAAAGGTTTTCAGATGTTATATCAAAATAAAATAGAGTACCAAAACATAATCAGATCATTTTCACATACTGAAAATAAAAGTCAGATCATCTTTCTAAATAAATGCACAATTTTTCAGATTTTCAATACCGCTCTTTTTTAGATTTCAGAGACCACATGACAGAATTTAACTCATGTCTACACAATGTATGTCAGAAAATATTTTTCCTTCCCCGCACAGATTTCGTAAGTAATGCAAATAAGTGACCGATGTTGGTTTTGTTTTCCCAATTTCTCATTTCATCACAAAGTATGCAAGTCTTTATAAAGTCAACCTCAGTCTTATGAACTCGTATAAAACCTAGCATAGGAACCCCGCTTACTTGACTCCTGTAGCGTATTATCTATGCCTTGAAAACGATTTCTATCAGTCTCGTCACCTATGCATAAAAATAATATATATAAACTATGTATTAAAAACCAACAACACAATTTCGATCTAAAAATTTAAGACCCAATTTCTAAACCATATTTCAGCAAAATAACCCAACTCAAACAACCAAAAACTAAACCGAACAGCTCACACTTCATTCTAAAAATATCGTATTTCAATTTCAATAATGACCGATATATCCACCAAACCAAAATCAAACACACTTCGTCACACGCAACCAATCATAAGAACAACCTTGACTGTCAATATCAACTCAGACCACAACTTATAACCCACAAGAAAATCACATCAATTCAATTGTCTATATAAATACTCAGAACAACCATCAACAACACCGAACAATTTCAAAACTCCTCCCACACCACCACGTCAAACCCAATAGCCACCCTTTATAATACTTCTCCAACAACAAAACACCATCAGATTACAAAGCCCTCAAATTTGATTATAAACAGTAGAAATTTTTCAATAATCATAACATTAAAAGCCACTAATTTACACCATGAAAAAGGAATGTAAAACAGCACTCGGTTTCCTTACCCGTTCGACAGAGCTCGGCGTCAACACCACGATGAAGAGATTAACCACTTCGCAGACGAGAGAGAACAAGAGAGAGTGGGTGAGCATCTAAAAGCCAAACAACCAGTACAGAGAAAACGCAGCAACACCACCTGGAAAAACCATACGCAGGCAACGCATTGAAACAGAGGATAAAATGAAGTGAAACAATAAAAAGGAAAGGTGTCGACTTGAGAGGAAAGGAAGATACCTAATGATGAAGACACTGCGCAAGAGGGAGAGAAGAGGCGAGTTTGAAGAGAGAAACACTAATCTGCAATAATAGAGGAACGCGAGAGAGAGAGGCGTCGACTTTGAGTGAAAAACTGAAAGTGAGGGAAAAGAAAATGGAGAAATGTTAGGGCATGAAATTCAGACTCACGAAACAGACCAAACGAAAGGAAAGTGATGAAATCGGGAAGGGAAGTGGGTAACGTGTGAGAGAGAAACGGCTGGAAACAAAAAAAAAAAAAAACAAAGAAACCGAAAGAGAGAAAGGGGGAGATGTAGTCGGGAAGGAAGCTGATGAAGTAGAAAACACTTTCCCAAAACAGCGCTGTTTCAATGCTTTCCAAGAAAAGGCTGGGCTTGCTCATGGTCTGGGCCTCACATACACTGGGCCTTACATCCTCCTCCCCTTACAAAAATTCCGTCCTCAGAATTTGCTACAAGCTATAATAATTCTCTTCGAACAAGTGAGGATACTTAACTCGCATCTCTTCCTCGAATTCCCAAGAGCTTCACTGATAGCATGATTATTCCACAATACTTTAACCAAATGGATAGTTCGAGCCCGTAACACTTGCTCTTTCCAGTCCAAAATCCGCATTGGTTCCTCGGTATAGGTCATATCCTCTTGAATCTGAAGGGTTTCATGATCTATAATGTGGGTGGGGTCATGGATGTACTTTCTCAACATAGACACATGAAACACGTTATGCACTCCCGAGAATGCCGTTGGTAGAGCCACCTTGTACGCCACTGGTCCAATCTGGTTAAGAATCTCAAACGGTCCAATATATCTTGGGCTCAACTTACCCTTCCTTCCGAATCTCATAACTCCTTTCATCGGTGCAATCTTAAAAAATACCTTATCTCCAACCTCAAACTCTAATTGGCAGCGGCATTTATTTGCATAACACTTTTGTCGGTTTTGAGCTGCTTTCATTCTAGCCCGAATGGTATCTATCTTCTCTGTGGTCTGCTGAATAATCTCTGGCCCTAGAAGTTTTCTTTCATCTACTTCATTCCAATATAATGGAGATCTACACCTTCTGCCATACAAAACCTCATAGGGTGCCATCCCAATGCTAGCCTGGAAACTATTATTATAAGCAAACTCAACCAATGGTAAATGTCGCATCCAAGTTCCCTTAAAATCGATCACACACGCCCTCAACATGTCTTCTAAAATCTGAATAGTCCTTTCTGACTGTCCATCTGTCTAAGGGCGAAAAGCAGTACTGAAACTTAACTTGGTACTCATTGCCTCTTGTAAGCTTCGCCAAAACGTAGAAGTAAAATGAGGGTCTCTATCCGACACAATGGATGCCAATACTCCATGCAACCTCACTATCTCCTGCACATACAGCTCAGCTAGTTTCTCCAGTTTATAAGAAACTTTAATGGGCACAAAACGAGCGGTCTTCGTTAAGCGATCCACGATCACCCATATAACATCTTGTCCACTTAAAGTCCTTGGTAGACCTGTCACGAAGTCCATGGAGATATGCTTCCACTTCCACTCTGGAATTCGGAGGGGCTGCAATAATCCTGCAGGTCTCTGATGCTCCGCCTTCACCTGTTGGCAAGTTAGGCATTGTTCCACAAATTTAGCAATTTCTCTTTTCATACCATTCCACCAAAAAGACTATCTCAAGTTCCGATACATCTTGGTACTCCCAGGGTGAACTGTGTACAAAGAACGGTGTGCTTCTTCAAGAATTACCCTTTTAGCTCATCATCAGCAGGTATGCATACTCTACCTCTAAACCTTAAAACTCCATCCTCAGAAACGCTAAAATCAAGTTTGTCCCCGTTCCCGACTTCTTACACTAGCTTCACTAACTCTGAGTCCACTTTCTGAGCAGCTTTGATTCTATCTATCAAGGCAAGTTGAACTATTAAACTAGCCATGAAAGCATTTGTATCACTAGCGATGACCTCAATACCGGCTCTTTCTAAGTCCATTAACAACTTATGCTGAGTGGTAAGGGCTGCAATTGTAGGTCCCATTGACTTCCTACTTAGGGCTTCGGCTACCACATTAGCTTTGCCTGGGTGATAATTAATGGTGCAATCATAATCCTTGATCAACTCAAGCCATCTCCTTTGCCTCATATTTAATTCTTTTTGGGGTCGCGACCACTAACTTGTGCTTCAAATTTTCTGTTTCTAAAGTGCAAAATCTAAAGTAAGCCGTGGAAACAAAGGAATGTGTCGGTCCCAAGTCAAATAACACAATAGTGTTATTAGAAAACAAAGAAAGAGTACCTGTGATCACATTCAGCCTTATCCATGAACCAAAATATTCAAAGCCTTAACCAAACCAACCAATAGAAGTAATAATAAAATAAAATCTTTAAAGCAAAACAAAGGAGTCATACCAGTGATCACGTCATTCCTACCCTCAACCTCTCCAGGTGTTAGTGCAAAAACTCGTGCAGGCGCATTGGGATGTTGATTGTTGCCTCGTGCTGGAACTTCATTTCTCTGAGGTGGCAGTATGGTCGCCTTGTTGCTACCCAATTGCATTGGGCAGTCCCTGAAGTAGTGTCCTGATTTGCCGCAACGGAAATACAATCTTGCCCCTTTTCTGCACTATCTGGAGTGCACTTGATTGCATGTCCTACACTGATAGGGCTGTTGGTTACCCTGAACCGGCCTTTTTCCCGAGCTACTACCTTCATTCTTCCTTTTCCACAGTCCCTGGTCCATGCCAGAATGGTACCCAGTAGGAGTAGTCCTCTTCCTTTGTTCATGCAGTGTAGCGCTTCTTTGAAGGGTTCGTTCAAAAACTGTGGCCTTATTCACCATTTCTGAGAAGTTTTGAATCTGAAAACCCACCACTCGCTCATAAAGTTTCTCATTCAGCCCTTGCTCAAATTTACGGGCCTTCTTTTCCTCATCGGGAATCAGATAAGTAGTAAAATGAGATAACTCAGTAAATCTAGCTGCATACTGGTGTACCGTCATTGTTCCCTGCACCAAGGTGGCAAATTCCATAGCCTTGTCATCACAGACCAAGCTAGGGAAGAAGCGCTCAAGAAAGATCTGCTTGAAATGCAGCCAACTGACTATTTCTATCGAGGTTATCAATTAATTGATGTGCTGCTGCTTGTAGTACTTCGGAAGCACTCGGGTTTGCTTCCCTTTCGTTCTCGTTTAAATTCAGGTCCGACATACTTCGTTCTCGCCGATGAGGTGGCATCCTGACAAAATAACTTGGATCTTTAATAATTGTTTTAAAAAAATAGAGTTTATATGAACATAATTAATAAGTGGGATTCATAAAACAAAACATATATATTATACTTCAAAAATTATAAGAATACCTATAAAAGAGAGAAAAGAAGTACGCACAACGGTAGTAATAGTCAATCTCCAAAATCTAATACCTTACCCCATCTAATTATTTAAGAAGACTCCGTAATTAAAATAAACCTTAATCAACATGAACTTAGTTCATAGACTTGTGAAATCCCACACCTCAAAACCATTCCTAAAGTCTGCGAATTCTAAGACTTCCCACATCTACAATATTCAACCCTATAGTTCGCTCCACTATCATAATAAATCTGAAAATGATTTCTTAAACACTATCTATACTCTGAAATCTTACATACTATAGTCTGCAGAACCTCAAACCTGGCTTTGATACCAAATGTAACGCCTCAATGGAAGGCCCAAACCACATGGCCTATGCTCCAAAAAGACTAATCAATGATACAATTGGAGCCCCATTGGAAACTTATAAAGAGTAAGAACTTCTCATTTCCAAGCAATGTGGGATCCCATACACAACCTACCCTTATCCATATCATATAGGGTATCACAGATAAATTGATAGGTAAATGGACAACACTTATTCACGAATTGCAAGGTGTTAATCCTCTTATTGGGATTCATGAATTGCACCCAAAAGAGCCAAAGTGCAGAAGCACCGAAATTGTTCTTTAAGAACACACCAAACCGTTCCTTGTTATGTACCTTCTTCCTTCACGAGCACCTAGTGAGAGTGCAAAATAGTATATAATGCAAATGGAACAAGAACAATGAAAGAAAGAATAGAATGAACCAAGAATCTACTTCAATTCCTGGAAGAGATTTTCGAGCAATCTCCAAGCTCCTTACAGTTCAGCCTTTGTAAGTTCTTCAATACATTATGAATACCAAAGCCTTCCTTTTATACTACAAGTTCATGATCTAATGAATTAATAGATTCTAACTAACGAACTAACTTTTGTTACAAACAAAGTAAGAAAATGACGTCGCCCCATTAAACTGGAATGCACCGTTCGACTAAAGCCGTATTCTTTAACATGAATTCAAAATGCATCGTTTCATTAATTCTTTAAAACGCCCCGTTCGATCTGGTACTTAATTCCGTTTCCTGTGCACTTGATCCTCATACATCTGCTTCTCATTTCTTTCACATCCATTTCCTTCACCTAGAACACACTTCACATTCTCCTGCTCTTAAAGGACTTGACCACAAGGCCTTCGACCAAAACACACTTTGCAGCATAGTCCCCACAAAGTGTGGGTAAAGTTGTCTCAACTTCCACAAGCTTTCCCAAGATGAATCCTCAATTGCAACCCCCACCCAACTTACACACAGCATGATTACCCTTCTTTGAAAATCGTCTGTCCAAAATCTTTTGAGGCTTAGGTTGTAACTGACCACTAGAATTAGTGGGAGATAATGTTGGCAAGGGTACAATAGTTTGGCAAGTTTTCCTTTTTAAACAAGAAACATGGAGGAAAACTTGGTGTATTTTAGATGAACTAGACAAGTTAAGTTTATAAGCAACAGATCCCAACTTCTTTCCAATTTGGAAAGGGCCATAAAATCTCGAGGCTAACTTCATATTATGCCTCATTGCCACTGTCTTCTGCCTATAAGGTTGGAGTCTTAAGAAGACCCAATCACCCTCTTCAAGAGATCTTTCACACTTGTTTTTGTCAGCATAGGATGAACATAGAATTTCATCCTATGTTGTGCTTTCTTCATATTATCTATCAATAAACTCCACAATTTTCCCTTGATTTAAGCTGCCTAGCAACAACATCATTAGAACAAATACCTGATACATAAGCCATCAGGTTAGGGTGTGCATATCCATAAAGAGCTTCAAATGGGGACATTTTAATGGAAGAATGCATAGTAGTGTTGTAACACCATTCAACAAATGGTAACCAAGAAGTCCATTCCTTAGGCCTTTGACTGCAATAACACCTTAAGTATCTAAGCATTTATTCAAGGCTTCTTTTTGACCATCTAACTGAGGATGGTAAGAAGAACTAAAATCCAAAGAAACCCCCTTGCATCTGAAATAACTGCTTCCAAAAATAACTAGTGGAAACTGTATCTCGATCAGAGACAATTGATCTGGGTAACCCATGCAATTTGAAGACCCCAGAAAAGAAAACTTGAGCAACCTTAACAGCTATATAAGGATGTGAAAGAGGGAAGAAATGAGCAAATTTAGTTAATCTATCCACTACAGAAAAAACCACAGATAAGCCATTAGAAATGGGCAAGCCATCAATCAAGTCCATGGAAATTTTCAACCATGGAAATTCATGTATAGATAGTGGTTGTAAAAGACCAGGATATTGCACAGTTTCATTCTTGCTGACTTGACAAACCTCACAATCTTTCATCAATCTTCTTACATCTTTTCTCATGCCTTCCCACCAAAAATCTCTCCTTGCCCTCTGTAGAGTCATATGATAATCCACATGACCTGCCTGTGGGTTATTATGGATGAACTGCAAAACCTTGGATTGAAATGAAGAAGAAGGAATGACTACTAACTTTCCTTTCCTCAGCAACAAACCCCGCTGAATAGAAAAATGTTTAGGTGCCTCCTCACCTTGTTGCAACTTAGTCACTATTTCAGAGAATTTAGAACATGAGGAATAACTCTCTTTCAACTCTTCAATCCACAAGGGAGTTGGGAATGAAATCATTGCAACCACAACTTGTTCTTCCTCATTTCTTCTCAAAAGAGCATCAACCACCAAGTTCTCTTTACCTTTCTTGTACTCAACTGAAAAGTCATAACCAATCAGTTTAGACACCTACTTATGTTGTGATTCAGTGCCAATCTTCTACTCCACCAAAAACTTCAATGCTTGTTGATTAGTTTTGATTTTAAAGGGATGGTCCAATAAGTAAGGTCTCCATCTCTGTACAGCAGACACTAGAACTAAAAGCTCTTTCTCATATGTAGATAAAAGTAGTGCTTTTCCCTTCAAAGCTTTACTATAAAAAGCAATAGGATGAGAATCTTGCATCAAAACTACCCTAAGGCTCACACTAGAAGCATCACACTCAATGGTGAATACTTTAGTGAAATCTGGTAACCTTAACACAGGAGGATTGCTCACAGTTGCTTTCAACAACTCAAAGGTAGCAGCAGCTTTATCAGACCAACAAAAGGAATTTTTCTTCAATAATTATGTTAAAGGTGCTGCTATGGATTCATAACCATGTATGAATTTTCTATAATAACTTGTTAATCCTAAAAATCCTCTTAAAGACTTCAAGGTATTAGGAACAGGCCATTGAACCATGGCTATTATTTTTGCAGCATCCGTTTGTACCCCTTTCCCAGAAATAATGTGGCTCAAGTACTTTATTTCATGCATACCAAACTTACATTTAGACATCTTTGCATAAAGTGTGTGTTGCCTCAAAATGCCCAACACAGTTTCTACATGTAACATATGATCAACAACATTTCTGCTACACACCAAAATGTCATCAGAAAAGACCAAAACAAACATTCTCAAAAAAGGTTTGAAAATGTGGTTCATCAAGCCTTGAAAGGTGGCAGGAGCATTGGTAAGCCCAAATGGCATTACCAAGAACTCATAATGGCCTTCATGAGTTCTGAATGCTGTTTTCTGAATATCCCCCTCTCTTACTCTAATATGATGATATCTAGCCCTTAAATCAAACTTGAAAAAAATCTGAGCTCCAAATAATTCATTAAGAAGTTCATCAATGACAGGTATTGGGAATTTATCTTTGATGGTTTCTTGGTTAAGGGCTCTATAGTCTATACACATACGCCAAGTACCATCAGCTTTCTTAACCAATAACACTGGTGAAGAAAATGGACTTTGGCTTGGTCTTACTACACCAATTTGCAACAAATCATGGACAATTTTCTCTATCTCAGATTTCTGGTAATGAGGATACCTGTAAGGTCGAACTGAAATAGGAGAAGCCCCATCCTTCAAGTTGATTGGGTGATCAAATCTCTTCTTGGTGACAGTCCAACAGGCTCAACAAAAACATCCTTAAATTCTTTAAGCAACTCAGCCACTGGTCCTTCAGAACAGACTTCAGTCTTCTGTTGCTCCTCAGACATTAACTGCAACAACCATCCTTGCTGACTTATAAAATCTGATTTGATTGCCATAGTTCCTAACATCATATGAACACTAGCAGAATTCAACTCTTGCAACTTAACCATCTGACTACCCCACTCAAAACTCATTGACATATCAATAAAGTTCCAAGTAATGGAGTCTAAGGTTTTTAACCATTAGACCCTGAGAACTATATCACATCCCCCCAAGGTCAGAACATGAAAAGGCATAAAAAATTTTGAACCTTGAATCTTGATTAATTCTTCACCACTTCCTTGGCTCAAAATTTTGTCACCATTGGCCACCCTCACTTGGAAACTGTAATCTTTCCTGACATTCAACTTAGCTTCTTGGACCACCAAAGGAGCTAAGAAGTTATGTGTGCTTCCAGAATCAATAAGAATTTCGATAGAACAAGGGCCAACACTACCATGCAGCCTTATAGTATTGCCATTACTACACCCAGAAATGGCATTAATAGAAACTTCTAAAGTCCTATCACCATCACCATCACCATAGACCTCCACCTCCTCAGGGATCACAGATTCTTCAAGAACAGGCTGGGGATGCAGAGACCTTTCTTCCTCTTCTCATCCATTTGTGAAGAAAAAGCTCTATTTGTTGGCATTCCATTCTTTGGAAGTTGGAACTATCCTCCATTGTCTCACCATGAATCTTAACAGGTAAGGCTGTATTATTTCTCCAAGATCTCCTCGATGCCAAAATATATTCCTCCTAGATCTTAGCAAGACCAAATGCAGCATTAAGATTTATTTGATTCAGTATTCTTATAGGAAGTCTAACCTCATCTTTAAGACTACTCATAAAACAACTCAGTTTATGCTTTTGTAACAACCATTTCAGTCTATTGGACAAGGCTTCAAACTGTGCTTTGTATACAGCCACATAAGACACTTGTTTCAATCATGTTAAGGCCTCCATAAGATCATCATAGGCTGTAGGACCAAACTTGACCAGCAAGGCTTTTACAAAACATTCCCAAGTTGTAAAAATACCCCCATCCATGGCATCTTAGTACCATACGAGGGCCCGCCCTCCATATGATATGAAGCCATTAAAAGTCTCTGATTCATCCAAACTTGATGATATTCAAAGTATTTTGTTACTTTAAAGATCCATGCCCTTGGATTAAAGCCATCAAAATGAGAAAAATCGAATCTAATTCCTTTTGGAAACTTCTCTTGCTAATTCAAACGTCTACCAAAATAACTATTTTCATGATTCTCTTCTCTACGAGAATTTTCTTTTTGAAACTCAACCAACGACTTCAACATATTAGGCAATTGATCAAGCCTTCCTTGAATGCCATCAATAGCATGATTGTGGTCCTCTAATTGCTTCAAAACTCCAACCTATTGTAGTAAGGCCTCTTCCTGCTGAGCCATCAAAACTGCTGCGCGTGTGTTTTCAGCCATGGATCGCCAATCTGCTACCAATTTTTATGTACCTTCTTCCTCCACGAGCACCCAGTGAGAGTGTAGAATAGTATATAATACAAATGGAACAAGAACAGCGAAAGAAAGAATAGAATGAACCAAGAATTTACTTCAATTCCTGGAAGAGAGTTTAGAGCAATGTCCAAGCTCCTTACAATTCAGCCTCTGTAAGTTCTTCAATACATTTTGAATACTAAAGCCTTCATTTTATACAACAAGTTCATGATCAAATGAATTAACAGACTCTAACTGACTAACTAACTTATGTTACAAACAAAGTAAGAAAACGACGTCACCCCATTAAATTGGAACGCATCGTTTGACTAAAGCCGTATTCTTTAACATGAATTCAAAATGCATCATTCCGTTAATTCTTTAAAATGCCCCGTTCCATCTGGTAGTTAATTCCGTTGCCTCTGCACTTGATCCTTATACATTTGATTCTCATTTCTTCCATAGCCATTTCCTTCACCCAGAACACACTTCACACCGGGCAATCTCCAAGCACCTTACAATTCAGCCTCGTAAGTTCTTCAATACATTCTAAATACCAAAGCCTTCCTTTTATACAACAAGTTCATGATCTAATGAATTAATAGACTCTAACTGACTGACTAACTTCTGTTACAAACAAAGGAAGAAAATGACGTCGCCCCATTAAACTGGAACGCATCGTTTGACTAAAGCCGTATTCTTTAACATGAATTCAAAACGCATCATTCCGTTAATTCTTTAAAATGCCCCATTCAATCTGGTAGTTAATTCTGTTGCCTCGGCACTTGATCCTTATACATTTGATTCTCTCATTTCTTCCACAACCATTTCCTTCACCTAGAAGACACTTCACACCGAGTAATCTCCAAGCTCCTTACAATTCAACCTCTGTAAGTTCTTCAATACATTCTGAATACCAAAGCCTTCCTTTTATACAACAAGTCATGATCTAATGAATTAACAGACTCTAACTGACTAACTAACTTCTGTTACAAACAAAGTAAGAAAACGACGTCACCCCATTAAACTGGAACACATCGTTTGACTAAAGCAGTTTCTTTAACATGAATTCAAAATGCATCGTTTCATTAATTCTTTAAAACTCCCCGTTCGATCTGGTAGTTAATTTCGTTGCCTCCTTACTTGATCCTTATACATCTGCTTCTCATTTCTTCCACAACCATTTCCTTCACCTAGAACACACTTCACACCGAGCAATCTCCAAGCTCCTTACAATTCAGCCCCTGTAAGTTCTTCAATACATTATGAATACCAAAGCCTTCCTTTTATAGTACAAGTTCATGATCTAATGAATTAACGGACTCTAACTAACTAACTAACTTCTGTTACAAACAAAGTAAGAAAACGACGTCACCCCATTAAACTGGAACACATCGTTTGACTAAAGCCGTTTCTTTAACATGAATTCAAAACGCATCGTTTCATTAATTCTTTAAAACTCCCCGTTCGATCTGGTAGTTAATTTCGTTGCCTCCTTACTTGATCCTTATACATTTGCTTCTCATTTCTTCCACAACCATTTCCTTCACCTACAACACACTTCACACCGAGCAATCTCCAAGCTCCTTACAATTCAGCCTCTGTAAGTTCTTCAATACATTATGAATACCAAAGCCTTCCTTTTTATATTACAAGTTCATGATCTAACGAATTAACAGACTCTAACAGACTGACTAACTTCTATTACAAACAAAGTAAGAAAATGATGTCGCCCCATTAAACTGGAATGCACCGTTTGACTAAAGCCATATTCTTTAACATGAATTCAAAACGCATCGTTTCATTAATTCTTTAAAACGCCTTGTTCGATCTGGTAGTTAATTATTTTTCCTGCGCACTTGATCCTCATACATCTGCTTCTAAGTTCTTCCATAACCATTTCCTTCAGCCAGAACACACTTCACATTCCACAAAGGAAAAATGTCAAATTGTCTAAAGATATAAAATGAAATGCCTAAGGTCCTATTTAAAGTAATAACATAGGTGGGGAAACCCTAAAAGGTCCCCTTGTAAAGCATGTATTCGGTGGGCCCCATGATGGCCCGTGTCATATGTTGGCCCTTGGTGGCCTAGGCTGGCATGTGTGTGGCTGACATGGCCTAGGCATGGCTTGGGGGCTGGCTTGGCAAGCATGGCCCATGCAAGGGCCTGGGCGTTGGGGCTGCATGCTGGGGTTGCTGCATAGGCACGCTGGCATGGCCTAGGTAGGGTGCCTAGGTACTAGGCTGTCCACACACTGGGCGTGCATGCTGTTGTCAAAATCCCATGTTTTGTGGCCCACGGCCAAGCTGTCAACCGGGCCATGATAAGCCTAAATAGGCCCATGGCTGATGCCTTGACGTTGTCACTGACAAGTTTGGACAGCCCTACGACCCATGCCTCGACATTGCTACTGACATGCCTTGATAGCCCTAAGGACAAGACCTCGACACTGTCCCTGACATAGCACCACAACAACCCCACAAGCATGCCATGGCCCCAGCCATGACATGCCCAGGGCAGCCCCACAAGCATGCCATGCCCAGGACGCCCATTGAGGCTAGTGACCAGGATAGCTTGCACGCAACACGCCCAGCATGCCTAGTGTGCGCACAGTCCAGCAACACGTGCACGCCTGTGCCAACCCAGAGGGCGCCTACCAGCAAGCCCTCAGCGCCCAGGCCGCTTGCCTAGGCCATGCCAACAGGTAGCCCCAACGCTTGGGCCATTCTAGCAAGCAGGCCTAGCGCCCAGGCCATGCCAGCAGGCAGCCCCAGTGCGCAGGCCATGCCTGGGCCAAGCCAGTGCCAAAGCTATGCTTGTACCATGCCAACCACACACCAACAACCATGGGCCAGCCTAGGCCACCAAGGGCCAACATATAACATGGGCCATCATGGGGTCCGGCTTAGACTCATTTTACAAGGGGACCTTTTAGGGTTTTCCCACCTATGTTATTGTTTTAAATAGGACCTTTAGTCATTTTATTTACATCTTTTGATCATTTAACAATTTCCTTTGTGGAAGGGTTTGGTTTGTTTTTGTGAACATTTTCGGTGCTTATGCACTTCGGCTACTTGGACAAAATTTTAAACCCCAAAGAGAGTATTTAGACCTTGCAACTCGTGAATAGGTATTGTCCATTTATCTATCTGCGTTTCATCACCTTGAAATTCTTGGATATGTGTGATTCTAGTTTATCCAATATATGAGAAGTTTTCTTTCATCTCTATGCAATTCTTGAATTGGTGTTGAGTTGTTCATCATTGTGTTTTTGAATGTTAACGTGTATTCATCAATTTTCCTTGATGCTCATATCTTTTCTTGCATAATCCCATCTCCCAAACATTTCACACGCCTATCACATTGCCAACCCTACTTTCCATAATTGACATTACCCCAAAATACCCTTCGTCCAATTCCCACTTGACCTAGCCGAAAGTCCACTTTCCAAATAGGGTTTCCTAAACCTTAGGAACCCTAGTTGTTGTCCACATCCATACCCCTTAATCTTTGGTGATTGGTCATACTTACCATTTTGAGATCCCTTAATTCTAGGAATCATCCTAGAACCTCTCATTCATCCAATCAATCTATTCCATCTTGCCATAGCCGAAATCCATCATCTTCTAAATTACCTCTAATAATTTAGGAACCCTTCTTCCATCCAAACCCTAGCCTCACTCATCATCCAAACTCTATTTGCACCACAAGTGGCGCTAACTTCAAGAACATTCATCTTAGCTGTGCTCATTACTCAAGTGCTTGAGTTCATCACTTAGATCACCAGTTTCATCACACCATAATACATACCGTCACGAACACCAAACCTCCATTAACCTAGGGTCCCATCATTGCCACATTTTGATCAAGACCAAGTAAGAGGGCTATCCATTTCGGTCAACACAAGGAGAACCAAGAAGAGAAGGACATAGTGTTTAGGGACTAGACCGAGGTCCCTAACAGCTGTGCTGGGCACTGGCCTGGTCACTTGCCTCACTGGGTGTCCTGGGAATGTCATGGCAGGGGCCATGGCATGCCTGTGGGGCTGCTGTGGTGTTGTTAAGGCACGTTAGGGACAGTGTCAAGTCATTGTTTGTGGGGATGTCGGGGCATGTCAGTAATAGTGTCGAGGCATGGGCCGTGGGGTTGTCCAGATTTGTTAGTGATAATGTCAAGGCATCAGCCATGGGCCTATCTAGGCTTGTCATGGCATGGTTGGCAGCTTGGCCGTGGGCCACAAAACATGGGGTTTTGACATATGGCCCCACGTCATGGTTCTTCACATTTTCTGCCGACAACCCACACCCCCTTCTAAGCTGCTGTGCCGAGAGTTCAGACTTATTTCTCACTAAACTCTCTCTCCCAAAGCACCATCTTCCATATCTCTCTCTCTCTCACTTTCTCTCCATTACAGAACAAGGCTACCTCCTCTATTCTGAGTCGCCATCTCGCCAAGCTTCCATGAAGAACAACTGTGATGCTCTTCCTCTGCCGGTCTAAACCTCTGTTTCATGACGAAAGTAGCTACCATCGCAGTTGGTTCTAACCATTTATGGGATCTGCTGAGTGTTTATTTACAGATTGTGTTTGGATCTATTTTTTTTTTCAATTTTACAGATTATATTTTAATTTTATAGATTATTTTTAATTTTATACTAATCACAATCTATTATTCGTTTAGAGATTCTATTTTCAAGTTTTTTTTATCTTCAATTTTTACAAGAAGAGATACTGGGGTTATTCATACCCAACGTCTCTTTCTTGAATCCTCCGAAGTTTTTTTATTTTTTTTACAAATACACATGTATTACAGAAAATGTTTTTACATATACCCAGTGTCTCTGATTTTTTTTTTTTACATATACCCAACATCTCTGATTTTTTTCGAGTGTTTTACTCTTTGAATCGTGATCCATAGTGGATTACAATTCTTTTTGGAAAGAAATTTTCTGATCAATGATTAATTTTTATTTGATGACTGGAAATGTAAGATGACGCCGAACGTTGAATAGGGGAGAGAAGGATGTAGCAACGTAGGGGCGCGCAAGGGGTGGGTTGGGGAATGAATCAAGGGGGAAAATCAAATGGGTCTCCTGCTGCTATTCCAAAATGCATGGTTTTGAGTTTAAAAAAAAAAGCCACGTAGGTTGTGTGTGGAGGTTGTGTGAATAGTAGAAAGTTGTATAGCTTTACTCATTCCCGTAGCCCATTGTTAGTAAAAAGGCAAAACATAGATAAATATATACTCGTAGCTAGATGAATATTCACCGAATAAGGAACTTTGCACGCTGCCTCCCACAAGCGAGAAGATTATTTTAAGGCCAAACAATAATTTGGCAAACAATTTAGGCTGGCTAAATCTAGCCAGCCAAGAAGATGATGGACAAATTTATTATAGATTTAGTTAGTTTGATATACATACTTTTTAAGTAAACTAGCTAAAATTTAACAATGCCTAGTTCACTACATACTAGTGACAAGGTTTGTAAAGGAGGGTACGCATCCGTTGACAGATGGAAAAGTTCGTACAGATTGCATTCAATTACTGTTTGGATAGTAAGTTGAAATGAGATGAGTTGAGATTAAAGTTGAAAATTGAATAAATATTATTAAAATATTATTTTTTAATATTATTATTATTATTTTAGATTTGAAAAAGTTGAATTATTTATTAAATTTTGTGTGAAAATTTAGAAAAGTTGTAATGATATGATGAGATGAGATGAAACACTTTCACTATTCAAACGGGCCTAATATTTCCATTAAGTCTTCATTCCGTCAAATATTTGAAATTCTTTTGTTATGTTATGGTTTCTATTGTATAATTGTTGGCAGAACAGGTGCATGTAATATAGGCTCGTGACAGCAAGTTGGTTGCTAGCCGCCCTTAACTAGCAACTCCGTCTGTGTTTGGCACAACTTTGAATGGCTAGACAGAGCCAACAGAGGTCGTTGTGCCTGGAACTCACCATTCAAAGTCCTAGGGCCAATGGGGACCATCGTGCCATCTACTGTGAGTTGGTGAGGAAAACACTAGCCACCACCAGATACACCGGAGTTCCCTGCCGCCAGTACTGTGACCCACGCCAGTTGAAGCTCCACGTTGGAAGAATACTAGTGCACCCAACGTACACCCAGGTGTTTCGCACGAAAGAGCACCACCAAAAGTCCACATCCAAGTATCTGTGAGCCAATGTGGCTACCACCAGCCGCCTCTTGACCTGCCAGCGTTCTATGTCGTCGGCAAGGAAGTCCTCAGCCACGCAGTCTCCTCCCCACAGCTCTGTCACCCATAACAACTAACGTCTAGCGAGACGCCAAAGTGAGTTCTTCTTTCCCAACCACCCATTAGCGCAAGGACTCCATCGGCGCCCACCACCGAAATTGTCGGCGTTTTCTATCACCAGTAGGGAGTTCTTTGCCCATAGAAGTTTTGCTCGCCACTAAGGAGGTTGCCATCATTGCCTTTGCTCGTCATCGAGGAGGTTGCTTCCGTCACCTTTGCTCACCAAAGAAGAGGCCGCCATCACCTTTGCTCACCATGAAGGAGGTCGTCGCCATCACCTCTGCTTGCCCACGGAGGATTCCACCTACCTGAGTTCCTCACCACCACTATGTTATTCACCACTAGAGTTCCTCAACATGATTGAGTGAAGCCACTAGTAACTGCCATCCAAACCACCGGCGTTCTTTGCTACCACCCCTATGCAACTTCTGTAAGACCCTAAAAAAGGGGAGGCATTTATCTGTGGATCTAGATACGAACCTGTTCAAGGCCGCCACTCTTCCTGCTAGTTGTTGCGTGTCGTTTAGGTTTTTAGGCGGCTTCATATTCATGATTGCTTCAATTTTTTCTAGAGAGGCTTCAATTCCTCTTTCCGACACAATGAGTCATAAGAACTTACCTGATCCGACACCGAACACTCATTTTTACAAGTTCAGCTTCATCTTATACTGTCGTAGTATTGTGAATGCTTCTCTTAGGTAGGCCAGATGTTGGGCGGACTCTTTGCTTTTGACAAGTAGGTCGTCTATATAAACTTTCATGGTTTGTCCTATTTAGTTTATAAACATTTGGTTTACCAGCGTCTAGTAGGTTGCCCCTACATTCTTTAGGCCCAACGGCATGACTTGATAGCAATATAAACCCCTGGTCTGTGATAAATGAGGTCTTCTCTTCGTCTGTTGGATGCATTCGGATGTGGTTATAACTTGAATAGGCATCCATGAAACTCAACATCTTGTGCCCTGACGTGGTGTCTATGATGACATCGATTCATGGCAGGGGAAAGCTATCTTTCGGGCAGGTTTTGTTTAGATTAGTGAAGTCCGTGCACATTCTCCACGTTTCGTATGCTTTTCTCACCAGGACAACATTGGATAGCCATTCGGGATAATGGGCTTCCCTGATGAGTCTTGCGGCGAGGAGGCGCTCTACTTCCTCGGCAATGGCAACATATTTCTTCGTGTCGAACAATCTTATCTTTTAGCCCACCTTTTGCACATGGGGTCAACACTTTGATGGTGGTGTTGTCGACTCATGGCAAATCTTCATGACACCAGGCGAACACATTACGGTGTTCTACTAATAGTTGCTTTAGGTTGCACTTTCTTCTTTTTTTGTTTTATTACTTTAGGACTCGTTTAGTTACGCATTTCAGGTTTCTAGAGGGAGTTGAGTTCCAACCTGCATTGTCGCGTCAAGGCGATCTGGGTATAATATCACAATTTCCAAGGGCTCATTTGCCTTTACTTGTTGTTAGTTTTTGTAATAACCTGATCCTATATTTATAGGGATAAATTATGGATAATTTTATTAGGCCCTATAAATGAGTTAAATCCTAGAAAAGAGTTAATCAAATAAGTTATATTTATTTGAACCTAGAGTTAAGGCTCCATTAATTTTTTTAAAAACTCCAAGCTCATGAGTGTTAGTAGAACACTCATAATAAAACCCTTAATTGCAACTAGTAGTAGAACACTCATGGCAAATCTTCATGACTCCAGGCGAACACATTACGGTGAAGTCCTCTTCATAATAAAAACCTTAATTGCTTTTCCTTTATAAACTACAACCATGCACGTCTCAAACTCCCACTAAAATTCACCCAATAGAGCTTTCCTAATAGGACTACAACCCCACATTCATCCTAGGTTAAGAGCCTTTTCCTAACAGTATAAATATTCCCCCTTTATTCATTATGGAACCTAAACTAGCAAGCACAACACACAGCACACCCAAGCTCCCAAGTCCTCCACCGTGAGTCCTTTCGTTCATGCATCAAACCACTATCGCATGGCACAACACCATTCGCTTTTAATGTTTCACAAACCACCTCCCCTAAGCCAGTCCAACAGACCACCCACATGGCACCACCCACCATCCCTTCCTCTCTCAAGGCAAATAGCCTCCATGCACCAAGTCGGGCACCACCCCCTCAACCTTCACATGATTAAAAAAAAACTTTCTCCCCCATGCCGTAGTATCCACGTCCAAGCCACTCCTCCCGCTGCCGTTAACCGCCACAGAAACTAGATCCACACACCCAACCTGATGTTCTTGCACCCACATCGCCACCATCGAGAGCCTATGTTTTAGCCACCACCTCTTCCACACAATCAACGCAGCCCCTGTTTTAAGCAAGGAAAAAAAAACAGCATTAGAGACATCCCTCTCAGCCACCATGCAACGTCAAACTGCTCCACACCGTGAGCCTTCCATCCACAAACCAACGTGCACTCAAGGCGATATTGCCCACAACAACAGCCTCTTCTCCATCGTGAACAAACACGGGAACAACCGAATGTAAACCCATGAAAGCCACCTCTGTTTTATACCACCGAAACAGGGGAAGTGTTTCCACTATGAGCCACGTCACCAAGCCCCAACCTGTCGTTACAACCGACACAGAAAGCTCCGACGGACACTCCACGCTGCTCCAAGTCCGCCATGTCTCTCCTGATAAGCCACGATGAGTAGTTCCCTCCCTTTTCTCTCTTTCTCACTCTCTGTCTCTGTCTCTGTCTCTGTCTCTCTCTGTCTCTATCTCTCTCTCAAGCTTTTGGTTTCTCTCTACCTCTCCAGCCTTGAGCCACCGAAGAACCACCCAGCTTCGATATGAAGCACCACCAAGCTCGAAAGCCACGACCATTGTCTCATGTAAGCCTATTTCCTCTAAATGCACGAACCCCATACATGAAATATTAAGTGTATGTGGGGTCAAATTATGAAAATACCCCTGCCTTTTTAAAGATTAACAGTTGAGAATAATTTAGTGTTTAGAAGATTTTAGGTTTAGAAAATATAGGATATTTTAGTAGTTTAGATTTTAAATAAAATCACATGTTTAATTATAAATTTATGAAAATTACGTGTTTATTTTTATAGGCGACTGATTACGTGCCAAAAATAGTGGATTAGTGCAACAAGATAAGTAACATGATCATACCCTTACACATATGTACGGTAAACGACATATCTTTTATAAAAATATTATGCATGTACACTCTCCATTGGAAGCCCATTTTTACGTACTTAAGTCATGATAACATTATGAAAATCCATAATTTTATGTGAATAATTATGCATTAAATTATTTATGAAAATTCATGATTTTATGAAAGGAGTTATGCATCAAAAGGTTTATGAAAAGACATGATTGTATGTGAGAGTTATGCATTAAAATATTTATGAAAAGCCATGCATGATTTTATGTGAAGATTTATGCATTAAATTATTTATGAAAAATCATAATTTTATGTGAGGAAACATGTATCGTGGAAATTTATGAAAGAATGCAATTTCATTGGAAATCTATGTTATGATATGGCAATATATGACAAGTATGCATGTGATTTCTTTTGAAATCTATGATATGACAAGTATGCAAGTATGATTATGATGAAATATGAATGATAAGATATGTAACGGCCTATGTTATGATATGAAGATGGTACCTATGTTATGGGTATATTGCATTGGCAAGTCGTACATGCTGATAGTGCACCTAGTAAGTCTTCCTTATGTATGGATTCCACAACTCACGACCATGGGCAGAATCAGAATCTACTTAGATTCACTAACCCTAACTCACGGGGGTCAAAAATGGGTATCGACTTATGATAAGTGAAAGATAAGTTCATGTTATTTACATATGTATTTATAAGTATGCACGTTTTTCAAGAAACTTTATGTTTATTATATTACTGTATGATGTGTTGCTTATTGAGTACTCGGTTCATTTTTGTATATTTTTTTATGTTTTTAAACCATCCCAAGTGATGACATTTTTGAGGATGAGACTGCAGGATAAGACTTGACTCAGGGAGGTGAGGTAGAGGCCTAGATAGTTTATGTCATGTTCAATTTATGATTTAAGGTTTCAATAAATTGTTTTGATAAACGCTGAGATTTTAGTATTTTTTTTTTAAATAAGTGCTTCCATAGACTCTATTTTGGATTTTAAGTATTTGATAAATTTTGTTTTATTTATGGAATTTTTCGCATATGGCGCGTCATTAAAAAAAATGATTTTAGTCAAGTTTAGTAGCACACTGGCTCCCTGAAAATTCTAAAGATGTCTTTATTGCAGAGCAGGGAGTTACAATTTTGCTTGTCCCTTGCCTCCATGCCCTTGTCCAAGAGGATTTTGGGAAGAGGGGGGGGGGGGGGGGGCAATGTAGCCTGGCCACCATTGCCTTCAATGGTGCATATTTCTCCCCTTCTACTCCTTAGTTCCTGCATATAACATTATCATGCTAGGGCCTGCCCGCCTCATGCCTCTCCCACTCCTCCTTCAGTCGAAAACTTCATTTGAGGTGGCTTGTGGATGTAACGTAACTTCCTTGACATTATTCAGAGTTGGTCGCCCTAGTATGACATTATATGAGAAGGGTGCTTTCACGACTAAGAAGTCGGTCATGGTGGTGGCGGTGTGCATCTCTTTTCCTGCATGATTGGGAGGGTTATGACGCCTACCGATTAAATTAAATCCCAGACGAAGCCCTTTAATGGTGTGGGGGATGGTCGCAGCTTGCTGGCGTCTATTCCCATCTTCCCAAAAGTTTCCCAAAATAGTATGTCTATTGAACTTCCATTATCAATGAGGATCCGTTTGGCAGTATAATTAGCACCCAAGAGGGTTATTACCAACGCGTTGTCATGAGGGTACAATATTCCCGCACTATCTTCTTCCCCGAAGAAAATAGCCACCGAGGTGTCACAGTTTTGCTATTTAAGTGGTCTATCTGCTACATAGACTTCCTTGTATCTCACCTAGGGGCACCTTGTCCTTGTCGTTGTTTTGATGCAGGGTATTATGGGCATCTTCCCTAGTTGGATGTCGCCTATCTAGGCTATTGCTTCTAGAGGTAGGTATCCTCTCTCAAGTCGTAGTTTGGGCTTCTCTCGTTCCGCGAGCATCCTCTCCAGCTCTCCAGTGCTTGCTAGTTCAGACACGCTTTTCTTCATGGTTGTGCAGTCCTCTATCCAGTGTGAGTCTGTTTGATGATATTTGCAGTAGTGTCTACTGGTTTTGGGTTGGCTGTGCCCTCTCGCTGATTCTTCATTCTCCTGTATGTTCAAATTATTATGGAGATAAGTCGGGTGTTATGTTCCTATTGCCTCTCGCGCCTCTTGTCTTGGTGGTTCATGGCAGCTTTCATGTCCCCGAAACTACTTTTACGCTCTACTTTCGACTCCCCCTTTCTTGGTTCTAAAAGAGCCTGCAATATATCTTCGGCATTGACGAATCAAACCTATTGATAAACCCCCTTAGGGTAGAGGGAGTCTTCCTAGCCAGTTCAGTCATGAACGGTCTGTGCGACCATTTTCCCCCTAATAGGGTGGCCAAGGTAATCTTCTCATTTTGATCGTCTGTCGTCAACCTTTCTTTATTAATGTGGGTGAGGTATGTCTTCAATCTCTCTTATTATCTTTGTTTAACGGTCAGGAGGTACGTTGTTAGTCGTCTTCACCTCCTGCTAGGCATGAATTGTGTTAGAAATTGTCTAGCCAGCTCTTCAAGCTATCGATCGACCCGCGCCGAAGCGTTCCAAACCATCCTCTCGCCATTCCCCTCAGGGTCAAGGGAAAAGCTCGACAGTCAATTTCTCCTAGGAAGCCATGAAGTGTGATGTGTGCTTTGAAGTTCTCCAGGTGATCTACCACATACAGCGCCACTGTAAAGGACATGTCCCACAACCGGCTGTGATCGTCTACCTACAATCAATAACGTCGCGACAATGTGTGCCTGAGACACTTCCGATACCTAAGTTAGCAACAAGTGATAGATAATAATTTAAGAATACTCAATTATATGTGTTGGATAGTTACTTGTTATCTCTATATATAAGCGTGGATAATATTGGATGTGTACTATTAATTGATCAGCTTTGCATAACATTCAGCCACAATAAGGCTTATCCCTAATATGACGGAATTATCTTGTCACCTTCCTATTTGCATATACAACGCAAAGGTGGTCTATCTGCTCTAATAAATAGGATGGCTAGAGTCCACAATTCACAACTCTTTTGAATGGCTATCCTTTCTGGAAGATGGGTCTTGGGCCTTGAGCATGGGCCATATCAATATTGACTCCTCCAATACAAGAATAAGGGTGATGGTGATGTAGGGGGTTTGGGTTTGATGATATAGACTTGATAGATTCTATATTAATATAGCCAAATTATCTTAGAAAGACATAACAATGTAAATATGGCAAGAGATGGTGAAGATTCTTCGAATTGGTACAATATTGCACACATGTCAATATTTTGGTCATAAGTATGACAGTGAATATCAGATTCGCATATAAGATCCCAATTTGAGAAGCTATTTTTGGAGCGCACGTTGTATTCACCATGCTTGGCGGTCCACGTTTTGACAACGAAATCAAGTTTTGACGACAACCAACCATAGCCATCCAGAAAATTCAAGACACACGACGAAAATAGCTACCATCGCAGTTGGTTCTAACCATTTATGGGATCTGCTGAGTGTTTATTTACAGATTGTGTTTGGATCTATTTTTTTTTCAATTTTACAGATTATATTTTCAATTTTATAGATTATTTTTAATTTTATACAGATCACAATCTATTATTCGTTTAGAGATTCTATTTTCAAGTTTTTTTATCTTCAATTTTTACAAGAAGAGATACTGGGGTTATTCATACCCAACGTCTCTTTCTTGAATCCTCCGAAGTTTTTTTATTTTTTTTACAAATACACAGAAACTAGATCCACACACCCAACCTGATGTTCTTGCACCCACATCGCCACCATCGAGAGCCTATGTTTTAGCCACCACCTCTTCTACACAATCAATGCAGCCCCTGTTTTAAGCAAGGAAAAAAAAAACAGCATCGGAGACGTCCCTCTCAGCCACCATGAAACGTCAAACTGCTCCACACCGTGAGCCCTCCATCCACAAACCAACGTGCACTCAAGGCGATATCGCCCACAACAACAGCCTCTTCTCCATCGTGAACAAACCTGGGAACAACCGAATGTAAACCCATGAAAGCCACCTATGTTTTATACCACTGAAACAGGGGAAGTGTTTCCACTATGAGCCACGTCACCAAGCCTCAACCTGTGGTTACAACGAACATAGAAAACTCCGACGGGCACTCCACGCCGCTCCAAGTCCGCCATGTCTCTCCTGATAAGCCACGATGAGCAGTTCCCTCCCTTTTCTCTCTTTCTCACTCTCTGTCTCTGTCTCTCTCTCTCTCTCAAGCTTTTGGTTTCTCTCTACCTCTCCAGCCTTGAGCCACCGACGAACCACCCAGTTTCGCTATGAAGCACCACCATGCTCGAAAGCCACGACCATTGTCTCATGTAAGCCTATTTCCTCTAAATGCACGAACCCCATACATGAAATATTAAGTGTATGTGGGGTCAAATTATGAAAATACCCCTGCCTTTTTAAAGATTAACAGTTGAAAATAATTTAGTGTTTGGAAGATTTTAGGTTTAGAAAATATAGGATATTTTAGTAGTTTAGATTTTAAATAAAATCACATGTATAATTAGAAATTTGTGAAAATTACGTGTTTATTTTTATAGGCGACTGATTACGTGCCAAAAATAGTGGATTAGTGCAACGAGATAAGTAGCATGATCATACCCTTACACATGTACGGTAAACGACATGTCTTTTATAAAAATATTATGCATGTACGCCCTCCATTGGAAGCCCATTTTTACGTACTTAAGTCATGATAACATTATGAAAATCCATAATTTTATGTGAAGAATTATGCATTAAATTATTTATGAAAATTCATGATTTTATGAAAGGAGTTATGCATCAAAAGGTTTATGAAAAGACATGATTGTATGTGAGAGTTATGCATTAAAATATTTATGAAAAGCCATGCATGATTTTATGTGAAGATTTATGCATTAAATTATTTTTGAAAAATAATGATTTTATGTGAGGAAACTTGTATCATGGAAATTTATGAAAGAATGAAATTTCATTGGAAATCTATGTTATGATATGGCAAGATATGACAAGTATGCATGTGATTTCTTTTGAAATCAATGATATGACAAGTATGCAAGTATGATTATGATGAAGTATGAATGATAAGATATGTAACGACCTATATTCTGATATGAAGATGGTACCTATGTTATGGGTATATTGCATTGGCAAGTCGTACATGCTGATATTGCACCTAGTATGTCTTCCTTATGTATAGATTCCACAACCCACGACCATGGGCAGAATCAGAATCTATTTAGATTCGCTAACCCTAACTCACGGGGGTCAAAAGTGGGTATCAACTTATGATAAGTGAAAGATAAGTTCATGTTATTTACGTATGTATTTATAAGTATGCACGTTTTTTAAGAAACTTTATGTTTATTATATTTACTGTATGATGTGTTGCTTATTGAGTACTCGATTCATTTTTGATATTTTTTTATGTTTTTAAACCATCCCAGGTGATGACATTTTTGAGGATGAGACTGCAGGATAAGACTTGACCCAGGGAGGCGAGGTAGAGGCCTAGATAGTTTATGTCATGTTCAGTTTATGAGTTAAGGTTTAAATAAATTGTTTTGATAAACGTTGAGATTTTAGTATTTTTTTTTTAAATAAGTGCTTCCATAGACTCTATTTTGGATTTTAAGTATTTGATAAATTTTGTTTTATTTATGGAATTTTTCGCATATGGCGCGTCATTAAAAGAAATGATTTTAGTCAAGTTTAGTAGCACATTGGCTCCCTGAAAATTCTAAAGATGTCTTTATTGCAGAGCAGGGAGTTACAATTTTGCTTGTCCCTTACCTCCATGCCCATGTCCAAGAGGATTTTGGGGGGGGGGGGGGGGCAATGTAGCCCCACCATTGCCTTCAATGGTGCATATTTCTCCCCCTCTACTCCTTAGTTCCTGCACATAACATTATCATGCTAGGGCCTGCCCGCCTCGTGCCTCTCCCACTCCTCCTTCAGTCGAAAACTTCATTTGAGGTGGCTTGTGGATGTAATGTAACTTCCTTGACATTATTCAGAGTTGGTCGCCCTAGTATGACATTATATGAGAAGGGCGCTTTCACGACTAAGAAGTCGGTCATGGTGGTGGCGGTGTGCATCTCTTTTCCTGCATGATGGGGAGGGTTATGACCCCTACCGATTAAATTAAATCCCAGGAGAAGCCCTTTAATGGTGTGGGGGATGGTCGCAGCTTGCTGGCGTCTATACCCATCTTCGCAAAAGTTTCCCAAAATAGTATGTCTATTGAACTTCCATTATCAATGAGGATCCGTTTGGTAGTATAATTAGCACCCAAGAGGGTTATTACCAGCGCGTTGTCATGAGGGTACAATACTCCCGCACTATCTTCTTCCCCGAAGAAAATAGCCACCGAGGTGTCATAGTTTTGGTATTTAAGTGGTCTATCTGCTACATAGACTTCCTTGTATCTCACCTAGGGGTGCCTTTAGCAAACCCACCTGCTATAGTCCTGATCTCGCCTAGGGGCGCCTTGTCCTTGTCGTTGTTTTGATGTAGGGTATTATGGGCATCTTCCCTAGTTGGATGTAGCCTATCTGGGCTATTGCTTCTAGAGGTAGGTATCCTCTCTCAAGTCGTAGTTTGGGCTTCTCTCGTTCCGCGAGCATCCTCTCCAGCTCTCCAGTGCTTGCTAGTTTAGACACTCTTTTCTTCATGGTCATGCAGTCCTCTATCCAGTGTGAGTCTGTTTGATGATATTTGCAGTAGTGTCTACTGGTTCTGGGCTGGTTGTGCCCTCTCGCTGATTCTTCATTCTCCTGTATGTTCAAATTATTATGGAGATAAGTTGGGTGTTATGTTCCTATTGCCTCTCGCGCCTCTTGTCTTGGTGGTTCGTGGCAGCTTTCATGTCCCCGAAACTACTTTTACGCTCTACTTTCGACTCCCCCTTTCTTGGTTCTAAAAGAGCTTGCAATATATCTTCGGCATTGACGAAGTCATCAAACCTATTGATAAACCCCATTAGGGTAGAGGGAGTCTTCCAAGCCAGTTCAGTCATGAACGGGCTGTGCGACCATTTTTCCCCTAATAGGGCGGCCAAGGTAATCTTCTCATTTTGATCGTCTGTCGTCAACCTTTCTTTATTAATGCGGGTGAGGTATGTCTTCAATCTTTCTTATTATCTTTGTTTAACGGTCAGGAGGTACGTTGTTAGGCGTCTTCACCTCCTACTAGGCATGAATTGTGTTAGAAATTGTCTAGCCAGCTCTTCTAAGCTATCGATTGACCCCCGCCGAAGCGTTCCAAACCATCCTCTCGCCATTCCCCTCAGGGTCAAGGGAAAAGCTCGACAGTCAATTTCTCCTAGGAAGCCATGAAGTGTGATGTGTGCTTTGAAGTTCTCCAGGTGATCTACCACATACAGCGCCACTGTAAAGGACATGTCCCACAACCGGTTGTGACCGTCTACCTACAATCAATAACGTCGCAACAATGTGTGCCTGAGACACATCCGATACCTAAGTTAGCAACAAGTGATAGATAATAATTTAAGAATACTCAATTAGATGTGTTGGATAGTTACTTGTTATCTCTATATATAAGCTTGGATAATATTGGATGTGTACTATTAATTGATCAGCTTTGCATAACATTTAGCCACAATAAGGCTTATCCCTAATATGACAGAATTATCTTGTCACCTTCCTATTTGCATATAAAACGCAAAGGTGGTCTATCTGCTCTAATAAATAGGATGGCTAGAGTCCACAATTCACAACTCTTTTGAATGGCTATCCTTTCTGGAAGATGGGTCTTGGGCCTTGAGCATGGGCCATATCAATATTGACTCCTCCAATACAAGAATAAGGGTGATGGTGATGTAGGTGGTTTGGGTCTGATGATATAGACTTGACAAATTCTATATTAATATTGCCGGATTATCTTGGAAAGACAGAACAATGTAAATATGGCAAGAGATGGTGAAGATTTCTCGAATTGGTACAATATTGCACACATGTCAATATTTTGGTCATAAGTATGACAGCGAATATCAGATTCGCATATAACATCCCAATTTGAGAAGCTATTTTTGGAGCTCACGTTGTATTCACCATGCTTGGCGGTCCACGTTTTGACAACGAAATCAGTTGTTTTTCAATTCAAATTGTCAATAAGTTATTTATTGCCTTTTATGGAAATATTTAATTTTCACTTTTGGAGATGAATTTGATTTTGATTTGAACTATATTTTTACCAAGATTCTTATTTATTACATATTTTATTTTTATATAATAATTGAGATTTTGACTTTTCGAGCAAAATTCTCATAATCTTGAATTTCTATAGCTATTTGAGGCCAACTCGTAGGTTTCAAAGCTTCACTCTAAAAAGCTTCTCTTTATTTTACATGTTTTTTCAATCTCAATCCCTAGTTTCTATTGATTAATTAGTTGTCAGAATAATTCTAATTATGTTCGGCATCAGGTGGTCTTCCCAATTAGGCATGCATATAGAGAGATAAACCAAGTTGCTGATTTAAAGAAGGAGCTAAGGGGAAGATGACATATTTTGAACTGGCCCTAAAGGAGATAACAGGTTAAGGTTACTTGAGACCTGATAGGATAAAATTGCCATTGTTACATGGTAAGTAACAGGATATGATTTTATTTATATGACTGGCTTTTTATTATTTTGTTCTTAGTTCACTTTACACTTTGGTTGTCGTTTGTAAGTCAAGGTGATTGACTGGTTTCGTAGTATTCCTCCACTACAAGTGAGAGCCCGAATAAAATTAAGGTCTCATCCTTTTTTTTAAAAAAAAAAAAATACAAAGAAAGGTGGTCTTCCAATTTGTACCATAAAGCTTGAAGGTTCCAAATGCAACTGTCCTGTCCAAAGCATAAAGTGAGGTGGGAGGTGAGTGGAGTTTTGGGTTGTTGGTGTTATTTTTCTCCAGCGATAACAATATCACCGTCGCCATGTGCCTAGTAAGCTTCAATAATAAACAATAGTTTACATCGGTGGCTGGGAACAGCCTTTTCGTTACATATGAAATAAAGTCCCCTTGTCTATCAATCTCTCAATTCGTTGGGGGTAGCCATTTGATGGGATCAACAATATATTTAGGAATAATTTCTAAATCCATCATTATCTTAACATTATGATAATTAACATGATTTAATCTAGCATGGCATATTGAAGAGAAACAGGTAGAAAAAATAAATTTATTATTATATTCAAATTTGTCTTCTACATTGTTTAGAATATATATTACAAATAAATCATCACTCACCTAACATTTCCCCACAAATGCCTCATCCTTAATTACAATAAATTTATTTGATTGGAATAACAATGTGTAGTATATATGCTGCTAAGTAATATTTATCTAGTTATTATGTTTCAGCTCCTTGCCTCTGACACGTAAAACACTTATTCTAATTGTAGGGTATTTCTAGAATTTAATTTGAGTTCAACTTTTCCTACTTTAAGAACTTGTGCAAAGATAGAATTACTCATCGTCACTTTCATGTTGCTTATATCCTAATAAATTGAAAAGCTATTGCGGTTAAAAGTGATATGAGCCTATGAGCCAGCAGAATTGGCCGAGAAAGTACCATATGAGCCTATGAGTTAGGTGATCTTGGTGGTTTGTTGCCTTAGATCTTCCTCTTCTTATAGCGACAAGTTTTAGCCAAGTGACCTGGTTTGAGAATTAAAACAAACAGGTCTCTTATCATCCTTATTGATATATGACTTTAGTTTCAAATTGTGTTCTTAACTGACTTTACCCTTTTAGAATTCTAGTGTGATGGATTCTTATTCATTCTTTGGCCTTCTACATTATTTGCCCCAGGCTAGAACTCATAAACTAATAGTGATATATGATTATTTTTCAAGTGTTGCATGTTCTTGAATCCTGAAGGCGATATCAAGGTGTACTAATTTCAAAAATAGTGATTATTCTCATGTGATGTATCAGTTAATTTTCTAATTTACGTACCCGGCCATGCCAGTCGCCAAGTAATTTAGCATCCACTTTTTCAATAAACATTGATAATTAATTAAAGGACGAAAACTTGATATTAATAAACAATTTCAAAACCAGCAATTCGGTAATAATTAAATTGATCAGTTCAAAATCACTCCCCAGTTGGTCTATGCATAGCCCTATTTCATATATACTAAATCGAGATATATATATATATATATATATATATATATATATACATGACTACGTACGACGTACGTACTGATCATGTGGTTCCTAAGTAATCATGATCATTAATACTAATAACACGTACGTACAAAATTCTAGGTCTTAATTAAACAATATATACTAATAACATGCATCAATAACTAAATTACATACATAATTACTAGCTAGGAATCATGTTCAATTAATTAATGGTCCAAATTACCAACAAGGCGCGGAAAAAAAATTTTCTGGTTACATCGGCAATAGCCCAAAGCTTGTGTTATAACTATTGTCTGCGGGTCCAAACCCAAACCATCTGATGCAAAGCTAACACCTAAAGCAAGTCGGTGTCGGACATTGATTGGTCCAAGTAAGCCCGCAAGAGTTCCTTGATGCCCAAGGAAGAAGCAATCAGAAAGCCTGTCAGTAATTTTCCATCGCAAAACCTTCCAGTGGGGACTTCGCCGGGGAAGTCCATGCCATAAGGTGGGTGATCACTGCGAAATAATGTTTTTATGTGGTTGTTGTGCCTGGACCAATGGTTGAATCCCCAAGGCAAAGATCGCTGAAACATTAGCATTTTGAGATGCTACGAATGGAGTTAGCAAAGAAATTAAAGAAGCAATCAAGAAGATTGCAAAGAAGATGGTGTTACTGAGTGACATGGTGATTCTCGGCAGGTAGTACTTCTTTGATCAAAATTTGGTAGATTGAGTAGGTGATGAAAAAAGATAGCAAACGGATGTATTTATAATACACTAATCCGTTTCCTATTATACATTGATTCTCAGTGATCAAGTTTGAATAAAAAACTCTTTTGGATTACTGTACGTACCGAGTCCTATTTCAAAACGAATTAAAGGGGTTGAAAATTGAGACAATTCCCATTCTAGTAAACCAATTTGGATTATTGATTTTTTACCACTTATACTGGATTCCCAAAATTAGGTGAAGAAGTTCAAACGTCCGTGTGTAATGCAATCTTGAGTTTCCAAGCATACTTAAAAAAAAAGTGATGTCGAATACTAAATCATATGAAATTCGACTTCAGTCTTGGAATAACCTCAATAACTATTATGATTTGGAAATGTGCTTAATTAATTTCATTTGTCTATTTAACCTCAAAAGTTCGGTAAAAAAAACTTCGTTTTCATTTAGGATTGATTGTATGATCTCTTACAACTTAATATATTGGATCAGAATAAGAAAATGTCTTAAGAATTTCAAACCATGTTAAATTTAATTAATTAGAGTTTTCAAGGATAATTAAAGCATACTTTAAAAAAAAATGATGTAGAATGTATGAAATTCTACAATTTCAAGAATATAATTTAATAAATTATCATACATAATTAAAAATCAATCTCAAACTTTTCGTTATCTCAACATATATGCATTTAGCAAGTGCTTCATTTATTTGTTTGACCTCAAAGTAGTACGGTAATTGAAATATATAGCTTATACAAATTAGTTTCGGCAATTTTTTATTTTTTATTTTTAAAAGAGGATAAGACCCGTAGTTTCAATATTGATGACGTCTTTCGGCAATTGAAGTATGCTACTTTGCCCTCATGTTAGAAGGTTATGGCAGCACTTTCCCCCGTTACGCTGCAATTTCAGCACCAATCGACCTTCATGGAAATGGTTAGGTTTGTTTTGAAAAGAGGGAATGAGGAAGATTTTACTTTATTTTTCCTGATTGGATGGAGCTTATGATTCAGACGAAATAAGATGATAATGGAGATCAAAATTGTGTTGCATCCTATGGCAGCAGTTAACCATGCTATATCCCTTCAAAGAACTTTTATACAGTTGAAGACTTCTAGTGCATTTGAGAAAGAACAAATATGTAAATGGAAACCACCTCCACTAGGTTTCTTAAAACTAAATGTAAAGGGTGCTGTTTTTGCATATGAAAGGAAAGTTGGTCTAGACTTGGTTTTAAGAGATGAAGATGGTAAAGTAGTCATGGCTACGACTAAAGTTGAAGATGCTGTTGATGAACCTGCTACTGTTGAATTGTTAGTTGTGTTGAGAGGCTTACAACTTTATATTCCACTTGGGACACCAAAGTTGGTGGTAGAGACAAATTGTATTCCACTTGGTTTGCTTGGAATGTTGATGATATTCAAATGTGGTGGAAACAAGTCCCAACTTTCGTGGATCATGCACTTGGGTTTGATCAAGTTGCTATGTACTGATTTCATATTAATGAAAGTTTGATTATTGGGAAAAGAAAGAAAGAAACGAAGTGAATCTTAAATCGAGATTTGGGTTGGGGAAGAAAAAACCCCACCAATCCCCAAATATTTTTGAAAATCATTGATAAAGAGCTAGATGGAGCTAGCGTTGTTTTCTCGCTTATCTATATATAGGGGTTGTTCGGGAAACACATTCCGATCCATATCATCTCATCTTATTACAAATTTTTTTATAATTTCTATCCAAAAAACATTACTAAAATACAATCACTTTTCAATTTCAAATGCTCATTTTTTTTTATCTAATCATTATATAATCACAAAATAAGAATAATATTAAAAAATTATATTCTAACATTATTTTATTTTTATAATATTTTATTTAATTTTTTTCTCTCATTTTCTAAAATGTCATAAAAAATATTAACTCAAATAATTTCACTACTATTCATAAATTTCTCATCTTATCTCATTCTTCAAACATCCCATAGTCTTTTCTTTTCTAGATTAAACAGCTAAGCTAGCAATGGAAGATAATAATCGAAATAACATTTTCTTGCTACATTCGCTGTTATTTTCTTGCTACATTCGCAAATCCAAAGGAACGTAAACTAATTTTCTTAAAAAAGAGGTGGGAATTGGCTATGTTGCAATGATAATGATAATGCATGTCACTACAAGAAAAATCACGATTTTTTGCGGTGAATTATTTGCACCGGAAAAAATCATTGCGTCTATACTGGCTCGATTGGAAGAAACTATTTGTAGCTATCTTTTAGGGAAAAAACAGTTGCGACAACATGTGGCCGCGCAAAATATTTATTTCAGACAATGATATTATTTCCGGCGATCATGTTAAGTTAACATCGTCAAAAAATTCTTTATTTTTTTTTTAAAATAACTAAAATAGTTTTCAAATGCTTAATAATAATTTTTCTGGATTGACCTAAAGTAACAATCCAAAAGAATCATCAGAAACCACAATATGTATGAAAGGAAAAAGTTCATTTACAAATTAAAAATAACCATCGCTTCAAATCTATTCAAATAGGTCCTCATTTCGTGCAAGCTACATGCAATAATGGAAGTTAATTACATAGGCAAGTAAATGCTTAAAAGAAACTTAAAAGGAGATGAGAGAGAACCAGCTCCAGTCCACACACACACTACAAGAAATTTGACTTTTAGGGACAAAATTTGTTAAAGACAAATTAAATTTCGTCCCTAAAATTCATTTTTAGAGACGAAATTTTAAGTCTAAAAAAATTTTTGAGCTACTAAATTCGTTCGAACAGATAAATATCCTTTCGATGATGAATAAAATCATCGCAAAAAAGCAAAACCAGAACGGAACAAAATAGATTCAAACATAGAATTAATGTATGTTCAAACAATATATAATCTGTTCGAATAATAATATTGGCTGGAAATTAATTTATTTTTCTGGGAAAAGTTAATAACCGTTCGAATTTAAATTTCTTTGTTCAAACGGACATTTTTTTTAATTAATTTTTTTATTAGTATGGATTTGTGCATATATTTTTTCTATTAAAGTAATAAATATTTTTTCCATTAATTTGTTATCATTTTCAAAATATAAAAATGTGTATATATTATATATTATGATTTGCGGTGAGTTAAAATATTTATAAATTCATAAATTAATTTTATGTAATTAACTTCAAAACTTTATAGTGATTTATTTTATGTTAAATTTATATAAATATAACTTTAAAGATAGTATGATTTTTTATATTATCATGAACGGCAAGTAAAATGAAAAAAATAAAAAAAGTAGTAAACATGAAAAATAAAAACTATAAATTAATTACATCTCAAATATATAATGTTCAATACAACATAAAAAAGTAAAATAATAACAAAAACGATCATTATTGCCTAAGTAGATCAACATCCTCTTGCAACATTTTAATACTTCCTTCTAGATCCCTAAACTTCTCCATGACGGGCTCAATGAACTCTACAAACAGAGCTCGTACATGATCCAAAGTAGCCCCGGAGGCTGTCTCTCAACAGCGACAATACTACTAGAAGCTGGATCTGTGGGAGGATCACTAAACTGTTCTGGTGTAGTCTTCCGCAAGTGCCCCTTGCTCTTCCTGAATGTGATTGTTAAAGTGCCCCATCTGTGGCGACCTCCACTCAGTGGCCAACACTGTAACCCTCAATCGGAGTAGGAGGTTAGATATCAGCAGTGCAAATGGTAGACTACCTCTACTGGAAAAGCGTGACTCCGATCAAATGCGGCGGAATAAATACAATGCCAGATAAATGGGATCCCCCCGTGCTATCTGCAGCAAAAATCTAGCTCGATTGATCCCGAAATCAGTCTTGTGTTTTTTTGGATCGATGTTATAGCCAACAATCAAATTAAGCATTTTGAAAAATGCTATACAATCGGCCTGTCGAATAATTTTGCTCCCATCATATGGAGGAGCCAATGGGTCTTGCACTAGCTGACGCAACTAATCATCCTTGAGACCATCATCAGGTAGATCCTCATCCTCACTACCATCCGAACTAGCATCCGAATCTACATTCGAGGCTAGTGTGGAGGATGCGGTTGGTGTGTCGGAATCAGATGGTGCAGCTGCTGGTCCCCATGTAGTCGCTCTAGGATATGCATCGGCCACGTGTGGGATGTCAAGGAACTCAGCAATAATGCGGAGAGATAAATTAATACTCATTTCCCGGACCGATAAGGTGTAGAACAGAACATCAGCGCTAAGTTCTCCCATAGCACGGTAGAACTCACCAACCAACTTTGGATATACAGTCCCCCGCTGCTCCCAATCAGTATTCATCTTTGCTCGGTGAAGATGATCTGTATGCTCCGTCCCTCCCATGAAAGATTGGAGAAGTCAGACAAAATGATTGGACGCTCGAGAAGTATAGGCCTCGTCTCCTAAGCATGAGCTGCTC